>NC_034424.1:7743949-7801686 GCF_002078875.1 Numida meleagris | reverse complement strand
GGGGGGGACGGGGACGGGAAGGCGGCAGCGGGTGTTCCGGGGCGCTGGGTGCTGGAGGGGAAGGAGCCCCGGCCGTGGGAAGCTGTTGCACGCCTGAGAAGGCAGAAGGAGCGGAGCGAAAGACTTGAGGGAGAAACGCCGCTTCGGGGTGCCCGGGGGGGGGGAGCGGGGGTCGCTCGATGTGGGGCGTGGTGCGGGCTGGGGGCTGTGGGGAGGGGGCTGCGAGTCCCTGGGGCACCAGCCCGCGGTGCTCTGTGCCCTGAGCTAAGGGCAGTGATGCTCAGACCGTGCCCATGGCAGGCGTTTGCACCGCAGGCTCTCGGTTACGCTACAGGGACTTGGCTCCCTGCACTTTGGGTGCTGCCCGAATTCACACGGGGCTGGAAAAACAGCTTCGAGCTGCCTCGTGTTTGTGCAAAGGCTGTGCCTCGCCTGTTCTTTTCGCTCAGGTCAAAAACCAAAAAGGTCGGAATGGGAGTCAGCTGGAGGCCTCCCAGCATCGCCTGCAGCATCGCTTACCCTGCGTGTCCTCACCGTGTTTTGTTTCTCCTCTAGCAGTCAGAAGTGGGGGCCATGCAATATCTGGACTATGCAGGGAGGAAAGATGACTTGGTCTGCACGCAGCGTGCCAGCGTGCCATCAGCTCTTTTTCCCTGCTTTGCAATAATTTTCAGCACAACTGTTGGCTTCTGCAGTGTTTACTAACTTCTCTTGATTGTGTTGTAAACAGTCTCCATCTCACTCATTAATGTCACTACAGCGGTACCTGACCTGAATGTGCAGTGGGCAATTAGAGTGCTCTCTCAAAGCACTGGGGATGCTTCTGGAGAAGGTGACGTTCTCAGAGGTGGAAGGATTGTTGGCTTCCTGATGTGGAAGGCAGCAAGAGAGGGCAGGGGGTTATAACAGGGTAAGCCTGTGCTTGCAAGGCAAATCAGGGGGGAAAAATTCCACCTCTGGAATGGACTTTGCTCTGGAATGGCTCCTGTTCGTTTTGCACAAGTGTCCAAAGAATCACGTGGAATATTCCCATTGTTTTCTGGGTGCTGGGACCTGTAAACTTGTGGAAACTTTGTGAAGTCCATTCTTCTACAGTGTGGAAAGCAAGCTTGAGTTCTGTTCATTCAAAAGGAGAAAAAGTCCACGTTTCATATTGCTTTCTCTTAAGATAGAATTGAAGGCACTGCTGCACAACTGGCTGCAGTTGGTGCAGGCCCTAGGAGTTGCTGGTGATGGGAATAGCAGCGTGGAAATGCTGGTTTTCTTTTGTTGGCCTATGCAGTTAGTGCCAGGAAAAGAGCCCCAAAACACCAGGATAACACTTCTATTGCACAGCGCAGCTGTTTTAGGTGATCTGAGCAAAAACCATGCGACAGCTTAGCATGTGGTGTTGGTTTTGTTGATGCCTGCTTGGGGACACAGTGACCAACTCGCTCTTAGCTCCACTGTTTGTGAGCAGTGTGGTCACACCAAGTCAGAGCTGAGCAAAACGCTCGTTGACCACTGCAGGGGGGGTCCTTCCTGCCTCAGCCTTGAGCTGGGAGATGGGGCCTGGGTTTAATGCATGTTCCTGCAGGACCTAGGGCATCCTGATTGATTCTGCTGCCTCTCAACTCGTGGGACATGGGAGAGGAGCTCCTTCTGGTGCTGCGTGTACGAGTTTTGGGAGGGGGGTGCCCCTTCTGTCTGTGCAGTGCCCAGCACAGTGTGCTCTTCCTCTTATTCTGGCCTCCAGGTGCTGCTGTGATGTGGACCGGTGCTGGATTGGGGGGGAGTTGGAGATGTGAATTACCTTGGTGAAGGAGCTGGGGGCTGGCTCCACAGCTCAGCTTGCATTCCCTTTCTCAAGGCCAGTAATGAGAATGTCCCAGACATTGGGTTTGTTCCTGATCTCGCATAAAACAGCGTGTTAATGCGCTGCAGCTACGTGCCGTTTGTGCTCTCCTTGGAACACATGCAGGCATGTCTCAGACCTTGTCTCCCTGTACTCTCATCTTCCAGCCCTGCTGCCCTGCCCCTCTCCAGCAGATCCAGTTTTCTGCCACCAGAGAATAGAAAATGTGGTTTTTTTTTTTGTTGTTGTTCTGGCGTGGCTGAGTTTTTTGCTGTTCTGTATTTTTTGCACTTTAGGCGATGTCCAAACTTGCATTCTGCGTTCCTGAAGAGCAAGTTTGAACTCGGGTCTTACATGGCAAGAAGCCCTTGGCAGCAAGTTCCTTCGGGGTGGAGGGATTTCTTATTTAACTCTTGATGCTGTTCTGCTGCAAGAGCAGTTCTATCTCCAAACTGGTCCCTGGTTGTACCTTGTTCCCCCTCCCGTGTGCTATGTGTCACTGACCAGCTCCCAGAGCTCGAAGCAGCATCCCTGTGACAAAAACACCGACCCAAAGCGTGAAACAAAAATAGCTCCTGTGTGCGAGCTGCAGGGCCTGGCCACAAAGTGGGGCTGCTGGGTCCTGGCCTGTTGATACATGCATATTGTCTGTGGGAAAGCTTTGCCACTTGCTGAGCTTCTCTCACTTTTAGGATTCTTTTAGTTAAATGTTACTCAACGGAGCTGATTTTTCCCAAATGGCTTAGCAACAAAGTGGCACAAGTGGGGTTTTTTTCCCTTCCACTGAGGCGTGATCTTGCTGGACGGCCGCTGGCATCTGGAGCCACCTCTACCTGTTGTCTGATGCAATGAACCGGTGTGTAATGAACAACAAGCACACAGCCTGACAGGTTACCCCCCTACCCCCCAGTGCTGCTGTGGGTGAGGGAGCAGGGAAAGGCACTGCAGCTGCTCTAACAATGCCCAGCAACGTTGCGCAACCACCTAGGGAAGGAAGTGAAAAATTATCATTACGATGCAGTTTCAAGGGCACTATTAAATGAGCAAGTCGCAGCTCAGCCTTGTACTTAGCTGGTTTCTCCTGGGCTGGAGTGACAGGGCAGTAAGGAGCTGGCAGCAGCTGCGGCCTCGGCTCGCCCCCAGCAGCAGGGTGAGATCTTAGAGCTGCTTCTGAGCCCCCAAAGTGGGTACCCGAACCCCAAGGCAGCGTCATGTTCCCAGCTCGTGTGTGCCTGGCTGCTCCCTGCCTCGTGGAAGCTTGGGAAGTGCTGAAGGATCTCACTGATACCCGATTGCTTTTCTATTTTTCAATGGAAATAAGAAGACCCCTCTGCAAGGCCAAGCTGTCAGAGCAGTAGCCTAAGCCCTGAATGAACTATGTGCTGCTATCTGATTGCCACCTTCAGGGTAGAAGTCTGTAGCTTAAAGTCTTCTACTCCCAGTTTTCCTCCAGTGAGAGCACTTTGCCCGAGGATGATGGGCAGTGCAGCCACGGCCTCTCCTTTCTTACTGAGAGCAGGAAGGATGCAGCTCAAGAAGTTTCCTCTGCTGTGAGCTGGGAGGTCTGCGCAGCTGTGAGAGCTGCAGGAATGGCTGACAGCTTTTGGTCTCGTCTCCCTTCCTGCTGCTCTCTACCCCTCGTGTTCCTCTGGGGGCTTGGGGCTGATGCAGCGGCTCTGGATTCTGCAGGAGCGAGATTAAGAAAATAGGTATTTTCCCCATTTTTAAGCCTACGTTTGTACTAATAACGTAACTCCATGTAGGAGCCATTTCATGTTGAGCCCTGGCTCCACGCGAGAGCAGATGTTCTTACTCGGAAACTGCTTTTAAAAATGTATGGATAAAACTCAGTGCCTTCAGTCAGTGCCCACGGTTTGCTCCCTGAGCTGCAGCAAACACCGGCTGCGCTGTGCCCGTGGGACAAGGCCCTGGAGGTGTGTGATGCTGCACATGGGGGGCTCCTCCTGCCCCAGGAACAGAGTGGGGGGCTCCGAGGGTTGGCTTTGTTGTGCTGTCAGATTCCATGTTCCCCTGGCTTTCTGCGGTTTGCTGGCTGCAGGGCTGTACCTGCTCGGTACCCAGCAGCTCTCCTGTGATCTGTGCTGGAGTGCACAAAGAACAGCCTCCTTTGTGAGTACCCATTCACACCTGAGGAGAGCTGGAAGATGCCAATTAATGTGCATCTCTCTGGGACTATCTCTTAATTACTGTTAGTTGTGGTTTGTTCTACAGTAGTAGCCAACATCCTGTGCTCTGTACCAGAGTGGGTGGGCACTGGGAGGGCTGCATCCATCCCAGGCTTCTGGAGTGCTTAGCAAACATGAGTATTTCGTTGCAGCCGTCCTGGGATGTTCTGCTGCTGTTTGTGAGGGTGAGAAACTGCACATCCTTGGAGGTGAAGGAGAATGCGGGTGGCAAAGCTGGGAGCTGAGTGTCCTGACTCCCACTCCTCCCCTCCAGCACTTCCTCACCCATGTCACTGAGGTTAATTGTGCACTGGAGACGCTGGGCTGGCGTCTGAGCAAGCTGTGCAGCCACAGCCTTGGGCTGCACGATGTGACAATGGGGCTGCTGTTCTGCTTAATGCAGAGAGGGGACAGGAGGTTATGCAGGAGGAAGCTGTGTGCCTGGGGCACTAAATACCAGGCTCTGCCTGTCTGCGAGGTGTGCACTGCAAATGTGGTGGGAGTGCTGCAACCTGCGGGCTGGGTGAGAGCAAAGGAGCAGCGGGCTGGGGTCTGGTGGCCCTGGCTGTATGGAGCTCATCTCTGGGCTACTGTGGGAGGTGAAGGGTAAATGCATGTCCCCAACACCTTGGGGAGGACCCAATTGCTGCTGAGCTCTTGTGAAGTTATCACAGCTGATGCTGTACCAGAAATCAACCCCTTCCAAAGGAGCTATCTTCTGCAGGGGTTGTACTGTGCAATGGCACAGGGGGCTGTATCTTGCTGCAAAACACAGAGACCATCAGACCTGCCTTGTTTACAGGCAGGCTTTCTGCAGCGTGAAGGCAGAAATATTACCCTCCTGGACTACACAAATGAAAACCCCTAGCACCATAAGCAAAGTGTTTAAAGAGTGTTTCTCTCTTTTCTGACAAATCAGCGCTCCTGGTTTCAGGGAGGAGCAGTGTGCTTAGGTCAGCCCACGGGCAGGCTTCCCATGGCAAGTGAATTGGGACTTACACATTAAATGCAGATGGATGTCCTGGAACTGTGAGAGGCCACGTGCGCCTCCAGGCATTTCCTCGCCTGCTTGTCCCTCTGAGTGTCCGAGCTCCTGCTCTCATCTCAATAATAAACCACATGGGCTCGCAGTAACGTGCCCAGAATTTTAAGGCTGCAGCCCTTGGCCAGCGCTCATATTGGCTGCTTCCATCAGGGCTGTGATCCAGGGCACGCCAGCGTGAGGAGGTGGGTGATTGGAGTCTGCAGTTTGGTGCTTTGCTGGAGAAACAGCGGCCGTGGTGTCACCTGCACCCATCCCTTTTGTGTGCGCTGCTGCAGAACGCGTGCTTCCTTCCATTAGGCTGCTCTTGGATGGGAAATTATCCTCGGCTGTGGCACTGAGCCCTGGTGTCCTGCCTTCATGTGGGGGCAGAGCTCATGTGGCTGGGAGCGGGGGGCTGCGCTCCTGCAGCTTTGGGAAGGGCAGTGAGTGTGTGCAGCCTCAGCTCCAGACAACTGAGTCATCCGCCAGGGCTGCTGGCTCTCCCCAGGCTGGTTGCCTGAGGCGAACATGGCACAGAGACAGGAGACATAAATACACACACACACACACACACACACACACGCTCACACGCATGGGAGAGAAAAGTAACAGCTCGAAATGGGATTGGAATTTAAAATGAAAGGAAATTACCAAGTAAAGCCGTGTGTGCTTCAGGCTTTGGCTGCTCCTGGACGCTGCTGGTGCAGCTGCTCTGCAGTGTTCTCCAGGGCATGGAACCACTGTGTGGACGTGGTGTTGTTCCTGCGTGTGCACCTGAGCAGTGAGGTGAGGAGCCCTTGTCCCCCCTCTGTTCTCCCATTGCTGCTGCCCATGCTCCTGGATGCATTTCCTGGCGCTGCCTGCTGCTGTGCTTTGTCTTTATCTCTCTGTCGGATGAAGATGTCTCTGTGCAGGAGCAGATTTTGCTGAGAGCGTGCATTATTGAGGAGCCGGTATAAAATGAGCTCCCTTGTTTTGGGTATGTGTGTAACCCTGGTGCTATCTCCTCCCTTCTTTCAGCAGCATAAAGGGAGAGAGGAGCAGTGAGATCCTTTGTGCTACAGAGCAGCCTCTGTGCTGCATAGAGCCATTACAATACCTGGCAGACCAAAGGCAAAGGCCCAACCAAAAATGGGTCCATGGTGAGGTCTCCACTGCTCATTCCTTCTTCTGGCTCCTTGGCTGTGTGTTTCTATCAGGCAGGTAATGATAGAACATTAAGCCAATGCCTTCCTCCTTTCTACGTGCATGGTAACAAATACTCACCGTGCATTGTGACTGTGCAGCAGCAGGGAAGAAATGTGGGAGAGGGAGAAAAAGGAACTGGATGTTAAAGGCATGAGGAGCACAGCCTTAGGAAGGCTGGTTTGGAAAGGGGACACTGTTTCCTACTGAAATGGGATTCCGCCTCCTGCCCAGCAGGCATGGCTGTAGGATTGGTGCCCAGCAGAGCAGCGAGGTAAGCAAATTGCCTGCTCCTTCTCCAAGCTGTTTTTCTGAAGAACATCACTGACAGTTGACCCTTCAGAATACTGGTCTTCTCATTTGGATTCTCCAGCTGCTGGCAGCTCCTGGCTCGAGGTGCTGGCTGTGTTGAGCCTGAAGCAGCATCCCGTCTTGCTACCTTGGGCAGGGTGCATAATGTCTAGCTCACTATTTTGTGATAGCAAAGAGGAAATTATTAGGGAAAGCACTAATGGGCTTGCCATATCCAAGACATCCATGTGTTTATACAAATTCCTGCTGCGGAAGAGCAGTACCAGGGTCTATACCCCAGCTGCAAAGGTGAGCTGCGCTCTGATCTGTGAGGCAGCTCCCAGCATTATGTGCCTGCCTGCTGTTAACGTGGGGGATTGGGTCGATGCTGGTACTGCCTTGTTGGAGCAGAACCTTGTGCAGTGTCTGGGTGTGAGCAAAGGCTTGCCTCCACAGCTGTTCATTGCGGTGCTGCCAAGTGTTTCTAGGGCAGGTGCTATCTGTGAAGCTACGCTAGGGCAGAAGTGCTAAAAATTCTGGGGAATGCAGCAGACAGCGACGCTGAACGATGCTCTGGAAGGAGGAACACCAGCTTGCAGAGTGCTGGAGCTCCAGGGTTTCCCACAGAGCCAGCAGACACCGACGTGTGGTGCTGCTCAGTGCTAGACAGTGGCTCTGTTCTGCTCGGGTTGGTGAAGCAGCGCGTAATTCTCACCTCGCATGCGAGCTGTGCTGCTGTGAGGCCTGGCCGGCTGGGAGTGCTGCCATGCTTTGCTTTATGGGCATGCAGATTAGGCTGGTGGTGCACGTGGGCTTTCCATAATGTCACAAAGAACCCCAAAGCGCTTTTGCTGTGGTTCCGCTGAGTCTGGGTTTGCACGGAGGGGCTGCAGAAGCTGCCTGGGGATGCTGGCAGGGGCTGCGGGGATCCCTGGTGGATATCGGAGCTCTCAAGGGAGATGTTTCCTTTTCAGACATGTGGATGTTGTGTTTAGGAAAGCCAGGGGGTGCCCTGTGGCTGTGAAACAGCCATGGAGAGCGTCGTCGCCCTGTGCTTGAGCTGTCGGGTTGAGTTTGCGGGGCGGCTTTTGGAATGTGTGCATGTCTGGATTTATTTCCGATATCAGCAGCCCTGAAGTTTTCAGGGAGAGCTCAGCAATGCCTTCAGCAGCACTCGGAGCGTGAGACAGCTGCAGGAAAATGGCACAGAATTGGTGTGCTCTGCTCTGCTGCAGCCTTGCCAAGGGAGCTCTGTCCTGATGTCTGGCGTGATGTGGGGGAGCCGTGGCCGGTCTCTGCTATGGCTCTCCCCGCTTTGGGCACAGCAGGCTGGGATTGCTGAGGGGGAACCACCAGGGATGGCTGCTGTGCTCAGCTTGGTGGCATTCCCTGCGTTGGCTTTACCTGCAGAAGCGTGATGAAGGAGTCGCTGCCTCTCTGGATGCTCTGTGCTCCATTGCTGTGCTCCTGCTGATTGCTTTTTGGTGAGTCCTGCAGGAAGGAGAGGAGGTCTGCGTCCGTGCTCTTCCTGCCATTAAGGTCACATCAAACCCCTTCTGATGAGAGTGCTCGTGCTTCAGAGGTCTCTGGGTAAGCTGTGATTGCTCAGCATCTCCCTGGCTCACAGCCTGGTGGCTCAGGAGTGCTTTCGGAAGGATCCCAATGGCCTCTCCTGGTGTAAACGCTTGGCGAGGAGCAGGAGAGGCAGGAAGGGAACAGAACCAATTGGCTGTAGATTGCTGAGGGTTCAGTGGAAAAAACACATTGTGAACTTTGCTTTCATTGCCTTTTAACCCACACCACGATGCTCCGTTTGCAATTTGGTGGCTTGCATGGATCTGCAGCTGTTGGAGCTGGGCAGGTGCGGGCAGGCTCAGGCTGAGGCCGCCTGCACACAGGGCTGGGAGGCAGGGTTAGCCATGTGGTGGTCCCTATCCTTGCTGGGACTTGGCAGCATCTCTTCACTGTGCAGTGGTTTTCCTGCTCTGGGTCCGTGCTCCGAGGCAGGAGAAGCTGGGAGGAAGGAGAAGCCATTTTCAGTACCAAACTTGGCTTGAACGCACCCTTGTGTGTCGGTGGGTGAACGAAGTTGAGCAGCACAGGAAGAACAGGGAGCAAGCGGGTCAGCTGCCCTCATTGTATCGCTGCTGATGAGTCAACGGCTTGTAAACATAGCTGGTTTTGATGCGTGCTGTAATTGGAACTCTGTGTTTTGTAGCGGGAGCAGCACGCTGATTCGAATCACAGCGTATGTTTTAGTGAGAGGAAGCGCTGACCCAAGTGCCAAAGCAACGTTCTAATGAAAAGCCATTCAGACTGCACGTCCTCTGTTGCCCTCTGGTTTCTGGAAGTGACTGAAGGAAATAGCGCTTCGCTTCTGGAGGAATCATCCCCAGAGTGTTGTTTTGTTGCTGCGTGATGGATTAATTTCACTGATGGCACCAGCGTTGTGCAAGAAAGCAGCACGCTCGCGGAGAGCTCAGGAAGCTTTCCCCGTCGTGCTGAGAGCGGTGGGGCTGGTTGGTGCACGCCGTGACCGCACTGCATGTCCTGCTGCAGCAGCTCCTCTTGAGAGGGAGCTCTCCTGCACTGTCCCTCTTTTGAGGCATCTTGCTTGGTCCGTGCCTTCCCATGGATCTGTTCAGTTTGGGAGTCGTAACGTTTTTTAATGGACCGATGTCCAAGTTGGTGTCTCCTTAATCGTAATTTCCTTGGTCCCTGTGAAGTTTTTATATCTGATTTAAGTGCTTTGAGTGCTTTTGGGTAGTGAGTGAAACTGTTAACCAGGATTCACTGAAATTCACATTTGCACCTTAATCCCATCTGAGCTACTTCCAGTGCCTCCTGTTCATTACATCCCATCGTGATCCTTTTGATGTTCGAGTAATTTTGGAGTACCAAAGCTTAAACTTGTGCCTATTGCTCATTAGAGATTTCACTCCTTGAACACCGCGGAACAACTGCCCTTTATTCTGCTCCTGCTGCAGGAGGTGCTGGGCTCTTTGTGCAGCCACCTCCTGCAAATCCCTTACTCTGCTGTAGCAAGCCTTGGGGCTCTGGACCTGGCGTTCTGTTCTCCCCTGCTCCTACCCATCCTCACGGGTTCGCTGTTGGATGGGTGCTGCTGGGGTTGGGAGGTGCCTGGAGCTGGGAGCAGAGCAGTGCTGGGTGCCTTGAGCTCCCGAGCAGGCAGTGAGGGGGGGTGGGTTCGAATTGCTGACGATGACGCGGCTCGTTGGAGCCACTATGAATTGAAATGGGGTTTTATTCAGCTCTACTAATCAGAGGGTGAACGCAGCTAAATACAGCTGTCTTCCTCGCTGTCATTTGGTATTTATTAGCAAATATGCAGTGGAATTGAATTCCTTGTGAGTACTTTGCAGCTAATGGTAGGTGGCAATTAACTGAAATGAGTACTGTTGAGCACGGATGCTACCATCAGTGAGTGGAAGAGGAGGTATGGAGCCAGCACACGGCCCCAGCAGCTTCAAGAACACCCTGTTGTTTTCCCCTTTGGGTTCCCTTCATCAAGACTGCAGTGCAAATAGCTTCTTGTGTGCCTCAGGCAGCCTGCTTCTGCCATGGGTAGCCTGGGCCTGAGCTGTTCTGCGGGTGCGCAGGGAGAGGACAAATAGGAGTTATCCATGCAGTGTTTGGCAAGGGAAATGCAGAGATTTGGGAAGAGCGGGTGGCTGGAGTACTGGAGTACTGCACTGTAGCTCCAGCAGGCTCCAAGAGTAGTGTTCCCCCATCTGGGGACCTGGATCATCACAGAAGTCCTGGAGATAGTGCTGTTTTGACAGCAAAGGTGATCATTGTTAACGGCACTGGTAGCACCTGATGCTGTTTTGCTTTGCTTCTTGCTTGGCAGTATTCTCAGCACTCCTGGGCCCCTCGCTGCCTTCTCTGTGCTGAAGATATTGCTGTCAAAGAGTCCTTGTGCCTTGTCTGTGCATCCCTTGTGAAGGAACATTGTTGCTCTCTAATTCTTTCAGCATCTTGCCAGGCAGCCAAAAGGCGATCTGCACTGCGTGCTGTCATTAGCTGCTGTCTGACAGTGATGGATGACCCTGCAAGATCTTGTTGTTAACGGCGATATCAGCCCTTCCTGTTCTTCTCAGCTCTTCCTGCCTTCAGATCACAGCTATCCTCCTGAGAAGAAGTTAAGCTGGAGGGAGGGGGCCCTTCTGCCTGCTGTGTGTGCCAGCAGCGATGCCTGCTCCTGTTGGTGCAATGCGCAGCTGTTGCAGTGATGGGGCCAAGCAGTGCACAGGGCTGTGCTATTCCTGTGTCCCCAGCAGAACACAGTG
The DNA here is from genome assembly GCF_002078875.1 of Numida meleagris. Taxonomy (NCBI): domain Eukaryota; kingdom Metazoa; phylum Chordata; class Aves; order Galliformes; family Numididae; genus Numida; species Numida meleagris. The sequence continues at coordinate 7,790,856 of NC_034424.1, read as the reverse complement.
CAGACTGCAGAACTCATCTGGGGCCGAACGCTGGCTTTATACTTGGCCTCTGATTGCTTTTGATAAATGCTTTTTGTTGTTGTTTCTTAGATGCCTGCATTGCCCCATGTTTAAGTACCTTTTGCTCCAGGAGCGCCCTGCCTGCAGCCCTGTGGCTGTGTGCATCCCCCACGTGCAGCGCAGCTGTGGGTCCTGCTTGGTGCTTCCACTGGGAACTGTTGCTGGGACCCCCCCCCCCAACAGTGCACACAGCACAGTTCTGATTCCTACATTACAAGAGGGGTCTTTAAAACTGTATCCTTACCTGGCTGGATTTGACATGTTCAGTCATCTCCATATGCTCAGGGAAAAACGTTTTGCTGTGCTTGTACTCTTGCTGTGGGCTGGGAAGGCCACCAGGCTCTCCTGAATAGTCGTGGTCTTGGATGGGTTCTGCCACTTGGGAATCCTGCCTGTCTGCAAGAAGGTGTGGATCTCTGCAGGCAGTTTGCTCTTAGGGCTGGGGCAAGGCTGTTCCCATGGGCTTCATTGTCCTTCTGTTTTTCTCCCCCATGCTGTGCTTTTAGCAAAGAGGTTGCATGCACTGGGGGAATTGCATTTACAAGCTTTGACGTCTTAGCTGTGGAAGGAAGAAAAGCAGCTCGTGTTCTGCAGCGTCACCTCTGAACCACACCATATGGCCCAGCCCGGTGCCTTCAGCTTCTCAGCAGCAATTTGCTGGCTCAGGAGGGAGTGAATCTTCTTTTCTGGAATTAAGGACGAGCAGTAGGTGCTTGCTGAGGTGGTACAGGCCCAGGCACACTGCCTGCATGTCAGCACAGGGTGAGGGGATAGAGGGCTGTGCCTTCTCACATGGGGATGTTTAGGAGCCCAACTAACTGGGCTGCTGTGTGATGTATGGGATCTGCCTTCTGCTTGGCCCCAGCCTCTGGAAACTGCTCAGACCTTTCCTGGAGCTTGCAACGGACGAGGCCTCTTCAGAGTCTGCTGAGCTGCCGTGCGCTTCTGCCCAGAGATGTCCCTGTTCTGGAGCAGCCCTGAGCTCCTCTCCTGATGAGCAGAGATGTGTGGCACCCGGAGCTCTGGCTGCAGCAGAGACATGGGCAGGAGCAGCTGATGCAGCCACAGAGGCAAGGTGCTTCGGGAGGAGACTGATTCCAAAAGGAGACGGGTGCTTGCCTTGGACCTGGTCATCTCTTGGGCTCATCCAGAGCCCTCCTTCTTTGGGCAGCGCTGAACACATGAATGAGCCAGGACTCTCTTGTTTCTGGATTTTAGCTGTGGATTCAACTCTCTTGTACCTGAAATCAGCAGACGACAAAGGATATTGTACTTCTCAGAGGGAAGAGGGACGTTACTTTCTCTAGGTCTTCCAAAACCAAAGCAGCACTCCTTTTTCCCTGCCCTTCCAAGGACAGCATACAGGAGAGGGAAGAAGTGTCCAGTGTAAGTGAAGCTCCGGACTCCAGCAGCTTGCCAGCAATGCTGCCCAAGTGGATGGAGTGAAAACTGGAGGGCAGCCCATGTGGTGTGACTGTGAAGATGCCTTCAGCATCTTCCAAACCCCAGCTCCCACTGGTGAGCTCTGCAGTGAGAGCTGGCGGCCCTCAGCCCCGTTGCCTCCTCCTGCCCGTGGGTTTGGAGCTCTGGGTTTACGTCCAGAAAATGCGCAAGCTGCAGAAGAAGAGGTAGGAGGAGGGGGCTCGGGGGCTTTGTGGGAGGAAGCGGGGCTCCCACTTGTCTGTCTGTCTTAGTTTATTTGAGGCTGGTTCACATTGGCTCGCTTGAATGGCAGATGCCCCTCTTCTGCTGAAATCACCCTCGTCACTTCTTACAGTTCAGCTTTGGCCAACGGAAGCTGCTGGGCGTGCAGTGGTTGGATGTGTGAGGCTGTTTGTTGCTGAACTTTTAGTTGTTTCCTGTGCCCTTTGTTTTGTGTTTCTGAGCTCTTTTAAAGCCTGCGGTGACCGAATTACACAGTGTGTTGCTTCCTGGAACTAGCCCTGGCTGTGGGAAGGGCGGGCGACTTGTAGGAGTGGGTTGTGTTTCTGTTTAGCATTGCTGTCTTCAGCTCCTGTCCCTTCACGTGGCAGCAGAGGCTTGGCTGAACACGGAGCAGCTCCCTCCCCTCCCTGGTGTGCTGAGGTCCCGAACCGAGCAGTGATGCTAATTAGAGAAGGCAGATACGCTGCCGAGCAGCCTGTTCAAGGACAAACAGATTTCCATTAGGCTGTGAGCATTGGAGGGTTGTGTCACTGCAATGTGCCCGAGCACTGGGAAAGCTCCCAGGGTGTGTGAGTGTGCACAGGTGTGTGCGGCAGGGCTGAGGCACGCTGTGTGCTTCAGGCAATGCTTCCACCTGCAAATGGGGGCTGAGCAAGATGCTGCTCTTGGAGTGCATGTCTGGGCTCTGCTGCTGCGGGGTGTGCTGTGTTGCAGGGTGGGGAGCCGTCACTGTTCAAATCACACAGCAGTTGTGGTCGGTACATGGCTGCAGTGCCATGATTTAGGCAAGCTGTTCTCCAGCTCTGCTTTTAGACTCTACGCTGGGTGAACTCTGGCTGCTGAAGAGAACCTGGTTATTGGGATGAGCTTTGGTTGTTGAAATGTGAAACGAAATTATGCAGAGCATGCTTCTGTCTGCAGCCTCCCAGCTGGAGCCCAGCATTAGTTCCTGTAACAGTGGCTCCATTCCCCCGTTTCGAGCCCTTTCGAGTTCCTTCTCTGCTATGTTGCCTGAATTTGTTTTTGCTCATTTAAGATGTTCTTTTTCTTTCTCCACTCCCAAGCCTTCTTGTGGACGACTGGCAGATGCCTGTCAGTGCCTGACAGGGGACACCAGATGCCTGCTCTAGCGATCTGCAAACCACACAGCTTGGCATGATCCCGCAGTGGGCCCCTTGAACTCAACACACTGCACCAGAATCTCGCTCTTACTAATTTTCTTGTGGCTTGGCACAAGGATCTGTGGAGAGGAGTTAAACATTTTTAGTACCAACAGTCAAATGTTTTTCTTTTTCCGGTATCAAACAGGGGTTCAGGCACGGAGCGATGCTGCGCTGGCACTGCGAGCAGCCTTCTTGCACAAGCAAAATGGCCCCTTGGGTATGGGCTGTGGAGGAGCTGTGTGGGTTGAGGTTGGAGCCCTCAGGGGGTGCAAAACAGCTCCTCTGTCCCTGCTGTTATTTGGTGGCTTTGGGGATGAAAGAGCAGTGAGATGGGGGAGGTCTCAGGGCTGGGGCTGGATGTGTTGTGCGGGTGGCTTTGGGGGAGGCATCTCCCAGGGCTCCCTTGTGCCTGTGCACGAGGCAGCAGTGGAGCTGCAGCTGTCCTGCTGAGGGTAAGCGTGGTGTTCTCGATCTGCATAGCACAGCCGAGCTTTCTGCAGCGCTGAGAAGAGAACAAAAATCTCCTTTGGTTGTTTATCATCTTCAGTCTGACCCTTGCTTTTCTGACGCTGGACGAGTGAGCTGTAATTCTTCTGAGCAGGCATCTGACTTTGACCTACGCAGCCTTGAATTTTTTAAATACATGAAGCAGAAAGGAAAAAGGCCAAAAAGAGCAAAGAGAAGGTTCTGAGCAGAAAAGCAGGAGCACGCTGCACCCATCTCCTTGTGGAGGGGCTGACTGTCCAAACGCAAGCTCTCATACGTTTGCTCTGTCCTGGTGGGTGCATGGTTGCTCTGAGCTCCTGGGGATGGCTGTGATGTAGGACTCAGTAGGACATGTGGAGGAGTGTGTTCCCTTTCCTTGAAGCAGTGGCCTCGCTCCTCTCTGCGCTCACAGCCCAGTGTGCGCTGCTGCCAAAGGTGCTGAGAAACACGAGGGAGAGCAGCTCGCCTGGAGGCTGACGTGCAGAGTGCCTGTGGAAAAAGTGACAGGCAGAGCTAATGGAAAGCAGCCCAGCTGCTCAGCCAAGGAGTTCTGCGCAGCCCAGGGTTGCTCTGGTATCCAGTAAGGCAGTGCTGTGCTTTGGCTGCCTTCTCTGTTACCCTGGGGAAGCAGCACAGACACGAGCAGCCCAGGTGCGTGGCTTCCATGATGTGCATCCCCTGGAAGAGCAGATGCCACGCTATGCTCAGGATGCCAGCACGCAACGTGGGGGCCAGGAGGCATGAGATCCTCATCCCACTTCCTACCATGAACCCAAGGGCTGCTTGTGGCTGCTCACAGGTGCAGTCTGTAGCTCTGGGTGCTTCTGTCTCACATGCAGGAGTTTTTCCTGATGCAGTGAGTAATTAGATGTACGCTGAGCTGCCTTTTTAACCACTGCGTGGTGGCATGGGCACACTGTGGTCTAGAATCTCTAAAGGTGACCATCTTGCTTTTGGCAGAATGGAGGCATCCTGCCTGGAGCTGGCCCTGGAAGGAGAGCGTCTGTGTAAGGCAGGAGACTTCAAAGCTGGGGCAGCCTTCTTCGAAGCAGCGGTGCAGGTGGGGACAGAGGACCTGAAGACTCTCAGTGCCATCTACAGTCAGCTGGGCAATGCCTATTTCTACCTAAAGGAGTACTCCAAGGCCCTGGAGTACCACAAGCATGACCTCACACTGGCCAGGTAAGTGTGTTGACCGTTCTTCATCCTAATCAGAATTTGAGCAGAGGAAGGTTCCGTGGGGTCTGAGCCCAACAGCCTGAGGGAACCTGCCCTAAAAATGAGCATCCAAGCTAGCTCAGAGGCATGGAATTCACCATCCTATGAAGAACTTGGGAGACAGAGGAAGGGATGTGGAGGAGGGTGGCTGGAGCAAGAGCAGGGCAGTGTCTGATTCTTCCCTCCCCAGGCACTCATGAGAAGTGCAACAGAAATCACTAGAGCACTTCAATTTAGAAAGTAAAACAGTGAACAAGAGTGTCATCAGAAGCTGGGGACACCTGGATGTGGTGCTCATACTGTGCAGTGTTTGCTGCAACTTTGCTCACTGTAACTTGAGTGTTGCCTCCAATGGATGGTGAATAAATGTCTGACAGCTCTTTAATACCTTTCCCTTCTTTGGGCCGTCTTGTAGGACCATTGGGGACCGCATTGGAGAAGCCAAGGCAAGTGGCAACCTCGGGAATACATTGAAAATACTGGGGCAGTTTGATGAAGCTGTCGTTTGTTGCCAGAGACACTTGGACATTTCTCAGGAGCAGGGAGACAAGGTAATTGCTTCATGGCATCCAGCAGGAAACATTTCCTATCTCTAAAATTAATCCACCTTCAAGCCCCAGCAAATGATGAGGTGGTGAAGGGAGGCTCTGGAAGGAGGTGGGGTGTGAGACTCTCCCTTCTGACTGCATCTGGTGCTGCTGGCAGGAGAAAATTCTTGGCAGTGAGGGTGGGAAGGGAGAATGAGGGCTCCCTGGCTTTGGCTGAGCATCTCTGCCCAGCGATGGAAAAGGGCCATGTTGGGGTGGGGAGAGCAATGCCTTGCTGCACCTTGATCTTCCTCCTTTTAGGTAGGTGAAGCCAGAGCACTCTATAACATAGGAAATGTTTACCATGCGAAGGGGAAGCATTTATCTTGGAACATGGCCCAAGACCCGGGCTACCTGCCTCAAGAAGTCAAGGAGACGCTACAGAAAGCTTCAGAATACTATGAGTAAGTATTCAAACATGGCCACCCCTTTGTGCTGCAGGGAACTGGCATCAGTCACCGATAAAATGCCGTTACCAAGTAGGAATATCCCTCCAACCATGAGGGGCCAAGGTATGCTAACAAATCCCTCTCAAGGAAGGCAAGAGAAGGACTGCATGCTTTTACACAGCTTGAGCTAAAACTTTTCCTAGTACTACCTCGATATAAGTCTTTGCAGCTTGACTTTGCACGCACAAAAGTTCAGCAGTCTGCTCCATCTCAGAGCCCTGTCTGGGAGGAGAGCTCCTGCAGCCCCTGCTGCTCTCTGCTGGCCTTGGTGAGAATGGATCCCTGTGCAGCTCTTGCTGTGCTCATGAACAGAGCTGCTTCATCCCAAAGGATGAGGCTTTTCCCCTTGAAGCCCTGCTCCCCTTGTAAGGGATCTGTAGTTCATCCTGCTCTAACATCCTTCCCTTTCTTAAACAGTTGCAAAGTTTGCTCTGGTATTCCGGCACAGGAAGGTTATTGGCCTAAAAGCCTTCTGGGCAATGGTTTTCTCCTCCTACGTCAGCTTTGTTTCAGTAACACAGCTGGTTTTTTAAATAGCCTTTTTATATGAAGAGAGAGCTAAGATCTTGCATTGGTCTCCTCATATCCATGGATGTGTTGGTGCTGATCTATGTCTCACCAGCCCTTCCCCAGTGAGTGATGCATGTTGCACAGCCTGTGATTAGATTTGTGGCAGCCGGGAGCTCTGTGCTTCTCTGTGTGTGCTGGGAAGAACCATAACAAGGGAAAGTGGATCTTCCCTGATCCCCAAGTTTGTTCCTGCCCCACTGGGGGTAATCTCTCTTCTCCGGTGCTTGTAGTAACTGTCGTGCTGCGGGGTGGCCCTGGGAGGACAAATACCTCTCTGCTTCCTTGCAGGAGGAACCTGTCCCTGGTGAAGGAGCTGGGGGACAGAGCTGCGCAGGGCCGTGCTTATGGCAACCTTGGCAACACCCAGTACCTGCTTGGCAACTTCAGCGAAGCCATCGCCTTCCACAAGGAGGTGGGAAAGGGCGTGGGGATCTTCCTGGGGGCTGGGAGTGCTGATAGGGAGCAGCCTTTCTTCTCATTGCCAGGAAGCTCTGAGGGGCACTGACTCCTGTGTGTGCATTGGCCCCTGCCCTGATGTGCTGCGCTGCCTCCCAGAGTGATGCCTTTCTGCATTCCTCATCAGCACCTGATGAGCAGCACGAGAGAAGGGTGCTGTTGGCTTGGAAACCAAAGGAGATTTCTAAGGGCAATTTGCAGCTGGGCCTAGGAAAGGCTTTTCTGTGCTTAATTTCTGTCAGTCTAAATTTTAATAAATGCAAGCCATGAATTTAATTAAGCCGCTGAAAGAGCTGCTGATCAGGAATAATTGTTGTTTGTAGAGCACAGCTACTTTCTGTGAAGCTTTACGGAGGGGTGAGACGACACAGTCCCTGCCCCAATTCAAACACATTCTCACTGAGATCTGACTGTTTCTTTCAAAGAGGAGGGTGCTGAGCACATCGGGCAGTCAGACCTTGCCAGAGCTGCTCTGGTTTTGTTTGAGAAGGTGATGGGGCAGCAGTGCTGTGGGAGAAGGTGCTTGAAAGGGGCAGGACAACTCTGCAGCCCCTTCTGCAGCCAGCAGGGCAGGCTGGGCTGGGAGTTGCAGGAGGATGCATCTCTGCTCCAGGTCCTTCCTGATGCTGAATTGCAAAAGTTGGAGAGATTTCCTGCTGCATCCAGCCCTGATATGCACATGCACCACTGCATTGCTGGATGTGAACTCTTGCAAAATGAGAAGTTAATCTCCCAGCAAAGTTGCTGTGTAACGGAAGCCTCGCAGTGGCCAGCCTGTACTCACTAATCTGTGTCTGCTGCAGCGCCTGGCTATTGCTAAGGAGTTTGGGGACAAAGCAGCAGAGCGGAGAGCGTACAGCAACCTGGGCAATGCACACATCTTCCTTGGGAGATTCGACATCTCTGCTGAATACTACAAGTAAGTGCCAGGAGCTGAGGCAGACTCGGGGTGGATGTTCCCTGCAAATCCCCAGAGGATTCATAGGCCCACGGGGAGGTGACAGGGGACCAGGTGGCTAACTGCCAGCTCCAAAGCCATGTACACCAGAGCTGTGACTGTCCTGTCACCCTGGGAGGTGCCTGCAATGACCAGCTCTTATCTCCACCTGTCCTGGACAGGAAAACGCTGCAGCTCTCCAGACAACTCAAAGACCAAGCGGTAGAAGCCCAGGCTTGCTACAGTCTCGGAAACACATATACGTTGCTTCAAGACTATGAAAAAGCCATTGAGTACCATCTGAAACACCTGGTGATAGCACAGGAGCTGGGAGACAGGTAAGGGAGTGCCTCTGGGGATGGCTGCTCTGCTCCGGCGGGCTCCGAGCACTGTCCTGTCTCGGCTGATCTATTGCTGTGCAGTGCTGGAGCTGAGGATGCTGTCCTTGCTCCTATCATCAGTCAGGGAAGTAAAAGTGATGCGGGTGAGACCTGCATCATCCCACTGAAACCCAGAGATCACGTCCTTACGGCTGTGCCTCCTTGTTCAGTGTCGCTTCTGTGAAGCTGGGTGTCCTCCACTAGATGGAGCAGACACACAAAAATGGGAGCGCCGCGGCGCTGTCAGGGCAATATCTGCTCGGGGAAGATCTAATTCCACCCAAGGGTGAATCATGCTGTGGGGGTGCAGCCTGTGGGCTCCTGCCTTTCTGGGAACACGCCCCGTGAGCAGAACGCATTGAACTGGGTGACAAGAAAAACGTTTCAATGCTGATCAACCCGCCCCAACCTCTGAGGAGGGAGTTGCAGTCACGCTGAACCTCCCCCCGCGCCCCCATGTGCTTTTTTTATCCCTTCACCCCCCACATCTGCACGTTTGCAGAGCTGAGCAGGCTGTGCTGAGCAGTCGGGCTGTGCGTGCTGGTGCAAGGAAGTGCTGGAACCAGAGGCACCTGCGTGCTGGGTGGGGGCTGCCCGGTGACGTGCTGGTATCCAGCAGGGGGATGTTGCATCCCTGCAGTGTTTTCCTCTTGCCGGATGATAGCTGTCCTCTTGACGCCTTGTGTATCCCTAGAGAGGAATCTTTGCAGTGCGGAGCAGATGGGAGCTCTCACTTCTGCTCTGATTGATGCTCGCGTATGACGTCAAACTGTGCTGGGTCCTTGCTACACCACCGAGCTTCTTGCTGCTGTGGGTACAGCCCCATTTCTGAAACTATTGCTTGTCTCCTGACCTTACTGACTTTAGTGTAAGAGGTGCACAGCTGCACAGTGCGTTTTGTTTTTCTTAGGAGGCTATTCTGTGGGTGAAAGCAGAGCTAGGAGGGCTGGCTCGAGGTGCCCCTGAGGAGGTTGTGAAAGGGCTGCTGTGCTGGGCTGTGATCTGCCCAGGATTTCTGTGGTCAACAGCTTCCTGTCTTGCAGGGTGGGAGAGGGAAGGGCCTGCTGGAGTCTCGGAAATGCCTACGTCTCCCTGGGGAGCCATGAACAAGCTTTGCACTTTGCAAGGAAGCATCTCGAAATCTCTCAAGAGGTAAGAGAAGCTAGTTCAGGTCAGAGGGAACCAGTCCTCCCTGGTGAGAGGATGACATTTTTTCTATCCAAACTTATTTTGCTGTAGTTCTTCTCTAGCTACAGCTGCTCTGTAAATTGCCTGCCTAGGTACTGCTTTGGTGCTGTCCTGCAGAACTTGGTTGGAAAATGTCCTTGTCATGGGAGGCTCCCGGGCTCCTGCCTTGTTGGGGCTGGTACATCTGCTGTACCTTGCTCTCACCTGATCCTCCTATGTGAGGAAGGACCTGGGGTCAAGTTCTCCAGCCTGCTGGCCAGGGTGCTGTGCACTCAATCTGCTGGTAGGACTCCTCCCACCCGAGCAGCAAGCTGTGAGATCCTGACTGCCAGGGGCCTTGTGGTTGCAGCTCTTTCTGCTTTCCTAATGGGTTGCTACCTGGCTAAGCAATGCCAGCATCCCTCCAGTGGCTGCAGGGGGTCAGGGGTTCCAGCTCTGCGTGGTAAACTCGAGCGTTGTGCAAATACAACTGATTGCTCACGCTGGATGAGTACAGCCTCATGCTAACCCTGTACCAATGCCATGCAGTGGGGCTCTGTGCACACAGCTGATTTCCACAGAAGTGCCTGCCTGGCTGCAGCTTTCCTGGTACAAAAACAGAAGGTGTTTGCAGGAGCCCTGCTGCACAGGCTCAGATGCACAAGAAGGCATTGTTTGCTTTCCAGTGTGTTATGTGGGAGTCAGCTGTGGCCCCTTTAGTGTTCCCCAGATGAAGAAACTGACCTTTTGGAGCACTAATTGAAATTGCTGTATGTAAGTGCTCTGTGTGTTCTCCTGTCTGTGAGGTTGGCTGAATGGCGGGGTAGGGCTGACATAGCAACCTAATGAAGTACTTAATTATACTTATCAGACCTGCAGAAGAAATATTGTTCTTTGGCCCTGAACATCTTGGGACAAATGAGCTTTTCCAGCTCCAGCCTGCCAGGATGGGCAGTGGGGGCTGTGCACCCCACACGGGGTGGTGGGTGGGATGGAGCGGGGTCCTGGGGCCTCGGGGGGTGCAGGAGGGCTGATGGTAGTGCTCTCCTCCTGATGTGGTTGTGATTGCAGTGTGTCAGGAATAGGTTACTCATGGCAGGTGGCAATAAACCCGCCCGTATCTTTAATTATAGAGCAGCCTAGAGGCCGTGTCCATTTGTGGGGAGGGCCTGCGTTAGCTTCTAGCAGCAAATGATTCTTGTAAAGCTAATTAACTTCGCCTTGGTTCCCAAGTTAGCTGCTTGTGCTGTCGTGGTGAGCGTCAGCACTGCCCGTCGAAAAACTTACTCAAGTTAAACCTTTGCCCACTGATATTTAAAACTCATTTCCCGTCACTCTTTCCCCCTCCTGCCTCAACGTACATCTGACGGTGACATTTGAATCCAAAGGAAATCTGTTCCAAGTAACCACACGGGAAGCTGCTGCGAGGTGATCCGAGGCTGCTGCAGAATCCCTTCTGAAGCAGCTGGAGGGGAGCATAGTGCCTGGAAGTCCTGGAGGCTGCCCCAGCTCTCAGGAGCTGCTCAGCACTGCCTTCCTCATGCCTGTGCATGGCAGGGGATGCTGGGGGAGCGAGGACAGCCGAGCTGAGGGCACAGAACCTCTGCTATGGCATGTGGGACAGGTGCCCTGACCGTTATCCTGATAGCGATGGGGCCCTGGAGAGAATCTGGAGTGAATGGAAATCAGGAGAGTACTTAATAGAGCATCAAGGACTGTGTGACCTAACCAAGACGTGGTAATTTCTCTGGAGATGATGTCAACAGCAAATCTCTTGTAATTGGCAGGGGATTTATGCCTGATGATAAGCTGTTTGATCTGCCTCCCTTTACTAGCGCTCAGGGCTTTGTCATAAATAATGTGGGGATTTATGATTCTGCTCTAGGACGATTCACGCCGCGGTCTATCTCAGAGGACCACAAAAGAGCTGTTGCGAGGCTTTTAATGGGGACTCGAGCTTCTCCAAGGGAGCAGCCAAGGTCTCCCTGTAACAGGCGGCTGTTTCTCTAAAGATTAGCAGCTGCTTCTGAGTGACCTCTCAGTGCTTGCTGGTGATGCGCAGCGCAGTCGTTTTTGTGCCTGGTTAACCTTTGAGGCATGCCCAGCTGCATGTCCTCTGTGTCCCTGTTTTAAGTAGCATGAGCCCCTGGAAAGATCTATTCCTGAATATCCAACATCAGCTCCTTCAGGCTGGAGAGAGACAAGGATTTTTTGGGGGGAAAAAAAATAAAAAACAAGAATTCGAATTGTCTCCATTCTAGTGTTAAGCCAGGAGTGGAATGGAAATCTCAGTTTTCCCTCCCTCCATCCCTGCCATCCATCATGCAGGTGAAATGTGCTCAGTCAATTCAGAAGGGCACAAGCAGCATGGCACCGTGTGAATGCATCCACATCCTGGAGCCCTGTGCAGGTAGATCACTAGATCCCTCCTGGTCTCACATCCCCAGGGCTCTGAGTGGAGGGGTTCTGGAATATTCCAGCAAATACCCAGTCCCTGAGGGTCTGGTGTTAAAAAGTTGGGAGCGGGGGATGGTATCTCAGGATGCCTCCCCTCTTCTGGATGGCCGTGTGTTTGCCGTGGTACGGGCCTGGCAGTCCTTTGCTAGGGGCTGCTGGCTTATAGCATGCTGCTTTTTAACCAGTGCCTTGTTGGTTTCGCCTGCAGATTGGGGACCGGACCGGTGAGCTGACGGCACAGGTGAACATGGCTCAGCTCAGGGCAGCCCTCGGCTTGGGCCCTGGTGATGAGGACGTGGGCATGGCTCGTCCTTACTCTGGCTACGAGGCGCAAGGTGAGTGTCTGGGCACCTCCGTGGGGCCACGTGAGAGGTGTGGGATGGTGCATGGGGAGCTGGGGATGTGTGCAAGCGCGTGATGTAAGGGCAAATATGAATACCAGAAAGGAGACTGCCGTAAGCTGGCAGGAAGAAGATGAGAGCAAAGAGCATGTTGTTTTACAGCAGAATCATTCATTATTGCATAAGGTTGGTGTGAAATCCTTGCTCTGACCAAGGCTCATGAGCAACATCTTGCTACCTGCTCCTGCTCTGTGTTTGCCATAAGCTGTGAGGACGGGGAAGGATCCACCCCAAAGAGGGCACAGAGTGAGTTAATAGAATTAATCTGCATTGGGAATGAAGTTCCACACGCCAAGCAGCAAACCAGCTTTTGTCTCTTGTAGAGCTCTGCAGCTCACTGTTAGCTGATGTGACTGATAGAGAGAGCTTTCAAAAGGTGACTGGCAGGGATTTTTGGCTGCTGTCATCCTGATTAGCACCTAAGGAATGAGACTGCAGCAGGAGCTGAAGGCAGGTTGTGAGCATCAGTACATGGGGCGCTGCTCCCACCTGCGGTGATGCTGAAGCTGGAAGCAAAGGTGCTACAAGACTTGGTGATGGCACACGAAATGGCTCCGTTCACTGCTCTGGGCCATCCTGCCCCTGCTGCCCAGTGAGGATGAGTCCTCACACTGCCAGCCTGACACGTCCCCAGCTTGGGCACCATCTGCCTGGCCTGCAGCTGCCACCACGGGTGGCTGGCATGGAAGCTGGTTGCTCTGTAGCTATGGGCAGGTTTATTAATTCAGGCAGATGAAGTCGCAACCCAGGAGGTGCAGGCTGATTAAATATGACCTTGTTAGTGCAGACGCTTTCGGAGACGATGTGTTCTTTTTCCTGTTGGGAGAGCTGGCTCAGGGAAGGTGACGCTCTGCTGGAGGCATGGTGCTGAGGGAGGGAGGCAGGCTGCAAGTGTTTGCTCTGTGTATTGATCTTGAAGGTGTAGCTGCTGTGTCAGTGCTAAAGCTTTTCCTGAGAAATGGAGCTGGGAGGGAGGGAGCCAGCCAGCGTTCCTTGCCATCCTCCAGAAGAGCAGGGCTGGAATCAGAGGTGGGGAAAGCTGTGTGCTCCAGCCCAGGTGAGACAGAGCCGAGCTTCAGGTTGGCTTCTGAGCAGTCTCTGCCTTTTGATGTTGCGGTGAGGAGAGCCTGCTTTTTGTTTTTCCCTTCAGATTATTTTCACAGCTTAAGGCTATAAAATGACTGCATATTCATAAGGATGCTAAGATCGTTGGGTAGGGCGGGCGTGCTATAAAGCACACGAATTCCACCAACCAGGTAGGATAAAGTTTCATAGCAAATCTCAGTTCTGGGGAAATCTGTGCAGCTGAGAAGCCCTGAGCCAGAGCATTGGGCTGCCATGTCTGTCACAGGTCTCTTGCTTCCAAGTCTTGGGTCTGCCCTTCACTGGGGGCCCAGGGAGGGTGAAGGAGTGTCTGGTGTTTTCCTCTGCTGTTCTGGCTCCTCTTGCTGAGCTCTTTGTGATTTAATTAATGTTCTGAGAGCAATTGGACGTCAGAAGACAAAGCTGGAGGCCAGGGAAGTGGGACAGTGCTACAAAAGTCTTGTGAAAGCAACGACCTTGTCAAGAAACGCAAACACGCGGAGCTTAGAGCAACAAACTGAGAGGAGCTGGGGAGTAGCTAAAACATGAGGCAAACAAACAGGGGTTGCATCTGCTTCTCCAAATGCTGAATACGTGGCCCTGAGAAGTGCTCTTGCCCTCTTTCACGTACTGCAAGTAAAGAATTGAGTACTGATAGGATTTTGCTGTTGGAGAGAAGAGAACTTGCTGTGTCTGTGAGGGATTTGTGCTGTAGAGGTCAAGGTCAGCCTGAAGAGTGAGAAGTGCCGCCCTATGGGTCTGGCTGCCAGCTCTGCCCCCCGCATTGCTGCTCTGCAGGCTGTGAGCTGTGCCCGGTGAACCAGGAGTGCTCCACCCAACCCCTGTGCTCGAGCATCCTGCTGGCAGTGCCACCAGGGCTAGCTCGTGTCCCCTGTGCACTGAGCACGGCCTGGCAGTGTTCCTCTTGGCAGCTCCCTGCTCTGGGGGCTGGCACAGGCTGCCTGCTGGCTGTAGGGAAGGGGCTCGTTGCTGCAGAAGGCAGAGAGCAGCCCCAGCCAGGCAGTGAGTGCAGCAGGGTTCTCAGTGTTGCTCCAAAGGGAGAACTGACTCTGGACCGCTTTTCCTCCATGCTCAGCAGTGTGTCAGCATCAGCTGTCATCTGAAGGCAGCAGCAGTGTTAGGAGACACTGAGCAACACCTCTGCTGGCAGCTGGTGTGGGTGGGAGGATGCGGGTGTTCCAGGAGGTGTTGGCATGTAGCTGCTTTCAGAGTTCCTGGCATGGTTTCTGTGCTGTTTGCAGTACGCAGCTGCTGCTGCCCAACTGTGCTCAGCAAGCTCTGAGGGCAGGGAAGGGCCCAGCTGTGAGCCAGGCTTCCCCTGCTCTGCCCATCCTCTGCTGAAAGAAAGGGTGGGCACAAGGCTGCTCTGATGGGTTGCACCTGGGTTTCAGGAGCCTCTGTGCTCCCTGTGTGATGAGCTTCAGGTGGTGTAGAGGTGAGCAGCCTGGGCAGGCACAAACCGTCTCCCTCCTGGACAGTGACCAGATCTGTGTGGCTTTGAGTGTGGGTCTTTTCATCCTCAGTGCAATTTTGAGCTTCTTCACAAGAATCTTTGAACCCTTGGATAAATTGGGGATCGAAAAAAAAAATCTGCTTTCATGTTCCCCAGCCAGTTTGTTTGCTTGCTTGCTTTAAATATCTTTGAAGTATCTAAGAAGCATTTAGGGCTGCTGAAATGGGTTGGTCAGCCCAGCCTTGTGCTGGTGCAGAGCAGGAAGGAGGCAGCACTGCTCTCCTATGCCTCGGGCTCGATGCTGTGCCACAACCTTCCTTCTCCATGAGTTGCTCAGCCCTGCTGTGAGGCACTGTGCTGGGGGAAAGCCAGCTGTGGCTCCCTGAGGCAGAATGCAGGGTGGCCAGGAAGGTGCTGGGTTTTTTTTGTGCTCAGACAGCTAGCTGCTTGGTGGAGCCTTAGCTGGTGAGCTCAAGTTTGTGCTTGGTCTGCTCCAGGGTGTGGATGCTGACTCCTACCAAGGCAGCTGCAGGAAGGTGTCTGGAAGGCTGAGTGCTGTGGTGGTCCTTGGGGTGATGCTTAAGGGAGCAGGGACAATGGGAGTGCTGCCTGAACGGGGAAGGGGAGCTCTAGGATGGAGACTTAGGATGTCGGAAGGATGCCCCTTCGTTATCTTTGTGACGAGTCTTTTCTAATTTCTCTGAGTAACCTCTGCTGCTACAGTTGCTAAATCACTCCAGAAGCACAGATGGGGGGTGATGAACCTCTGAGTCATCTGGAATTAAATCGAGTTATTTAGCACTCAACTCAGACTGTCCCAGCATTAGCTTTGTGGAGTCTGACAAAGGAGTCTTCCTGAAGTTTGAGTAGCATTTAGTTCTCTCGTCTTTGATCATGAGCCTCCTTCCCAGTGTCAGTGGTAAGTGCAGCTTTGGTGTTAAGTTCGGTGTTCAGACTTCTCAGCTCAGAGCAGGGGAAATGCTTCAGGCCTGGAGGAGAGGATGTTGTGCTAATGAAACTCAGGTGCTTGTTTCATCTTGGTGCCAGGGGAGGCAGGGAAGGAGGAGCAAG
This sequence comes from Numida meleagris, assembly GCF_002078875.1. NCBI lineage: Eukaryota > Metazoa > Chordata > Aves > Galliformes > Numididae > Numida > Numida meleagris. The sequence goes on along the minus strand of NC_034424.1, from coordinate 7,775,232 downwards.
GAAGGAGCCTGTTCTTGGCTCCTTCGGCAGAAGAGGTACAACGTGGCCTTTGGCAAAGCCATCTGTTAAATCAAGGGACCTCTTGTTGTGGGAGAGCAACTTCATGGAAGTGCTCAGCTCCTTTCAGCAGCCCAGCTGGGAGCCCAGAGTCCCCTCTGGCGGCTGTTCCAGGCCTGGTGTGCCTGCTTCCAGCAGCACAGTTCCGCAGGCAGTTTTCTTTGGTAGCCAACACGTAGGAAATAGCTCTGGTTATGAAAACTTCGTCTGACAGCACAGCGTTACCTTTAGGAACGGGACACCTCTGCTTGGTTCTACTTGCAGCACAGCAAGAAAGTTCTTCCTCACCCAACTAGAATTACTTCTCATCTTTAAAGGTCTTTGCATGCGTGACTGTGGTCTGCTTTAGCACTTCACTAGGCAGGGCAAGGCCGGAGCCTCTGGCCCCTCAGGCAGCAGAGCTTTGCTTAGCACAGAGACCTGGGAGCTTGTTGAGACAACCTATGTGAATTCCAGTGTGTCCTAGTAGATGGAAAGTGCTGCAGGCTGGTGGCTGATGCATGAAAACAAACAGGAGGGGAGGGATGAAGGATGCTGCCCCTCTTTCTGTAGGATTTTGTGGTTTTTGATCACTGCATGTCTCCAGTGTGCATCGTTCTCTCTCTTGCCCTCACTGAGTCAGCCTGTAGGACGCAGCTGCTGTAATTGAGCTTGTTTGGCTGCTGGAGGTGTTGCCTGTGTTAATTACCGTGTGTCACTTTCTAGCTCAAACTCAGTTCCTTTCTGATCTCTGCTTGTTCAGTGTGAGCTGGGAAGGTGAGATTAGAGGTCATGAGGCTCTGCTACGTACTGGCAGAGAAAGTCTTGCTCTTAAGAGAAAACCAGGTGTTCTTGCCAAGCCTATCCTGGCTGGTCTTGAATTGGCCCTGAGGTTACATGCCTCATCCCAGCCTGCTCCACCCAGTTCAGTTTATCTCCCAGAAGATCCTCCTGTCCCCACAACGCTTAATCTGTGAAGCATTGCCTGGGGGAGGCCATGGTTACACAAGGCCTCCTCTGGCAGGCTCCAAGCTTCCCACAAGCTCCAAGGCTTGTATTCGACTTCGTTAGGTGATGTGTCGTTAGGTGCACAGTGTGTCCTGTATCCTGCAAATACAAACAGAGATGCTTTGTTATTTGGCCTGAATTGCCAATGCTTTCTTTGCAAAAATCCACATTCCAGCCGCACTCAGAAGATAAATGCCCATTGCAGATGGGTGTGTGGGGGGAACTGCAATCAGAGACGTGCTCAATGCGACAGCAATCAGTAAGAGTTTGTAAGGCTGTGAGACGTAGGATCGCCTTATTCTCAGAGCTTGCAGCTTTCCTGAGCTGCACTCAGTGCCATGGAGCTCCTGGGTGCCACGTAGATGTGCAGCGTTGCTGCCACGTGGTTGTTCAGCTGTCACATGGGATCCTGGAGGATGCAAGGCTTGGGTGCCACATACGTAAAGAGTCTTCTGCCAATTCAGGCGGATGAGCATCCTGATTCAAAAGTAACTACTTCTTGTTAGTGCCCATTGTATATACATATGCGTTTTTATAATGGAACAGTTTTGCCTTAGGGGGGAAAAAAAAGCCACTGTAAAACTGTTATTCTGGAGAAGGTTTTTGTAGTGCTCAGGATCTTGTCTGGAGGGTTGATATTTGCTCAGCTGTGTGCTGGTCTGCGTGCCAATGAATACAGCACAGCAGAGCAAACACCGGAGCCCGATCTTCCCAGCAGAAGAGGTTTTGTTCCTGTCCCTTGGCTTCCAGCTTTGCTACAGAGGGTTGAGAATGCAGGACCTTGCGTGGGTCTAAAGCATTTCTGAGGAAGTCTGATGTGACAGCGTGCTGGAAGTGACCTTCCTGCTGCTTTCTCTGGCTCTTAGCTGTGGGTTGACTTTGTCCTTTTTGTGTCCTTTCTCTTGCAAGCCGTACGTGCTCATGGCTTTTGTCTGAACTACAGAGCCCTCACGTAGCTGGTAGGGAGGAAAGGGTTGTTTAAGCCATCTCGCCATGTCTTCAGCCATGGAAGAGGCCAGAAATGTTGGGATTTCCCAGGTCCTTTCCAATGCAGAAGGTGGGTGGATGAGCAGATGCTCCTTCCATAGACCCGACACACAAAATCTTGGTGCCAGCATTTTATGGCTCAGTCATTGTAAATAACTGATACTATTTGCTTTCTCTATTTAGAGGAAAGCATTGTTCTATCCCAGTTACATCAACTGGGAAAACAAATACCAGCATTAATCATGCAAGTGCTGGCACTAATAGAGGTCAAGTGGATTTATAGTACCAGAACCCATTATGTGTTTGAAGACTAATTAAAGCCCTAAATGAGATGCTTGTTCTGCTGGATGCTTTTTTATTTTTTTCCTCTTCTTTCCTCTCTGAAGAGTGCTGGCTGCAATAATGGAGCACCAGCTCAATGGAGATGTCCTGATTAGATGTCAGCAGTGTAAGATTTGAGATGCTCTGTGTGCATTGAGATTGCTGGATTGTATCTCTGCAGTCGTGGCAGGGTTTATGGAGCTGTGTCTCTCCCCAGTGTGCCTGAAGGACAAGCTGGTATCTCAGAGAGAAATGGCCTTTTCAAGTGCTTATGCTGAGATTTGTGCTCTGTGGGGTAACTGCTGCCCCTGTGCTGCCATGGGGCCATGTCCCTGACTTCTGTGTGTGCTGCTCAGCTGTGAGAGCCAGAGGGAGAGGGGGAACAGTGCTGGCCATGTAACCTTTCCCCAGCCATCTTCTGTGGAGTTCACTGTCAGCTTTAATTCTGGTACAGCCACCCAGAGGGAGACAGCGCGTTCCAGGCCTGCAAATAGAACTGTCGGTCGCTCTGTGCTGGGGAGCTCGTTCTGTCTATGGAGGAGACATCTCTCCAGGCTGGGGAGGGGGGGAGCCTAGGAGTCCTCAAAGCACACGTCAACTTGATGAGAGCTCCTGGCAGGGCTCCCTGAGCTGCTGCTACACATGTTGTGCTTGATCTTGTCAACACTGCGCTCTCAGGAGTGCCAGCAGGATACAGGGACTGCCCCTGCATGAGCAGAACTGCCTGCTCTGTCTGCCTGGCTTTACCCTACTGCAAATCTGTGTGGGGTGATCTATGGCTGTTCTGTGATAAAACACTTCCTTGAGTTCTCTGTGGCTATGTCTTGCATGGCAGCAAGGTACTGTGAGAGAATTGTTGCTGTGTGAGCGTGTCTCCTTGGGAGGAACCCAGCTGGTCCTCCCAGTGCCTCGTTGCACAAGAGGGGCTGGAGCTCCATGGAGTGATGGGCTGAGCTGGCACTATTGGAGGCAATGGCTTTTGCAGAAGAGGTTGATGTGATCTTTCCCCTAAATGTGATGACGAAGCCCTAGAAATCCTAAAGAACACGGAGTTGCCCTACAACATTCAGCTTGAAAAGCCTGAGGACAGCAAGGGCTGTGTGCTAGTCAACTTCTGGCTATGAGAAACAATTGGAAATAAAGCATCCTGTGTCTGTCATCATGGGTAGCACAAGGATGGGGGTCTCCCCATCTCTGCAGAGTGTGGATGTGAGAAAGAAGAAAGGTCTGAAGGTGAATAAACCGGGTTAGTCTCCCAAAGACAGAAAAGTAGGGAATAGTTGTGAGATGAGGGATGCGAGGTAGCTAGGAGAAGGAAGGGTGTCTCAGTAACATCCCCTTGCTCTCTCCAGTCAGCTGCCCCTGGGGTTCACTGCTCCCTCCCAGGTGGGGAGGAGCTGCTTCCAGTTTTAAAACAGGAATGTGGAAACCGTTAAACGCCCCGGGAACCAAACTGCAAGAGCAAAAAACAAATGTGAAAAAAGAAACCCAACCTCCTTGCTTCAGTGTTGAGATCACAGGGTGTGTGTGTGTGTGTGCGGGGGGGGGGGGGAAGAAAATTTAAAAAGTAACAACACCCCTGAACGCTGAGAAGGACAACATCCGAGGAGCTGCAGGAAAACAAGCCATGAATGCAGGCAGTCAGCGGCCGCGCTCAGCTGATGTTCACAAGAAGGTTTCAGCGCGTTCTTATTAGAGACCTCAGCAAACCTTAAAGACAGAGCGAGCATTTAGAAATGCCCCTGAGGTTTTCGGTTACTCTGCAGTTGGCTTGGTAAACACGCCAATAAATACTGGAGAGAGAAGAGAAAACCTTACAGAGGAACAGACGCGGGTTTTCAGCTGCTCAGTCCGCTGTGTCCACCACTGTTGGTCGGTGCTGGGGAGGAGGAGGCGGATGGGGACGTCTGCACGGCGTTAGGGCTGTGGGTAGTGCTGGGAGAAGGGACTTTGGAGGAGGTTGGGGCAGTGCACCCGATCTGGAGCCATCTGGGGAACGTCCTGCCTGGGGACAGCGAGCTGATGGGACCGCTCCTGTTACGGCATGCTTGTGAGTATGGGATTCTCTGTTCTCATGAAAATGGGTGTGCACAGGCTCTGGAGTGATGGGGAGAATGGAATTGGATGCCTTGGCCTTGTAGCTGGTTGTGTTTTGTTCTGGAAGCAAACAGCCGAGTTGGGCTGCTTGGAGTTGGGTTTCTAGTTCCTCTCTTGGCTCAGCTGAATGCGAGGTCTGCGCAGTAACAGAGGAACACCAGCGCCAAAACAACTGGAAAAGACAAATTGTTCCATGTGCCCTAATTGCTGGGGCAGTCTGACTACGTATATTTAATTAACAAAGGGAGAAGGCAGGTTTTCTCAGATCGGAGACTAATGGTTGCTGGCCGGCGGTTTAATGCTATTGCGAATGTACCAAAGCACCTGAGGATGGAGGTGTATAATTAACGACTCTTCAGGCCGTTAGACGCGACGTGTTTATCTAATCAGGCGCACGTCGCTTCCCCTGGGCTTTCCTGGAAGCGGCCGTTACAAGCTGCTGTGACGCACGCTGGCTTCCAGGTGCTGGCTTCACCTCTCGGGCATCGCTGCCAAACCCACGTGTGCCATCTGACTGAGCTTGCTTTGCTCTCCTGGCAGTGTGGGAGGAGAACCCTCCATCCTGCTGGTGCCTGTGGGTTGCTGGGGGGGCGGGAGGGGGGGGGTGTTGTCTCATGCATCCCACCAAAGACCTCGGCTTTAGCAAAGACATGGTACCTTAGTTAAGGTATCTCAGTAAACATAAGCCAAGGGCTGAAATAAAAATGGTAACGTAGTGAGTCTTGTGCGCTTTACTGAGGGCAGGTGAGGCCTGCCTGCCTGCTCCAAAGGGACACCGGTGTCTGAGCGGTGTCAGCAGCACCCGCTCACCTTCCAGGATCAAATCCTGATGGAACAGAGCTGCTGCCAAAGGAGCGAGCGGTGCAGGGGAGGCAGAGCCTGGTAGGATGGCAGCTGCGTGTCACTGTGATATTTTCCTTGCTCTGTGGCCTTACCACACATTCACAGCCTGTGCTGGAACTGTAGGATAAGCAGCAGTGCCGTTAGATGCTGGTGGGAAACCAAGAGACCCTTGGGTTTGGTGAGTTTGCTGTTGCAGGAACCGCTCGCAGCTCTGTGGTTTCCATTCTCAGGGCTCCACACGAGGATGGCTTTCCATTCACATGCGCTCCTCACCCTCCTCCAGGACATCCCCCAGAGCTTGGGAGTTGTTGTCATGGGACCTCGAGTCCAGTGTTCTCTTTCTGCCGTGCTTGGCGTTGCTGATGTGGGGCATCGCGTGGCCCTCAGCTCAATCGAACCTCCAGCAAAGACCAGGGAGGGGGAGCAGAAGGCAGAAAGGGCAGGAGTTTTCCCAGCTGTGTTAAAGCCGTCCCAGGGCCGCTCGGTTTGTGCTGGCAGCAATGGGGGGGCAGGTGGAGGGAGCTTGGGGGGAGACTCACAGCCAAAGGGAGTTTGGAGAACACAGGTCAGAAGGCGAACTGGTTTGGAGCTCCTCTGTTATCACTGGGGCATTGCATTTAAATTAATTGTATGAAATCTCATGTATCATTAATGCTTTCAAATTTTCTTATTTATTGAGGCAAGGTTTCCATCTTCATAATGCTGGGCCTGTGAAAGCCTGAAAATCTTTGCTCTTTCTCTTAGCTTTCTAGCCCTTGTTGCTGTAGAGAAAGGCTCCAAGCTGTGTCCCAGACACCTTATTTAAGCTAAAAACATGAAGATAAAGCCACGGGCCCACACATTATGTTATTGTTATGATTTTTCTCAATGCCAGTCCCCTGACTTCTCGTGCTTGGGGGTGGGAGCTGGTAACTCTGGGATTCCAGAGACCTCCGCTGAGATCCAGGGTCACGGTGCGGCCCCGCCACTGGTTTGTGCAGCTCTGGCTGTTACTGACTGTGCTGCGATAGAGAAAAATTCAAAACAACAGAGAAAAAAACACATTTGAATCTCAAGGACAGTGCAGCTGCGGCATCCCATCCGTCCGACTTTGCAGCTGAGGGGCTGCCCTGCTCTGAATGTAACTGTGACACCTCCTGATGGGACACCGCATTGTTTTGCAGGAGCCAGGCCAAAGAGACTCCAAAGAAACAGCATGGACAGCTTAGACCTCCTGAAGTTCCCTTCTGAAAAGGTAAGCAAAGAGGTCTGGCTGGTCTCGAGGACTGAGTGTGGGTAGGAATCCATGGTGGCTCGCTGACCGCCTTTGTGCAGCGGGAAGGATGCAATTAGCGGGTGTCATTGGAGTCAATGGGATTAACCAAAGAGGGTTTCCAGAGAGCTTGGAGGAGAGGCACTTAACAACTGAAAGCTGGAAGAGGCACTTCTGGGCTTTTTTTTTTTTTTTTTTGAAAAAAAGAGTCTTCTATCAAAGAGGATAAGAGAGAGAGGTTTAGTCCCTGCAGTGGCTGGTAGCACATCTCTGCGTGTTATTAACCCAGCAGAGCGCTTTGCTTGGTGCAGAGAGGAAGGTGAGGTCAAACGTGGGAGCTCTGCCTTGCAGGAGGTGGAGGATTTTGTTTCAAGGGGCTCTGAGGACTGCCCCAGCTCCGGTGCACTGCTGGAAATGTCAGATCCAAGCAGAGCAGTGTTCTCACTGTCTCCCCAGGGTAAAGGCTGCTTCTACAGATGGCTGCAGGCACTGAGCCTTCCCATCTACGGGGCTCATTTACATCCCTCAGAAAATCCTGCACATGGTCACTGGGTCTGCCCAGGGGCAGCTATTGGTTTGCTGTGGGGCTCTGTCATGCCTACCCTGGGACAGGGGGCTGTGTGGGCACTGCACGTGGCCTTTGGGCTGGAGGTCTGATCATCTGGGGGTCTTGGGGACAGCAGTGCCGGAGGGATGCTCGATTGTGTGTCCCAACCCAGTGGTTGGTTTTGCTGATGTGTGGCTTGCTGCTAATGCTGTAATGGCTGAGCCTCCTTCAAGGCAGGGGCTGGGTGGGCTTCAGGGGTCCCATGGGGAGCAAATGGGAGCTGCAGGTCAGGGCACAGGACCCTGGAGCCCAATGGGCAGCAGCTGTGCTGCTGTGCCCTGCTCTCACCAGCCCTGCTCCCACCAGCCCTGCTCCTTGTTTTGATGTTTGCTTTCCACTCCCAGCCATTGGTCCTTGTTTATTCTTCTCTCCACCAGACTAAAAATCTCTTTATCACACGCTGGCTTTCACCCCGAAGGTGCTTACGTGCTGTAATTGAGTCATTTATCCTTCTAGCGTGAAGGAAGCCGTTTGAAGCCTCTATCCAAGGCAGCAAGGCAGCTTCTGTGCTGCCTCTTTAGTGCCTGCTTTTCAAGGTGTGGAGACCAGCCAGGCTGCAGTCGGTCCTATTGATAACATCTGAAGAATCGAAACTCTCCTTACTCATTCTCGCTATTCCTGTTTGCGTTGTAAGGAGTGGAAAAGTCATTTTGGATATAGCACTCTGTGCCAGCCCATTGGTGCGTTGTGACTTCAGGTCCTTTGGGGAGTTCTGCCTTTCCAGTGCCCATGTCCTGACATCCCAGCCTCCTGGGTCCTTGAGTCACCTCCCGAGCTGTGCTCCAGCTCCTTCCAGCTGCGTGCAGTGAGGACTGAGGGCAGCCTGGGAGTCTCCTTGGTGCTCCATCAGTGACAACAAGGTGGTTTGCAGCGTGGAAACACCAAAGCACCAAGCAGGTTTAGGTGCCTTTTATAAGCGCATTTAGAGCTGAATGCCAAATACTCACTCCTGCTGCTGCTTCTGTATCAGGGCCACATCTGCATGACAGCAGTGATGGGGTTGTTATGATAGCACAGGCAGCCCATTAACACGAGGCTTTGACTCAGAAGGGATGGAGCTGTGTGCCTCGGTGGAAGGCAGTGAGGATGGGGATGCCAGCAAGTGGCAGCTGGGAAGCCAAGTGAGGAGCAGCAGTGAGAGGGGACAAGAACTAGAATGTGAGATGCAACATGTCACCTCTGCTCCCCTGTGTGTTACACAGAGGTGATGATCCTGCGTTGTGTATGGCTGTGGCAGCACCGTGCACAGGCACTGAAGAGAGCAAAGGAGGACAGCAGCGAGAGAGCAGGGGGCTGCTTTAACCGTCTGCTGCAGTTGTCATGTCACCTTGCACTCCCCGCGTGCTGCTGTAACATGGGGCTCAGCAAAAGAGCTGAATGGGGCTCCAGCCATTCATGCTGAGCTGCTGGGGAAGGGCCTGCCCTCCTGGAGGAGGCACCTTTCAGCCATCCCTTCCTGTGTCTGTAAATAAGCCAGCCGTGCCCCTATCTCCATCCCTGGGTTGGTTTTCTTTTTTTAAGGAGATGCTGCTTCTCCCTCGCTTCTCCCTGTGGAGGAGATGACTATCGTGTATTGTTTGGGTGACGCTTCCCCTCCACTCATTAAAATCATCCTCTGTGACGATACACAAAACATATCAGCTCATGCAGTCTGGATGCTGCGTTAACTCCTTGTGTCTGTGCATCTCCTGTGCTCTGAATATTGGCCAACAGGTCTCCACGTAAACCCAAGACAAGCAATTGATGCGATGACTATTTCTTGCTTTCCCAAGGACCAGAATGGGGACAGCCATCACGTGGGAGACCTGAAGATCTCGGGAAAAGAGTTCTTGTCTTTACCTGCGAGGTCGAAGAAATACCGGGAGCACCAACTGGGTTCGGAGAGGAGGCCCCAAGGGCCGTGCACATCACCCCTGGATAGCAGCCAAGTCCGAGTGCAAGTGCCACAGTCGGTAGGAAGAAGTGGTTTTCCTCCTCTTGTACTCATCTGGGAGCTTCTTAGGACAGCGTCATTCATTCCTTGTCTCCAAGCTGGGGGAGGGGTGGTGGTGTGGGAAGCTGAGCCTATGTGGGTGCGCTCCGGAGTAACAGTGCGCAGAGCGTGTGCTCTCAATTAGTCAATGATTGGGCAGAGATGACGGCAAGTCCTTGACTAGGAGCTTCTGTCTGGAAGGAAGTTAAGTGAAGTGCACTTCCAAAAGGGCAGGAGCTGACCCTGATGTCTGATTTATGGGTTATGGGTGTGTAGCAAGTCCCATGGTTGGTGTTGAGCGGCTCTGACTTGGGCTGTGCTTGGTTCCCCAAAGCTGATGGGCATCTGTGTCCTGGAAGGCTCTCCTTGTGCCTTTTTGGTGTCTTTATCCTGAACAATTGAGCTGTTCGTTGGGCTGCTGTTCTGGCTGTGCTGACGCTTGTGCTGTGATACTGACAAACACAATGTGCTGGGGAGGTTTTGTGCAACTGTGTTGGTTTTGTTCTCTATTTTGGAGATAGAAATTGCACCAACGAACAATGGCATGGCTCTGGGTCCTGGGAGGGGTTCAGGGGTGTTTGGACTCAGCAAGAAGCCCTGACACCTCAGCTCACTGCTGCCGGGGGTAGATTGTAACAGCAAAGACATGCTGATCGCATGGGTGCTCCAAAGTGGTCTCCTGCTTTATACTAATGCACCACTACAGTTCTGTGGTCACTCAATTGAGTCGAGGTGGAGTCAATCCAAGCCAGGAGAGGCGGACCTGTGTTCTCTTGGTGTTTAAGAAAAGAAGAACACGATACAATATTTTTGCGTTGGGTAAGAAAGGGTCTGAGCTTCAGTGCTTGGGATGAAGCCTGTCTGTAGAGAGGGGATGTTTGAACGTGGCTCCTTGTTCCCCCACTGTGGGCTGCAGGGCTACACGTCCTGCTCTGTGCACCCATGCACATCCCTTTCTGGCCGCAGACAGGCCTGGATTTCTGTTCCGTTGTCTGACCGCTGGAGACAGGATTTTTACACCAATTGTTTCTTTTAGACTTCTCTGAGCTGCTGCTTCATTCCCAACAAGTGTCGGTGGAAATGGTCTAACAGGAAAAGCATTTCCTGCTGCTCACCGGTGCAAACATGATCGTTGGGAAGGAAAACAAAGCTCATGCGAGCCAGAAAGGAGACAGCAGCATGGGGGCATCTGAGGGAATACAAAGGCAGAAAAAAACCAGCCTGCTTCTGCCTGAAATAGCCTTGTATTTTTAACTCGGACTTTCAGCCAGAAAACAAACAAAAGCCACGCTGCAGAAAGAGTAAGCAAAGAGCGTTCCTGAAGCACAGAGGGCTCTACCTGTAGGAAGGGCCCCTGGGATGCTGCCAGCCACCAGCAAGCTGTCACCATAGTGCAGGGATTTGGTGAGTGGAGTGGAGGCAGGGACAGGCTCACGGAGGTGCTTGGGCTTTGCAGTGCCTTAGCTCTCCCTGCTCACTCTGGATTCATAGGCTGAGTCCTGAGAGTCCATTTTTAGTTCAGTCCCCAAACATTCCTGGTGCACCTGGTGGGCAAACAGCGGAGAGTGAACTCGTGACAGGCAGAGCAGAGCAGCAGGGAAAGACAGCATCTCCCTCCTCACAGACATTAACATTCCCATTCTGTCCCAGGAGAGAATGGATCACTTGGCTGGAGGAGAAGGGCAACTGCCTGTCTTACATTTTGAAGAATACCCATCTTGGTAACTAATGGACCACAGCCTGTGTCCCATGAAAATAACAGTGAGAAGTGTTAGATTGCACTGGTTCTCAGGCAGTAGCTATACCAAAGGAAAGCGGGGGGGGGTGCATAACCCTTTTCCTAAAGGCTTCTGAAATACCCTCAGACATCCAGGAGCTCTGCAGGGGGATGAGGAAGGTAGGAACACTGCATGCATGTGTGCACACCGCCCCAGAGGCCAGGCTGCAGGGGTGAGCTGGCTGCTGGTGGGTTTCATCCCACTTCGGGTGTTTGGGTTCTGGACTCTTCAGCGCCGTGTCCGTGCCATGTGCCCATCCCAGCTCTACAAAGGCTTTGATGTGCAGAGCCCTACTGGGACACAGCTCGTGCCTCAGGGCCTGCCCTGCCACACACAGTGCCTTCCAGAAAGGGCTCTGCTGCCAGGGGAGCGGCTGCAGCGTGCTCTGGGTTGCTTCAGGTGAATCCCGCTCGGTTTCCGTGCTCCCAGCTGACGGTGATGCCAGCCTGGTTTTGTAGCACGGCCCAGACCTCCGAACCTTTCAAGTCAACATCTTGTGTTTGGCTTCTGTCCCATCACTCTGTTGGATGGGAGTGTGGGTGGGCTTTGTTGAAAAGCTGTATTTCCATGTGTGCGTTTTTAAATGAAATGTAGCAAACCCCACCCAAGAGCAAGGAGAGGCTGGAACTGAGCTCAGACCCTTTCTCTTGCTCTCCCTCCCACAGAGCTGGCTTTGGTCAGGCTGTTCAGACAGCAGTCCCCCTCCGTATTCCTCATTTTGTGAATGCTCAAAGCAAAAAATCTTTAATCCATCAGTTAACAACAAGTCCTTCATTAGCGGTGGGCCCCGATGGCTGATCCAGGTGTGTGTATGGGATGTCTCCATACCCTCACTCAGAAGACACGAGCTCAGAACAAACCTCCCAGGCCCCAGATGGGTTACTCTACAAGTCCTGCTCGCCCCCTCCTCCCCACCCGTGGGATGGGGCACTGCCGCTCCCCTGCCAACCCCAGGAGCTTACAGAGGCGTGATGATGGCTGTGAAGTTGTTTGAGCTTTGGATGGCAGGAGCTGTGGTGTTGTTATTAGCATCGGTGATGATGATGCTAATTACTGAGCTGCTGGGAAACTCCCCATGGGAGGAGGCGGGAGGAGGCAGGGAGAAGTGGAAGGGGAGGCGAGGTGCTGGGGATGGAGAGGAGCCTGGCCCCACTGTCAGCGCTGTTGGGCCCTGGGAGCAGGGCTCAGTCTGTTGGCAAAGCCGTGGCGATGCTGGGATGGGTGGGAGAAGCCATGGCCCAGGTGCTGCGTAAGGTAGGATGCGGGTGGGGGTCCCTCTGCGGGCTCACACCTTCCCATCGGGAGTGGGAGGGTCCTGGGCACAGAGGAGCTTTGTCACCATCGGTGCAAGGGTCCTGCTCACCCTTCTGCGTTGGGGCTGGTGTGGGATCTGATGAGACACCCGGGGCTGTGGGTCTCTGCGGGCCGTGGTGCGGGAGCAGCTGGAGGGCTGAGCCACGCGTGGTTGTATTTTCCATCTGTTGCAGCAGAAGTTCAAGTGTCGGCTCAGTCCCTGTGCCTGCAGCTGGGTGGCCGGGCCCGAGATTTTTCTGCTGGGTTTCTCTGTGTTTAAAGCAACATCAAAGCAGAGGGTTTTGCACCACGTGAAGCTTGCAGACATCAAAGGCTTGGTCATAATGTAACCCTTTCCTCCTTGGGGGAGAAGGTCCTAGCACGCTGGCTCCCAGAGGACCGGCAGCAGCTGTGATTTGCAGAGGGTTGCTCCAAGGAGGGGATTTCTCTAATGATTCAGAAGCATCAGGTGAGCACAGGTTAGTGTGGTTCTGTGTCCTTCACTCCTGTATCTGAGGGAGTGACCCCTCTGAAAAGGGAGGAGAGGGCCCATGGAACAAAGAGGCTCTATATTCTCAAAAAAATCTGCCTGGGGATGTGTGCCACTGCTGGGCACAGCTCCTGTGGGCAGCACGGAGCTGAAGGTGCTGGGATCCATGGGGTTGTGTGAGCACAGCTTCAGGGGCTGCAGTGCTTAACGGGTCAGGGCCCGGCTGCTGGAAAAAAACACATTGGGAGGAAAGGACCTCCCCCTGCCTGCTGCCCTCCTCGGGGATCAGTGGTCCAGAAATGGTGCTGCTCATCTGGACCCCCATCTCCCCAGTGGAGTGCATCGGCCCGAGGAGTCCTTCCCAGCTCCTAAACCGCAGGGACAATTTATAGTCAGTGACAGAGGAGCTGCGTGCGATGAGGACTTGCAGAGATGGGCTGATGTATTTAGACACAGAACACACGCACGGCGTGCTGTATCTCCAAACATTCCCCGGGACAAATGTTTTCGTAAGAGCTGCTTTATGCTCACAACAGGGAGCGACCGTAAAAGAAGGGAGCGTGCTGTAGATGACACCCCCGGGGGGCAGGGCGCCAGAGTTCCTCCATGTTGTTGTCTCCCTCGATGTCCTGGTGGGTTGCTGGATTGTGGGAGTGATGCACAGAGCAGGTGCTGTTGGTTGATCCTCTACTGTGGCCAACGAGTGCTAGGTCACTGTGCTGTCCGTCCGGAGCTTGACGTGGGTGCCCCATGCTGCTCCGTGGCTCTCTGTGCGTCTTCCCTCTCTTACGAGATGATGTAACGATCTGATTGATGTGTAAACTACCTCCACGCCGACGCACGCCCTCCTTTATCTCCCAGCTTTTTGTTTAGCTGCGTGGTGTAATTATGCCATTGTGGCTGGTCAGACTTTATGGTGTGAATGTGTTCCGAGAAAGCCAGAGCTGGGGGGGGAGGGCGGCTGCTGCAAAGAGTGAGGCTGTTCCTGTGACACCTGAAGGCCGCGGTGCTGGTGTCGGTCCTGCTGGAGCCCACGGAGCTGTGTCACTGTCAGGTTGTTCCTCCCTGTTTGCTTTGTGGGATGCCCAGCATTGCTTGGTGCGGGCACAGACCTGGGAGAGAGGTGCTCCCCAGCTGGGGCAGGGAGTACAGGGGAGGTGTGCAGGGCTGGGGCCTGGTGGGCATCTTGCAGGGGTGCAGGCTGCTCTGAGAAGCAGCAGCAGTCTGGGTGCATTGTCTTAAAACGTGCATCCAACCCTCCTGACCCTGTGTCTGTGTGGGACTCCTTGTTAAGCACAGGGCCCTTCTTCTCTTTAGCTCCTTGTGTGGGATGGTTGCACACGTGAGCCACGACAGGTTCCCAAAGTGCTCTCTTGCATCTTAGGGATGCAGCAGGAACAGCAGAGCCGAAGCTGTGTGGGTTTTCCAGTGCAGAGTCCTGAGGTGCTGCTCCTCGCTGGGACTTTAGTGCGGGGAAATGAGTGGGGAGATAGAAAATCACTGCAGAGGAACTGCACGGGGTGGAGGGGGGAGGCAGCAGCGTTTTCTGGCATGCGCTGCCTCTGCTGCTCTCGTTGCTTCAGCGGTAAATTATCAGTTTCTTCCTTAAATATTAACAGCTGCCAGGTAACGAATTCCCCCTCTCTGTCTTATAATGGCACTAAAATTGGGAATTGCCTTGCTTTTCTCTGTAATTATCCAATGATGCCACGTGAGCGCGAGGGAGGCCGGGCAAGGCCTGGAAGCTCTGCGGCCCAGGGAATGCAGCGGGGCTGGGCCTGCTCCTTGGGGCTGCTCCTTGGGGCTGGCAGTGCCATGGGGTGCCCAGCTGTAATATCCTTCGTTACCTTGCTCTGTCACATGCAGAAGGGCAGGTTTGGGAGGCCGGTTAGCATGGATTTGAAGCAAGTCTGTGCTTGTGAACAGAGAAGAGAGCACGCCCATGTGCAGGAGGGCTGCGCAAGCTCTTGGTTGTGCAGAAGTCACACCGGGGACCCCAGGCCTGGGTGCTTCTCAGTGTCTTGGCCTGAGGATCGGGGGCTGTATGAAAGCACGTGTGAGCCCTTGCATCCTGGCTGTAGCTGGAGGGCGGCCTTGGAGCTGCAAACTGTGCAAAAGAGGCCGACCTGAGGAATGTGACCCGATATGGTTGTCCCAGGTCCCACCGCAGCCGTTTGCTGGAGGTGAGGACAGGAGCTCTGCGGCCTGGCCAGGCTGGAGCTGGCTGACCCAGCTCCTGGAACACGTTTCTTTTTCCCCTGACTCGCTGTAACCGGGTTTTCAGTTATTGGCACTCTGAAGCTGTAATTGAGGTCTGCTTTCCTCCTCGCTCGGCCCTTTCTCCCGGCAAATTGTCGGCCCTCGAGTGCTGTGAGGCAGTGAGAGGGACGACGCGCTCACCATTTCCTAGAAACTGTCACTTTAAAGAGAACAATACTGACAAAGAGGAATGAATCGCAGCCAGGCGCAGAGCCATAAAACTCCAAATGTTTGACTTCTCTCCGAATCTGGAACTCTTCTCTCGTTCCTGGGGCCTGTGCTGTGCCCGGGGCACTTTGTGCATCTGCAGTTCCCCATTCTCGCATGCAATAAACTGCATGTGCCAGAAGAACTTAAAACGTCAGAGTCCAGGCTCTGTTTGGGTGTAAATCAGCGTAACCTGCTGAAATCACTGGACAGTGACACCAGATGACACAGGGGCCTCCAGTCTGGGGGGATTTTGTTTGCTTTTCTCGCACAAATATTGTTGGTTGAGGCAGATGGGAGTGCAAGGAGCAGCGTGGCCACATCTGTGTTTTGCAGACTGCAGCCTTGCGTGGGAGAGCTGGGAGGAGCGGGCGCCGCTCCCTGGCTCTCTGTGCCCCCATATGGAGCTGAGTGTGGCTGCCATGGGGCACACGCGGGCAGAACCCCAATATGGGCTGCCAGCCAGGCAGGGCACAGCCCCAGACTGGGGTTAATGTGGCAGTCACGAGGCTCCGCTCACCTTCATCCACGTTTCCCATTAGCAGTGCTATTTTCAAACCTCCCCAAGGCAATTAACACCAATTAATCTAAAAAAGACCAAACAAGGTTGTTTTTTTTCTTTTTTTTCCAGTGCCCCGGCTTCTTCCCGTTCCACGTGCGGCCCCAGGAGGCTGCAGCCTGGCAGGGAGTGAGCCCAGAGCAATGCTCCATGTGCAATTAGAGGGGATGCCAAAGGCCCCCATGGCCCCCACCAGTCTGCCCTGGATCATGGTACCTGTGCATCCTGCTGTGCTGTGGGGTGGGGGGGAGCAGGTCTGTGCAGCGCTCCCTATGGATTTGCTTGTTGGGGTGCACTGCAAACCCACGGAGCTGCCCCAGGACTTGCCCTGCCTGCAGTGGGGCTGGGATTTCGTGTTCTGTGGGCTCTGTGCATGGCGGGAGCCCTTGATGTTGGGGGAGGCCTTTAGGCATTGCTGGATATGGGTAAATAATAATTAGGAGTCAGGCGTTTGCTGCAGCGAGGGACATTTGTAGGAGGTGAGGTGTGTGCTGTGGGTGTGAGCACTCCTCATTAACCTTGCTTCTGTGCTAATGAATCAACAACATGGGTTATATCACTTAAAGCAATGGAGTTCTTTCAGTTTAGCAAATTGCTGCTGCTCAGCTGAGACCCAGCAATGGAGTGTGGTCCTCGGTCCTGCCTGAACTGCAGAGTGTTGTTGTAGGACCGTCTGTACACACCTGCAGTACCCTGTGTCCCAAGCAGAACGCAGGAGGTGTCCCTGCACCATGCTCTTAGCAGCAAAGTGCTGGGCCCTGCTTTCAGTATCAGTTCCAGCAGATGGGGAAAACTTAACCCCAGGATTAATGAGGCCATTGCACGAAGCGGCCGCATCTCAGCATGTTGGCATGGCGAGCAGCAGAGGTGTCAGGGGCACTTGGGCCACGCTCCACCACGGGCACTGCACGCCAAGGAGAGGTGGAGCTGGGGCTGGGCTGAGCTGCTGCTCTCAAGGTGTGGGTTTGCACCACGTGCGGCAGCAGGGCACGCTCCCAACAGGTCAGCAGTTAATGCATTAGGGAAGGAGGGAGTGTGGGTGAGCTATTTTGATTTTGTTTGAAACAATAAAGCCCAAGCTATTTGCAATCCTAACAACAGAGCCAGCTTTTAGCACTGGCGTTTATAGGGATGAGTGGGCGAGTTGTTTAAAGGGGGAAAAAAAAAATCTTTGAAAACAGTCCAAGGAAGGGCGATAATTTCATCCTGCAAGGGAAGAGCATTGGGCACATCTGTGTTTGAGGAGTGTGTGTGTGTATGGGGCTGCTGGGACCACAGAGCCCAGGGCACACAGCTCACTCTCAGGGGCTGCAGGTGGAGGTTCGGGTGCTGCCTCTGCAGGCCAGGGATGCTCTGCTTGCTCTCCTTTGCTGCATCCTACGCCCAGGTGCAAGAAGTGCTCTTTACTGTTCTGAGGGCTCTGCTGCTGGGTCATCCCCATCTTCTGCGTGTCACACTGTACCTGCTCCAGGTGCTCTGATGGAGTTGTCCCCAGGCTTGGCTCTTCAGTTATGGGACAGGGGCTCAGCTGTGGCTCATGGCCTCGCTCCCCTCTGCCCTGAAGCGTCCCCTTGTCTCAGCCCCAGCGGTGCAGAGGCAGCAGCTGTGGTGCAGATGTGCAGAGCAGATGTGCAGCTCACGCGAGGTGTGGCAGTGCCTGTGTTAGCGTGCCCATTTCCCATCCCTGCACCCTTCTTTCCTTCTTCATTTGCTGTGGCATTTTTTACAATTAAATCGTGAACAGAATGGTAGCTCAGTAGCGAGCTCCCCAGGCAGCAGCTTTGGTTTAGAGGCAGATTCCCCCTTGTCTCTCTTCCACAGCCCGTGGCACCAGAACCACACGCGGTAAGTTGGTTTTTGCACGCTCTGTCCTGGAGCCTGGACTGTGCAGGGTGATGGAGAACCTGCTTTTGTTCAGGGTAGTGATGTTCCCTACTTCTGCAGCAAACGGTGGGCAGGAGGGTCAGAGGGCAGCGTGCATGGAGAGCCAGCGGGGCACTGCTGGGTTGTGCTGGCAACCTGCTCCTCTTCCTGGTGCCCCGTCCTGCAGTCACAAAGCCACGTTTGTTTGCATTTCACAAACACGAAACCTGTGCTCGGGCTGTTGCACGGCGTTCCCATCCCTTCTGTGCTTCGAATCTCATTACGATCACAACGTTCCCTCTGTTAAACAGGGGCAGGTTTAAATTCGGATTCAGTTCATGGCTGAGGATCTTTCGCGGTAGGGCCAAAAAATCAGCTCGCTGACAGCACGTGGAGCAGGAGGGCTCTCAGGAGCCGGCACCGGTCCCTGGGTATTTCTGTGCTTTAAATCTGAGCCATCGAGTCGTGCCTGCAGACGCACGGTGCGTTCGCTGCCCGTGGAGCTGAGCGCGTTTGCAGATGTCGTTCGGCAAAATCGATCCCGATCTATTTTTAAGGCGAAGTGTGCGCGGCGGGTGGGAGGCGAGGAGGTGGAGGGAAAGCTAAATATTCACATAGCTCCGCGCTGCGTCGGAGAGCATCGGCGAACAGCGCCGGGATCGTGGCAGCGAGGTGAGGGCGAAGCGAGCGCGGGGACGCGGCTGCGGGGGGAGCACGGCACGGCGGTGGGGCTGTGGCTTTGTGCCGGGGCTGTGGCTTTGTGCCGGGGCTGTGGCTTTGTGCCGGGGCTGGCGGTCCTCTGCTCTGTGTAAGTCTGTGCTCCGGCGCCGAGCGGAGCCGCTGGGGAGCGCGCAGCAAACGGAGCCGTCTGTGAGCGGAGCTGGGAGAGCGGCTGCCCAGGTCGGTGAGTGCAGCGCGGCTTCCTTTGGGCTCTCCTTTTCCCTTCTGAAACGGGGGAGTATGCACGGAGAGACAGAAGGGGGAGTTCCTCGGGTCGGGGCTTGGATAGAGCCTATGGACGCTGGAAAAATCAGCTGCTTTTAAAGTTGGCTACTGGCTTCATTTTGAACTTTTCATTACCGATATCCGTACAACTCCCTGGGAAGTGGACGCAGCGACCCACAGAGCGCTCGGTGCCATGCTGGTGCCTTGGGGAGTGCAGCGGTGCTGGGGGAGCCCCAATGGGAGGGAGCACTGCCCTTGGCACGGACTATGCAAGCTCAACAGCTCTGAGCCAGCGAGGAGCCGAGGCGGCAGCCAGCAGCCAGCTGCTGGAAGCTGGGCAGCCCCATTGCTGCACTGGGAGCAGAGGCGGTGGGTGCTTCACCTCTGCATCGAACTGAGGCTTCCAACCAGGGGTCTCTTCCTGCCCTTCTCCTCCCACCCCTCCTTTGCCTTCTGGACGCTCATCCCAGCACCACCTCAGGTGCCTGCCCTGTGCAGCCGGAGCAGTGAGGCTCAGCCCGATGCCCTGCGTGGTGCTGGGCTTTGGGGTGCTCAGTGGCGCTGCTGTTGGCTCCCCCAGGGGGTGCTGGGGTGATGGAGCAGACAGCAATGCTGCATGCATGATGCCAAGTGCTCCCAGCACTGCTCCTGTCCAGTGATTTCGGGTCAGCTGCCTGAAGAGAGAGTGGGTAAGTGCTTGGGATGCATCTGGTTGGTAGGGGAGAGACAGATAGGAGATGACACATGGGCATGGATGTGCCGGGACGAATATCTGCCTGGCCCGGAGCACGGTTTGTCTGGGAAGTGGCTGCAGGCAAAAGGTCGGCCCTGGGGATGGGGTACTGGGTCCGGTCCCTGCTCCAGCACTTTGGTGATCCGTTCATCTCTGCATCGTCTGCAAACTGAAACGGGATGATGAGGAGGAACTGTTGCTGGACAGGGAGCTGAGGGAGCGCTCTCTGAGGGGCGGCTGTGGGAGCAGCACTGAAACGTGCTGTGTTATCCTCTGACCCTGCTGCATGGGGATGCTGAGGGGAGAAGCCAGTCTGGTGGAGCAGTGGGGTCTGGCCCTTTGGGCAGCTCACAGCAGTGTCAGCACTTTGCTTTGGTGGTGAAGTATTGAGCTGAGGGCATTGCCACCAGCAGGCCCCGGTGTGCGGGGTGCTCGGTGGGTGCAGGCTGTGCGGGGTGGCCGCTCTCCTCGTGGGGCTTTGTGCCATGTTGTCTTCTGGGGGAGTTCTTTACCAGCACGCTGCTGGAGCAGCATCACATAGCACCAAGCCCAAACCCCAGTGCTGGTGGCGCTGCCCTGCTGCTGTCAGACACCGGCTGCTCTGCCCTGGGTGTGTGTGTGTGGGGCTGGGCATGGGGAGCGCCTGTGAAATGCTGCTTTGTGCCCAGGGGACAGAGCTGGGCAGCGGCTGAGAGGTTCTATTTAGCACTGGTGAGAGTGCTCCTGTGCTCTGCAGGGCAGTGCCCTGCAGCGTGGGGATCTCGGGGCTGCCCAGCTCTGGCACTGATGCTGTTTGGCACATCCCAGTCCCCACTTGGCAGAGAGCAAGAGCGGAGATTTTACACAGGGCTCGGGGTGAGCTGTGGGGCTGGGGCCCATGGCATCACCACCGTGGTGGTTGTGCTGTTGCAGGACTGTTGCTTGGTGCTGTCTGGGGATGCCCTGGCTCTCAGGAAGCCTCCTGTCCTACCAAGCGCTGGGTGAGCACAGCTCGGCGGCAGACGATGCGCCCCAGGGCACGGCCACGTCCATCTGCCTGCACAGCTCCTTCCTCGGGGCCGGCAGCAGTGCTCTGTGCCCTGTCACATTGGGGCATTTTAATTAGAGAGGTGCTGGGCTCTTGGGGGGGGGGGGGGGGTGCCAGAGGGAGCACCCTTCTCTCTCCTGGGTGTGTTTGGAGCAGAGATCCTGGCACGGCAGATGGACGGATCCCTGGTGAGATGCGCTATGGGGAATGCAATCTCCCCGTGAGCTCTGCCTGTTGTGCCCCCCATGAGGTGGAACTCCTCCTTGGGTCGCGCCACTGCCCCCTCCAACTCCGTGCTGCCGCAGGGATCCATGGTGTGAACGAGCAGGCTTCCTCCTCCAGCTTCAAATTTGGGTCGTGCGAGCCGGCACGACAGAGCTGTGGTAGATGTGGTTCATCCTTGGCTGAAGCTCATTCAGTTGTGGTTTCCGAGGCCGACGGTCGGGAGGGTCTGTCCGTGCCGCTGCTCCATTGGTGGGTCAGCACCTGGGGGGAGGTGAGAGGGGTTTCTCCCTCCCCTCTGCTCCCACATCGCCAATGTTCCTCTCTGGCCCGCTGCTAATTTTGACGCTGCCCTAAATAGAATCTGAGTGCATCTCATCTGCTTCGCTTAGCATACGGGAAAATTGTTTTCCTTCGTTTACTGACTCTGACTGGCAGCTTTAACCCTGTCAGCACACAGTTCTCCCCAGCACAGGGCTCCCTGGAAGCACTCTGCATGCTCGCCCTCCTGGCACAGCACCCAGCCCATCTCCGGCACGGTGCAGCAATTAGAGGCTGCTCTGAGCTGAGTGCTAATCCTTCGTCGGCACAGCTTAAATATATCGCTGTCTGGGGCAAGGTGCTTATTTGGGGCTCTCATGCAAGAACCTTTTTCCTGAAGAACTGTAATTTTGTGGCATTTGCAGCTTGGTGATGGGTAGAGCAAGCGGGGTGCTACGGCACGTCGGAAGGAAGCGGGGGGCTGTGCTCTGTAGAGGTTACATTCAGCAGCTCAGGAAGGAGGGATGGGCGGTGTGCCTGAGCCTGGCACACAGCAGCGCTCCATGGGGGCACCCACTGGGTTCCCCCACCCCTTGTGCTTCCCACCGTCCTGCTCGTGGTCTCTTCTTGGAGAGTTTTTTTTGTTTTTTGGATCATCCAAACCAAAGGGTGGTGAGGAAAGAGGAAAAGGAGAGGAGAGGCTGGTTCTGAGGCAGCAGCACAAGGGGACCGAGAGGCAGAGACCCTGGGCAGGTGCGGTGCGTGGCAAAGTCTGGGCACAGCACGGAGCCCGGCTCTGGGCAGGGCGAGAGCATTGCCGAGGCCACGCAGGGAGAGTTGTGTGGGGCGTGCTGACTCTTCTGTGTTTTCTTGTCTTTGTAGAAGATCAACCGGACCCCTTCGGATGAGGAATGCTTCTTTGACCTGCTGAGCAAGTTCCAGAGCAACCGGATGGACGATCAGCGCTGCCCGCTGGAGGAATGCCCCTCGGAGGCTGCGGAGGCAGCGGCCACACCGGTCCCAGCCCTGGAAGAACGGATAGGTAAGCACCGAGGGGTTGATAAGTCGCTGTGATTTGGGGTGGTGCTGCTCCCCTGTTGTGGCTGCCTGCCGTGGTGTCACTGTACAATGGCCCAGGAGGGGAAGGTGCTGCCGGGTGTTCTCAGCGTGACCACGATGGAAAAACTTCTGGGTTTTGTACAGTTGTTGGCCGCGGCGGTGATAGGTTTGCGTAAGGACGGAGAAGGCAGCAGGATGGATAAACAGGAGGAAGCGCCCGGCACGCAGACAGAGAGATTCACTCATAGCAAGAAGGCGGATAAATGGAGGAAACTATCTGACAAATAGATGGGATGGGATGGGAAAGGCAGCCAGGGCTGTTTGCGCCCTGGGTTTGTGTCTTTTTTTCTGACAGCGTGTTGAGGTGTGTTCATTAAACCAAACCGGAGCGAAGCGCTGGGGCAGGGCCCGCTGTGTGCGCAGAGTGAGCGGTTTCTTCTGTGCTGAAAATAAGGTGGGAATGAACGTCGCTTTTTCAAGATGTGTTTCTGATGCAGAAGTGCATTTTGGCTGGAACAGCTGTGTCATTTAAGAGCGAGTTTGAGTAGGAAGCTTTATCAAGAGTGGACAAGTAGGCATACCTTCTGATCATCCATCACTTGGTCTCCGAGCTTCTTGGATGTGTTAGGTTTGAAGTTGCTTTGTGAGCTGAAGGGGAAGGAGACACATCCTGGTGTCAGCGCTGAGGTTACTGTGTGCTCCTACAACTGCAGGAGCCGGGGCTGTTGGAGCAGCAGTGTTGGGAGCCAGGGGCACCCTCGACTGCTTTGTGCTCCCTGAGGCGGTGATGCCGACCGGGCTGGATTTCTTACAGCTTCGTTTGCTTGTTCTCATTCCAAGAGCAGTGTCTGAGCCCATGTGCTGCCCAGGAGGCGTTGTCCTGGCTGGGGGCATCGCTCTGCTGAGGGGCTTAGCCAGGCTTTGTGCATTACCTGCCCATAATTACACCTGGCCCTTGGGACTGTGTGCAGCGCCCCATAAGGAACCACAGCAGTGCACAGGAACTGTATGGTCACCTGCAACTGGTGTCTGCACCAGGGTGGAAACCAAGGCACCAGCAGCGTCCTGCCAAAGTCTTTGGCTTCCCCTTCATGCCAGGCAATGCAACAGATGCAGCCCGTGGGTTTTTTTGGGAGGTGGCTGCCGTGTACTTGCAGGCAGGGCTGTGCCACAGCACTGGCATCCAGAGAAGGGTGGGAGTGGTTGCACGATTGGGTCGTGGGCTTTGCTCCCTGCCACACTTGCTGCTTTGATGGTAGGTTTTTGCTTGCTTGTGTCGTTGGCAGTGGGATTGTCCCTGCTTACCACGCAGGGTGGGAGGGAATGGTGCTGGTCACAGACGCTGGCGTCCTACCCAGCTCAGGCCTGGGAGGCCTCTCAAACAGGAGCGTAAGGCTGTTGGTTGAACAGCATTTTGGTGAGAAGTGGGGCTCTGCGGTGAGCAGAGACGTGACCCTGGTGTGCTCCTCTCCCC
Source organism: Numida meleagris (assembly GCF_002078875.1). Lineage (NCBI taxonomy): Eukaryota > Metazoa > Chordata > Aves > Galliformes > Numididae > Numida > Numida meleagris. The sequence continues at coordinate 7,751,939 of NC_034424.1, read as the reverse complement.
CCCAGCACACTCCTCCCTGATGGCGTCCCCGCAGACAGAGGAGTTCTTCGATCTCATCGCCAGCTCGCAGAGCAGACGGCTGGATGACCAGCGTGCCAACGTGGGCAACCTGCCAGGCCTCCGGATAACACACAACAACTTGGGGCACCTGTGCATGGAGGGGGACGCCCAGGAGCCCGGGGATGAGTTCTTCAACATGCTGATGAAGTGTCAGGTACAGCAGGGCTGAGCGGGCTGGAGGGGTAGCCCAGTTTCTCCACCATCAGCAAGCACTGCCCCCCTGCTCTCGCCAGTCTGGTTGGGGGGGGGGGGGGCTGTGGGCAGCAGCTCTCAGCACGCAGCCCTAACCCCCCTTCTTGCCCTGCAGTCCTCCAGGATAGACGACCAGCGCTGTGCACCGCCAGACTCCATCCCCCGTGGTCCCACGATGCCAGATGAGGATTTCTTCAGCCTCATCCAGCGCGTCCAGGCCAAACGCATGGATGAGCAGAGGGTAGATCTGGCCTCGGCACAAGAGGAGGCAGAAGAGGAGCAGCAAAGGCCTGGTTCCAGCTAAGAACCGGGGTTGAGTCTGGGGGGTTGGTTTTGGTTTCATTTGTTTTTTTTTAAAAAGAACTGAAGTGTAGGTGGTTTCAAACCAGAGTGCTCCTGCACCGCCACAGACTTCTCCCAGGAGCTGCACCTCAGCTGCACTGCACTTGGTGGTTGGAGCAGGGAACGGTTTTTAAACAAGGGTTTTTTAGAAGATGCAGCCTCTGTAACAATGGGCACAGCACAAGGGAAGAAGACCCTGGCAGCCCCTTTGCTTGTCACTTAAAACTCCAGGAACTCACACTGTCAGCCAAAGGAGGAGCCCAGAGCAGGTAGTTAAACGCAGCCTTGAACTTCTTTATTTCCAAAATACTTTTAATAAGGGAAGGGAAGAGCACCTTTTTCATTTTGCAGTCCTCCTGTCACATCCGCATCACGAGGTGACGCAAATTGTTCTGGATCCTTTCCTGGAACATCTTCATCAGTTTTGTTCTTTCTGCAGAAGGAAATGAGACCAAGTCAGAAGCTGCACAGGACCTTTAAAAGCTCACCCCACTCCTGGCTGCAGCTATGGTCCCCCAACCTTTGAAGTTTGTTCTGGGGTTGCTGTGAACTCTGCAGTGAGAGCTTCCTCAGCCGCTCCTGTAACAGAGTTGTGCCACAAGCTCTTGAAGCAGGAGCCAGGGCTCTCCCACCTTTACCTTTAATGGGATCTGGAGACCTCCAGAGAACAAGCACAGGACAAAGCCTGAAAGGTAAGTGCCAGCTATGCAGCCTGCACTGCAGACACAAGACAGGAGCTGGTACCTGGAAAGAAGGAAGAAAGTCTTCTGGCCATCTGTTCAGCACAAAAATCAAACTTAGGTGAACTCATTGCTTCTGGTGCGGCTGAGCCAGAAGCCTCGCATGGGACTGCCCACCTGCATCTCGCACGGACCTGCTTTGTGAGCCAGCAGTTTTCTGGCCATGGCTTGTCATGAGAGGGAGCAGAACTATCCCCTGCTCCTCTGCATCCAGCAGTGGAGCAGTGCTGCTCTCAGCAAGGCAGTCCTTTTTCTGCACATCGTCTGGTCCTACACCAGCAAGAAATGGAGCCTTGGCAACAGCTCCAAGCTGGGATTGTTGCTGGGAAGTCAGTTTCACCCTGCACACAAGTGCAAGGGTCTACATTTACTTTCATCCCTTTTGGTAAAGTTGGAAACGCAGCCCCGAGAGGAGGGCAGCAAGATCTAACTGCAGGAGGTGGAATCCTTGACCAGAGGGGCTATTCTGGACTTCAGAAACTCCAGTAACGAGTTCTGCCAAAGCAGATATGTTCCTATAGGGAACAAGTCAGCACTTTCTAATCGAAATGCATTTGACAGAAACATTTCCAACCAGCAGTAAGATTTTCAGACCAGTGACGCTGCTCACCAGGCCTTTAACCTGCCTGTACTGACCATGGGAGGGGTAGCTGCATTTCGGCTGCCACCAGGGAGCACTCACCTGCTGCACAGAGCTGAGGCTTGGCCTCCTTCCTGGGACAGGTCAGAGTGCTGGAGGCCAGGCAGGAGGATGCACACAGCCATGTATGTACCCACCTAGCTTGTACCTGTACAGAGGACAACATGGCAGATGAGGATGACTTGACCAGCTCCAGGTTTGGCCCGGTGCAGCTCTCAGCCTGGTGGTGAACTGGAATCTGACCATTAAGCTTCAAGAGGTGTTAATTATTTGCCATATACTTGAATGTATGAGCTTATTTATTTTTTACATGTGCATTTGCTAATGTCATTTTAATGGGGAATTTCCAACCCACAGGTACTTTTTTTCTAAAAAATAATCTGCCAAATGAATTAATATATTAGAAATGAATACAGCTCAAGGGAAAGGGAGGGTTGTGCTTAATAAATATTTGTGTCTAAGCTTCAGTGGCAAAAACTCATTTCTATTATTTTTTGTCCAGCCTGCCTGCTTTGCTGACAGCAGAGCTAATGGTGGCTCCTTGGGATGGGAGTGGGGGTGCATGGTGGGTTCTTGTGGCAGCCATCACTACATGCAAGTGATAAGAAAAGGGTGTGCAAATCCACCTACATGTCCCTTTACCTTACAGGTCTCTTTGGGAGCAGCCAGCATCCCAGCACTGCCTGCCTTACCTCACTGTAGGTGCTGTGGAGAAGGTTACAAAGCCCTGAGCATTTCCTGCCCCTTAAAGCCCAAGAGTTACAGGGACAATGGGGCACTTTAGCAGCCTGTGATGGGCCTAAGCAAGGACCTGCTCCTCCCAGCAAGCTCCAGCCCTCCCCCAGGAATGGGGATGATCCCTTCCTTTCAGGCTCGGTGCTTTGGTACCTGCCCCAGAAGCCAGGTCTTGTTTCCCTGGTGGCAGCTGGTGGAAGAAAAGAGCAGCAATTGCTGCACAAAGCCCTGGCATGAGCCCTTAGTGTAGATACAGAGCAGCAGGCAGCAGTGCAAGCTCATTCCAACACAGCAGGAGCGAGCAGGCCATTAGACTTTGCTAGAGAGAGAGCCAGAGAGCAGCAGATTTTGGATCCTGAGGCTTGTGAGAATAAAGCCAAGTCCCAGCTGGCCTTCCTACGCCTGACTACCTTGCGCAGGATACTGCCAGTCCCAATCAAAGATTAACAAAGAGCCACCAGCTCGTTCTCATCATGTATTCTTAAGCTTCTCAAGGCCCAGACACAAGAAACTGCATACTGCCAAAGGCTTTGTGTGTGACTTGAGGACAGAACGAGCTCCCCAACAACGCCAAGGCTTGAGGTTTTGAATCTAAACAGGTGATGATTCTTATAACTAAGTGATGGCGGGCACCTCACCTGCTGTCTCACTGTCCTTAGCAGCTGCAGAAGGGAGCACACGTTCGCCAGTACTGTTGTTTGCAGAGCACCTACCCAACAGAAAGATACCCATGGTGAGCAGGAGCAATGGCTCACAGCCTGCAATGCTTGGTGCTCTGCCGTGCCCTGAACAGAGCATTGTCCAATGGCAGTTACAGTGTGCACAGTACAACCCCTTCCTATCCAACTCTGCCCAGCCAGTAGAGCTCAGTTCTGCGCAGGGAACAGCTCGCTGCTGCCGCCACCCACCGGACAGGGGAGGGATGGCCGGGGCCGACTTGGCCTTGGATGGCAAAGGACTGCAGCAGCAGTTGTGAGCATAGAGCAGGGTATTGGCCCCAGTGCAGGGCTGTAATGGGGAGGAAATCTATAAAAAACATCAGAAACACAAGATACTGCTCCTTCCTACCTAGCTGTGTAAATGCTCTCAGAGACTCTTGAGAGCTCGTGCTGATGGTGTGCCTGGTGGGAGTTTTTGTATTGCTCATCTGCCAAGTCACGTCAGGTCTGAGCCTCAGCACTTACCTCATCTCTCTCCCGAGCCTTGTGCTGCTCCTGCTCCAGCCATGATCTCCAGCGGGGGGGAAGGGCACACAGCCTGTGGGAAGGGGTCTGCTGGCCCTGAGCATCCCCAGTGCTGTAAATTCCAGCCTGGAGCCAGGCAGCTTTCAGGGGCTCTCCACAGCAATCTCCCAGACTGCTGCTAGGCCAGGACACAGCTGTGGGTTAACTCCTGCACGGTTTTCCAGCAAGGAGCTCAGTATTCAGTAGCACTGAAGACCACAGCCCAGGGACATGCAGCTAGGTATCAGCCACACAGCTGCAGGGGTTGGGCAGAGGGCTCTCACCTTGCTGCACCTCTCTGCACATACTACAGCAGAACCTGGCAGCCTAGAAGCCCACATGAGGCCCTGTGCAAGCAGCACAATGCCCAGCCCCCAGCTCCCTTCCACATGCACAGACACACACTCACTTCCCCTCCCTCTAGGGCCCCCATCTCTATGCACTCTACCAAACACTCCTGCACCACTGCTGGGGGGCCATAAGAATACCAGCATCTGCTTGCAGCCGACAGATGCAACCCATCAGAGTCCCCCCAGCAGCTGTATGAACTCCGGAATTTGAATGTAATAAAAAAGGAGAGAGGCAGAAAGCCAGAGGCAAAGTAATTCCTATTTCACAGCAAAGTCCTTGCAAGATAGGATGGGGGAAAAGAATGCATCCTCCAGCAGCCACAGTGCAATGCATCGAGGAACACGCCAAAGGCATTAAGCCAGCAGTGCATCCTGTGAATGCTGCTCTGCCCTGCCTCAAATTCACCACATCCCTGTGCCTTGGACACCCCTGCCCCTGTCAGTGCACTGTCACTCACCGTGCTCTGTTGCTCCAGGCTGGTACATCACTGGTCCCCATCACGACGCAGCTCCAGCAGGCTTTTTCCTCCCTTCTTCCCTCTCCCATGCCTTTGGCTAAAGCAAAGTCTGGGGTGGTCCTCCTAGACGAAGCATGCCTGTTGGCATCCTCTTTAATGGAAAGATACGTGTCCCCTTTTTCAGAAAGAAAAAAAAGAAAACCTTCAAAATGAAGCACGACATTCTTTCTTTTAAATGTAAGCTACAAGCAACAAATGCTCTTGTTTTATACACAAAGCCCATCAGAGAAGCACAACCCTCTCCCCTTCCAGCTGAAAGCCCCAGAATGTGTGTCATTAGAAGCACCAACTTCCTGCCCTGCTGCACAGCACGGTCTGTGTTTGGTTCTCAGGAGCCCTGGGGGCTGCACGCTGCCTGCTGCAGCTATTTCACAGCTCACTGACCTCCCTCTGCCCCACTCCAGAACCTTATCCTAAAGATTTGCCCACTCCGTGCAACCTACTGCTTCATGCTCTGCCCAAGCTGCTGGCCTAAGCCTTCAGAGCTGTGCCTCCAGCAGCAGGAGCAGCAGCAAACCAGGCCTCTCTCCATCCTCAGAACTGGGAGACAGGCACCCATGGGTGAGCAACACCCCTCCACCCCTGCCTCCAGGCAGCACTGAGCAACAGGGACCACGGAGATGCTGCAATGACACCTAGCAACAGTTCTTACTGTAAGAGAGCAAAAGCCAACACAACCTGCCTGTAGCCAGGGGCACAGAAAGGTAAGGAAAAGAGTATTGCAAAAGTTAGATTATAAATGAACTGTTGCCAAGACAACGCAGATCCTGTAACAGCAGCTCCACTCCACCCCATCAAAGGCACTGGAGCAGGGGCAGCACAGCACTGCTCCTCAGGTACAAGGTAACACCGTAACCACTTTTCCAGCAGCTCATGACAGGGTGAACACACAGCAATGTTCCACTCCTGTTCCTTAATTAATACATGGATCGCTCTGCCATCTAATTGTCTCAGAGAGAGAGAACTGTTTCACTCGGATGCAAACACACACAAAACCGACCTGATGGATGCCCTGCCCTTCAAAGCTGTTTCATCAGTCTGAGCTTACCTGTCACACAGGATGAAACACGGGAAATTTCTGTTAGGTATTAGGGCTTGTTTTATTCTTATACTACAGGATGGGTCAAATACCAGACCTAAAGAGGCTGTGGGGCTTCCATCCTTAGAGATACTCAAGGCAAGACCCCAAGCCTTACCTAATTGAACCTCCTTTAAGCAAGGTGGTTGGGATAAAGAGCTTCCCACCTTAATTACTCTCTGCTACCAAGTTTAAAAACACAAGAAAGCAGATGCTTTGCTGTACTAAGAGGTTAATTGACCTCAAATCCATAACAAAGATTTATACAAGCAGAAGGAATAAGCCCTAAGAAAGTGCAGTAAGATCACCTTACTGCCTGATTCATCACTACCCAAGAGTTATGTGCTGGTAAACACCTACATTTTTCATTTATGAAGTTATTATTTTTTTCTTCTAGCTGATCTTAACACGCAGCGGTGGCATTAATAAGCACCTCAATGTCTGTCAAATAAGACAAATTTCTAGGTGCTCCACTTATCTCCAACGTGCTTTACAAATACTAATTGCTCCTTCACGCCCATCCTCCCCCTCACCAGTAAGGACGTTGCATAACCCAACCACAGCGCTGCTCACTGCGTCACCGCCCCACCAGGAATTTCCGAGCAGGGGCAGGCACAGGGCAGTGCAGGAGGGCTCGTGGTGTAACCCCAAATAGAGACCTTCAACCCTGTGACACATGGGGCACAGAGCCTTAACTCTGGGAGATACCACGGGAAAGAAAAAAGCAGCACTGAAGTGACTGCAGTACGAGCTAGTTCTCTGATGCTCCTGCAGGCTCAGCTGGCTTTGCACACTCACCCGTGGTCAGGGCCATCTCCTCATGTGGTACCAACTGCTTCTTCTGCTCAGCTGCCATGGGATGCACCCCCAGGAGCACTGCAATCAGCCACTGATGTGCAACACCTGGACAAGGCCAGAGGACACTGCCAGAACCTCCTGTTAGTGCCACACCTGCCTAAGCCAAAACACACGGTCAGAAATTATTTGCTCCATTCTCACCTGAGAACAAAGCAGGCTTCCCAGCCCTGCCGCAGCACCCAGAATTGCTACAACAGCAGCAAAAGGACCAGGAAAGATAACCACAGTGCAACTCTAAAATGATGAGCTCGGCCGAAGGCAAAACTACACACACCAAAAAACACAACAGGGAGAAGAGGGACACCCACGTTTATTCTCAGCACAGTCCATTGGAATCAAGGAAGAAACGTTCAAGTCTCCCTTGCAGGCAGCAGAATGACGGCACTCCCACTCGTCAGCTCTGTCCCTTGCCGTCAGTCTCGGGGGGGGGGTCCCCACCTTCTCCCTCTGTAGGATGACTCTGAGAGCCAGCGTCCTCCGGAAGCAGCTCCAGGGCTTCCTCGCCAACCACACGTCTCACCTTCTCCCCTTTGGCTGCCAGGATCTCCTCGATATTCCTTAACAGCAACGTGAAAGCCAACAGTGACGCTACAGCCAAGGCCGGAGCGAATTGCCCGGTGCTGGGCTGACCTTTATGCTCCGAGTACTGCCACGGCATCCTTCTATCAGCTGCCTGCGGAGCGCACAAAGCTACCCAAACCTCCCGGGCCTATTTCTACCCACTAGGATCAATAATTCAGCAGTTAAAGCAGTTGGAAATCACTGAAATTCAACAGCACGAGCATCCCCGTGCCTGAAACCCTCACAGGTGGGGGAACCCAGCCGAGATTTAACAGAGCCTGAGGGAGAACGGAGCAGCACACGCAGCGCTGCCCTCGCGCCATTGATTCGGACCCTCGGTACCGACGTTGAAGTTACAGAGCCCCGCGGGGCGCCCCGAGGAACCGGGCAAGACGCGGAACCGCGCCCGCGGAGCCCCGCCCCCCAGCTGACGTCACGCACCTCTTCCCCTGCAGGTCCGAGAACCAGCCCAGGTTGTCGGCGATCACGTGGTGGCTGTGACAGCCGGGGCACGTGACGATGACGACGCCGCGGCTGTACGCCAGGCGGGAGATGGTCTGCGCCGAGCGGCGCTGGCACACCTGCAAGGCAAGCGGGCACACCGGACCAGGCCGCGGCCTCCGTCAGCGGCGCAGCACCGGGGCTCCTTCCCCTCCCTCGCCCCGGGGCCGCGGTAGAACAGCGCGCAGAAAC
>NC_034424.1:7647816-7743768 GCF_002078875.1 Numida meleagris | reverse complement strand
CCGCCACCCGCACCAAGCGCCGCAACATGGCGGCCGCGCAGGCGCGGAAGGGGCGGCGCTGAGGCGAGCGCGGGCGGTCCGACAGGGAAGGGGGCCGCGGCAACCGCGGCTGCGGCGGATGGGCCGCTCCGGAGCCTTTCCCCTCCATAAGTTCACGGCACCGCTTTAAACACTCAGTGCAGTTTATTGACGGGCTGCCGCAGACGTGGAGGAGGATGGGCACGGCGCACCCCGCTCCGAGCCGAAACCCAATCCAGATGCAAACTTGAACCTCGGCCGAGCGCCGTGTGGGGGCTCACAGCCCCTAGCTGCCCTCGGGGTCGGTGTTGTCGCTGCCCGAGCTGAGCTCCCAGTCGGCCTCGGGACGGCGGCCCGCGGGCACTCTGCGCAGCGCACGCTTCCTGGAAACGAGACTGTGGGGAGCTGAGCCCTCCAGGAACGGAGCCCGGGGCCGGGCAGGGGCACGGGAAGCTGACGGGGGAAGGAAGGGGGGTCCTGCTTACTAAAGGCCCGACCTCCGGTAACGCTCGAAGCAGTCCTTCATCCTCCTCCGCTCCTTCTCGGACAGGTCCTCGTGGGCCAAGCTGCACTCCTCACACTGGGAAAAAAAGGCCAAGAGATGAACTACAGCGCGCTGGAGCTTGGATCAGCGTTTTTTATCAAGTTGGGCAAAGCTGCTCCCTAAAGATGACCCGTTTTAAGGCTGATGCGCTCTACCTGATGATCCCCCTCTTGGACTTGTTTAATATTGAAATGAAGGGGAGAAAGTGGAAACCTGTGCCTTAAAATGACCAAGAATAGCTGGTCGATACCACACCCCTTTCCTTGGGAAGTACTCCAGTGTGTAGAGATAGCGTTTGCATCTGCTTGGGCCTGCCCGATGAAGGACAGCACATTCAATACTGGGCTGTCCGCTGCTGTGTATCCAGGATGGTAACACACCCCTGTTTGACATCATTTAACCATGCTTATTCTCTGCCAGTTGCAAATTTGAAATTCTGCTTCCTGTACCAACAGTGATACTGCAAACAAACTGAAAAATGTCCATACCCAGACGAAAAGGCCAGAAATAATTAGAAGTTTCCAAGCAAAGATGGAGAAAGATCCAGCAGATGAGTGTTCTGCTGTTCAGAGTTCATCCTTTTGGAGGGTACATTTTTGAACAAAATGCTTTCTGGAAAAGCAGCAGCTGCCTCCATGCCCCTCGATCCTGGCAAATCCAGTGTTAACAAGAACATGAAAAGTTACAAACCGCAGTCAGACTAAAGAGCCCACAAAGGTTCTCTTACAGTAGGTGACTCTGCAGGCAGATTGCTTTCTCGAATGCTGTATTGCTGGTTTTGTCCTTTACAGCAGTCTTCTATGAGAAAATAAATCACAATTTCAGTCATAGTAGCCATGTTGAAGTAACTTCTCCTTCCACCAGTTCACTAAACAGCAATAGCTGTGATGTAAGAGCTGCTCAACAGTACACAGCATCAACAGCAAGCTGAACTCAAGCTTCGAAACGTTCAGTATTCGATCTCGTGATCATTGCACAAGACTCTTTTACTTGACCTCTGAGTCTTGCTTAGGGTGATGGAATTCCCCACCAGAGACACCATCTAATTTCTGCATGAGGAGCAGCAAAATGAACCACTGCGGAGCAGCATCTAACACCACTAAAAGAATAATGTTGGAGATAACCATAAGAAATCACGCTAAACATTACTATAACCACAGTTTGTCCCTGTTCCCCAGCAACTAAGTTGTGCATAATAAGATATTCAATATCAGGTCATATTTTAGCAAAACTCCTAATGTAGTGATCAGATACTGAGGTATGTAATTTTGAATTGAGTGAGGTAGATTAATAGAAGGCATTCTGTTTCAATATTGTAGCTTGTGTGAAAAATCTCCCATCTCAATGAATGATTACTTAGAATGTAGGGGATCTTTGCTTGTTTCCTTCCTTTCTCAACATGTTTCAAAGGAGAATCTCAAGTTTTAAAGGGCTCTGTTTATTCTTCTCCGCACTGCTGAATCATTTCCAGTAGGGCTGCCACAAAAACAGAACCGGTGACAGTACTAATGACATGGTTCTGCTTTTGTGAAAATAGCCTGCAGCATAAAAGAAAGCAAAGAAATGGCTCTGGAGAAAGCCACGTGGTTCAGCTGGGGTGGAAGGACGCTCGTTCCATTCTCAGCTCAGCCACAAACACAAGAGGACTGTGTGAAGAAGAGGCACCCAGGGGCTGTTCCTCACAGGCATCGTGTACCAGGTGATTTTTCCTGAACAAATTCTGAAGGCAGATGACTGAGAAAAGACTAAAGGACCTAGGATGGTCTGACATCACCACTTTTTCCAAGTTGTTCACCTATACAAAAGACCATTTCAGAGACCACACAGCAAATAACACGTAGAGATTTTTCCCTCTAAAAAAAGCTGTACAAGCATTCACTGTTCCCAGTATTTGTGAACACGCTCTTCTTTTTATAGGTGAGAAGGATGGTGGGACAGCAGAATGCCTCGGGGTTCTAGAAGCCTTGATTTACGTGCACCTATTCTGCGTCATCTCGAGGAGGTGCCAAGTGTGCCCCACTGAGAAGCATCGCTCACAAACTGAGTCCCCAGTCGAAATACCTCTTCACTAAAATAAGAAGCACATCTTCTCCTGTCCCTCTGAACAGCCCCATCAAGAACTGTACTGTGTGTTTTCCTCAGTAAAAGCCTTACTTTTAGTCAGGTGTGTATCTTCATCTAGATGACCATGAAGAGTAAGCTATGGGACAGAAACAAGTTAAGATCATGAGAAGTACTCCTTATTCTTTCTCAGACAGTAGCTAGGAACAAATGCAGGAACACAGGACACAGGTATGTAACCGACCATCCCCCATTGTATCTTGCTGTCAGCAACACAGGAAACATTCTGAGCTAGAAGCTGCATATCTACTCATAGACCTATCCTCCACGTCTATGGCCTCATTCACACATTTTGTCTCCAGACAATGTGACAATCTCTCCCACAATGAATTTATGAAGGAAAAAAAAATAATCTTTATGACAGATGTCCTCAAGGTAATACTTATTTTTGCCTGTTTTCCCACAAGAGAGACAATCAGAAGCAACTCAAAATGATTTGAATCTTCTGGTCTGCTTGGACTCAACAAATCTTATCATAGCTGTGTCCCCACCCTCAGAAGTATCAGGACACAAGGAGAAGCTACCCTTAGTCTGCTGGCCTGTTTTGCTACCTCTGGTCTTGATGTCACTGCCACGAGCCCAACCCACAGAGCGCAGACTGCTATTACTTTGGGAATTAAGCACAAGTGAGGAATTTGAAACCATCCCAGGAGAAAATAACATGTAAACAAGGCACCCTACTCACATCCTGGGAATCTCTGGAGAAGGAGTCATCCGGGTCAGAAGTCTGAAATAAAACCAGTAAGTTCATCATTCCTCATGAGCAAGTAATGGAATATATAGGAGACCAAAACCTTCAGAAAATGGAAACATGGACTTCCTTCCTCTTACACTCATCTGACCATTTGGAGAAAGTACAGAAGATGCCACGCTAGTTACAAGTCCTCAGACGTCTAATTTAACTCCATGAACTCTCCTACTCTGCTCCTGCTTCATCCAAATGGTTTGTACAGATTCTAGAGCTCACTCTTTGGTAGGTGACAATGCCTTCATGATCTCTGGAAGCACTCCAAACATATGAGGCTTCAGCTTGCATCAATTCATGCCTGAAAACAGGGTAAGCTCACACAAACCATCTTGTCTTCCCTTTTCCTAAACAGCATTTGCACAGAAATGGTTACCCAAGCAGCTTTCCAACTCATCGTACACATGACAACGCCATAGGCATACCAGTGCAGGTAGCTTCAGTTGCAACCTTTTCAGCTTGGCTTCAGTAGCCAGTAGCTGACTCTCCTTTTGGAAGAGCTGCAGCTGCAGCTCATCGCATCGCTCCCCCAGCTCCCGAATCTGCTTCCGATAGGCGTCCCTCTCAATCAGGTTCTTGGAGTACTGTGTGTAGAACTGTTCTCTGGTCAGCAGTGCCTGGTGTAAGAGGCAACGTGTTGTAGCACATCACACAACACCACATTCAGGGTTACGATATCTGCCTGCTTCAAGCAGCAAGCCAGGGATTAGCAGCAGCTTCAGGAGGAATGTTTTATCACCTCGTCTCTTTCCAAAGCCACTTCCTCCATCTGATGTAAGACAGCTTCCATCCGTTTTTTATACATCTGGGAATCCTTCCTCAGAGACGTGCACTGTAGTTCAAGCATCTCTCTTTCCTCTGCATGCTGTTGAGGAGACATGGCTTGTGAGGTGAGCCCAAGCTAGAGTCTCACCACTTCTGCTCTACGCCACAGATTTCTACAGACAGACTTCCCTGCAACATCAAAGCCAGACTGCCCTGTTGGAGCAAAGCCAAGCAGAACACCAGGCAGTATGACTAGAAAGCCTGCGAATGACAGACTGACATGTACCTGAGCTGTCAATCATGACACAAGCTCCCATCACCCTGCAGGCTGAGGCACAGACCATGAGTTACCAGACACGGGCATCACAGTTAACATCACAGACACAAACCACTAAAATATTAACACGCCTTTTTCCTCAAACTGCAACACAGACCCTAGAGTAGAAGCAGCAGGGACTGTTGCTGAGCAGCTCCGCTGCTTCACTGGCAAGACGTTGTGAGTGCTTAATCCGCCCATCTCACCCCACTGACCCCAGCAGGGATTTGTACTGCACCACATACTTTGTCTCGGAGCACCTCGGCTTGGCGCAGCTCCTTGCGAAGGTGGTACACGGTGTTCAGCAGGTCCCGGCGTTCCAGTACCTGGCTGCAGTCATTCTGCACAGTCTCATGGGAGAGACTCTTCTCCAAGTTCTGTTCCCTGGCAGCCTGCTGGACAAAGAACAATGAGATACAGCAACCATCCAACTCCGAAGTCCTACATGCTCTCTCTATCCAAAGCTGACCCACGAAACATTCAGTACAGCCCCATTGCTGACCCAGCTGTAAAAAACAATCACTTCTTAGGATTCCACACCCACTCACCCCCACCAACCTGCAGAGTGTTCTCCAGCTCCTGATTCTTGGCCAAAAGCAACTCCTTCTCCTGCTGGATCTCCCACATCACTTCATGGCTTGGACGCTGCTCTATGGCATGCTTCAGTTTCATTGAGTGCTTACGCTCTAGTTTGCAGTCATCCTCAGCCTTCATGAGGCTGTGCTTCAAGCTATCAATCTACAAAGAGGTTCAAAGCTCATCAGTATCAGAAACAAAAGTCTGGTTGCAAAAGCAGTTCTCTTGTGGCAGAGTTCTCCATTCCCCAAACAAACATGGTGCAATCTTTTCCTCAACTCTTCCTCAGGAAGTTTGGTGCTCTGGGGAGCTGAGACTTGCCCTTGTGCTAAATGGGTACAACATGCTGGTTCTATACTCCCCTTGTGAGAGGGCCCAGTCTCAAACGAGGGGAAGACTTAATTCTTCAGAGCACAGCTTGGAATACATGGGCCTACAGGGCTGAGGAAGGGACCCCTAAGACATACAACCTGCTAAGGAATATGCACAATACTTCATAATAGACCAAAAACACATCTGGTGCACAGCACAGCCCTGCAGGGATCGAGTAAGGAGCAGGAAGCTTAAGAAAAGGGTCACTCACCTCTAGGAGCAGGTCCCGGTTCTTCATGAGGGCATTGCTTTTCTCCTCGCTCTGTTTGGCATAGCTCATTGCCAGGTTGTAGTTCTCATCCTTGCACTTCCGCAGCTCCTTGCTCAGACTGTCCCTCTCCTCCTTCATCTTCTGCACCCGCTCTTGGTGCTTGCGGAGCAGGCTGTCCCTCACCCACATCTCTCTGATCATGTTCTCCTTGGTGTGCAGCCACACAGTGAGCTCCTGGGCCTTCTGCCGCTCCTCTTGCACCGTTCTCTGCAGCTTTGTGATCTCATTCATCAGGAGCTGGCTCAGGCCGGATTCCCCAGCTGTGTCTGTTGGGTAGCAGGCATCAGTCACTGCTGTCCTGTCTGCTCTCCCCCCCCACCCCCCACACGCACACCAGATTTCCACCCAATTATCACTGAAAAGTTTTATTTCTCAACTCAGACATTACCTATAATCAGAGAGAAAACCCTGCTTGGCTCCTTGCCTGTTATTTTCTTATACAGTTGTGGATAATAAAGCTCGAGACTCTCCATGAATGCCTCGAAGCCCTTGCGCCCTGTCCGCTGAAGAATGTCCAGAAGAACACCTGGAACAGCAGCAATAGTTCTATTAATTCATTTCTCCTTTCACCTGTTTCTAGCAGAACAAAGAATTGCTCCAGTCTCCCCACACAGCGCCTCTGTGATCAAATCTCCCAGACAATTCTAAATCAAATGCTTGGTAACAATACTAGAGTATTTCAGCTGTGGAGGAACAGTTAAAACTAATCCCTTGTATCTAGCTTCTACTACAGCAGATGCAAAACCCTTCTCTCCAGAGGGCACTTTATGTAACGTAAGTTAAAGCGGAGCAGCACGACTTCATTTTTCTGCAGTTTGAGGCTCTGCTCCCAAACACCAAAGGCAGAACAGTGTGTCACCACAGAACGGTCCGGGTTGGAAGAGCCAAGGCTGCGCTTCACCCACCTGCTTTGCGTTTGCGCATGACCAGGCTGGGGTCATTGAGGACTTGTTCCTCATCGTCATGGTTTATCACCTGGCACTGGCGAAGGTAGGGCGTTATACGGGAAGGATCTATCACGGAGATCAGCTTCACCCGGAAGGTTTCCAGGCTATTCCAACATGTCTCATCGTTGTCTTCTTCCAGCATGGCGGTGAGCGAGAAGTATTAGTGAGCCGCTTTGCCCTTCCTTAAAAAACAGACAGGAAACAAAAAAGCAGACTCTAAGCCTCAGGGGAAAGTGTGGGTGGTGGTGCTGAAATCAAGAACACAATCTTGAATTTAATTCCATGAGTTCTGCTGCCTCCCACGTCCACCTCACGGATCTCACCTCTGCAGCCTCAGCGCAGCTTCAGCTACCGCTCCTCCACGGACAGGAAACAGGCAGGTAAAGAAAGGAGAAAACCCAACACTTCTGCATCCAGACTTCTATCTAAAGTCAGTTTTATCAATTCTAATAAGAAACTGGCACTATTTTTTACCTCTTTGCCCCTATGTGGTAACACTGTTCCATAATGAACAACTCCTGAAATCCAGCTCGTTAATTACTATGCTCGTGTCACACATATGAACAGGCAGCAGTAGCTGTGTCATTTCCAGTACCTGCCACCAACCTCAGCATTCATGTTTTCAGCTGTTCTGTTTGACTGGGGGCAGAAGGGGAAGAGTTCTGACTACGCAGGGGCTGAGATATCACACAGATCTTACTGCGTCTCTCCAAGCAGTCATTTCTCCGCTCCTGTGCAGGACAGGACTCCAAAAGTGAGCTGGACTGACACAGGACTAGTCAGTAATTACCATGGAAAAAAAAAACCAAACAGAAAAAAACCCACCTTGCTCTGCCCGGCATCAAAGCAGCCCCAGCAGATTATAAGCAGAAAAGCATTCCCCTGCTGATGAGAAGCACACCCTCCCCTCAGAACTGTTATAACAATAAATCTGTCAATATAAATCATTCTGCATGACATGGACCAACCTGGGCCTGCGTGGTCAGAGGCCTTCACTCCTCTTCTCCTGGTCTGAGAACATTTATTGGGTCCCGTCTCTGTGGAAACCTGCCTGGGCTGCAGCCTTCCTTTATGCTGCGGGAGAGCGGGTCATTCCAGGAGCCAATCTGTGAGAAAAGAGGAAACTACTCAGCTATGCTCTGAGATGAGAAAGGGAGAGAGGAAGAAAAAAGGAAGTCAGAAGGGATGATGGGGGAGGAGGATGGAAGCTGATGACGCTGCAAGTCGCCAGGATTACTTATCTTATACCCACTGCGCCTTGGTTTTCCAGTCTGTACCAAGGAAGTAGCAGCTATGGTCAGGAGAGTTTCTTTGTGTAGACTACGAAGAGTGAAGGGCACAGGCACTGGTCTGCCCAGCTTACTTCAGGGGACAAAACAAGCACAGGTCACATGTACCAGAGGCGCCTGACAGTAACAGCCCTGCGGTGAATGGCACACAGCACAGTGGGCAGAGCTTCAGCCACGTGAACTTCTTGGAAAAAAAAGGGTCAGCTGGAGTGGCTTGTGGAAAATAGAGCACACTGCAAGAGGAAAGCCACCTCAAGGTACTTCCTCCTGCTCCACCAATTGGTTGGTATCCAGTTAGAGTAATGTTAATGTCCCTCTGGAAAGCTCTACCTAAAGGGGCCTCACAAAAGCTGGACCTCACAGCACACCCAGCGTGCTGCCGTGACCCTGGGCAATGCAGTGGGTGAAGCCTCCTGCAGCATCTTCCCGTTGGATTTTTACCAGCTTTGACTCAGCTAGCCTTGCACCTCTCTGTAAGACAGAAGTTACTGTTTTATGAATGAGGAAACACTTAGTAAAAGCTTGATTTGCTGATGGCTGTATGGGCAGGCTGTGGAAGAGTCAGGGAAGAATCCAAGCCTGGTTGGGTCCTGCCTCTGGAGCTACATGCATATTCATTTCCCACATTCTCCCTGGCTTGCAAGCTTCATTTCTCTCATCAGCAATCACGCTCATCCACACATTACTGCAAGCAC
This sequence comes from Numida meleagris, assembly GCF_002078875.1. NCBI lineage: Eukaryota > Metazoa > Chordata > Aves > Galliformes > Numididae > Numida > Numida meleagris. Next base: position 7,735,109 of record NC_034424.1, on the reverse strand, counting down.
TATTTACCATAAAAAACCACAGAAGACTTCAACAGTTTGAGAAAAATAAACATCTGTATTTCAACCAATACTCAAGACTCATTTTGATAAAAAATTAACCTGCTTCTAATCGAGCAGCATTCAGTCAGCTGCCAAACAAAACACTGTCACAGCATTAAAAAAAAAAAAACATTCAGTGAACCACATACTCAGAACACGGATAAACATTCACATAAATAGGGGCGAGCACAAAAAGGAAATAAATAACTATCACTGCTGGCTTCCCCAGGTCCCCAGCAATTGTTACCCCCCAGCACTCATGGCAAATGCTAGGCTGAAAGAGAACAGAATTGGTCTGTGCCTAGAAGACATCCCTCCAGCAATTTTGCTTCATTACTTGCAGCTTGTCTCAATAAGCAGACTTGTTTAGGTGATGGGGAAACCAGCCCAGACGTTTCCCTCTCCTCCCCAGCTCTGCCTGGTCAGCTTGATGCAAGAGTGAGGAGTGAATAGTGCAAAGAGCATCTCCCACTGCCGTGTCGCAGGGCGGATGTCATCCAATGGCTCCTGTAACAGAGCACAGACAGCTCTTAGTTGCAGGCCTAATAGGGAAGCTGACATTCCTGAGTTTCTAAGACCAGATTTAAAAGAGAAAAAATAAATAAAAACAGGATCTCGTTCAACAAGCAAGCAAATCAAATACCATTCATGCTCGTTTGGTCCATTTCACTGCAGGCCTCAGCACGTTAAGACGTTGCGCTTGCACCCCTGAGAAGCTGCCCAGTTACACACAGAAATGAAACCATCCAGGGCTTCATTATACCAACTAGCTGCAAAACTAATAGGCAGCAGCAGGGTCTAAAAGGCTGTCCAATACTTGAACTTCATAGCTTTATAGATAATTTTATAGTGTAAACACCAACTTCCCCTCCTCCTGAACGTCACCGTGTTACTCTGAATGTATGATTAACTGGCGTGCAGACTCCGTGCCCTGAGGGAACGGAACTCAAAACCATTGCAGTCTTCTCCTATGGTCATGATTCATTGTTTGGGCTGTGCCACAGGCAAAAACATTTCAGGTTCTCTCTTTAAAAGAAAGAAATACAAGACTCACAGAACGGCTACTAACGTTACCTCCTCACACCCTCCTCCTTTTCCTGAGCCTTTTCCTGACGCGCATGCTTCTCCTGATTTGAGGAACGCTGCCAGTGCCATCAGTGCAGGCACCCGCGATGGATCGTGCACCAGTCTCTTCAGTTTCCATGCCCTGCAACATAAGGGGAACAGATTACTCGCACAGCAGCACAAGACCTGGGAGAACTTGCAAGAAAACACTTTCAGCCATCTTTTTATTTTAGTTAGCACAGAAGATTTAAAAATATTATTCCATTTACACTCAAAATTAAGCATGGGACACAACGTTGTATTACCACGATCCCAGCAAACAGATAACAACTCAAACACACACAATTTTCAGCCAACCCCAGCACTTGTTCCTGCAGAGTATGTTTCTGCTAGCACTCTCCAGCCAGAACACACCTGATCTGGTTTCTCTTTGCCTGGACATAGCTCTTTGCTAGAGAGCATGCACCTACCACAATTGAGATTCAGCTTTCACTTTACCTTATTTGGAAAATCAGCATCTTGGTCTCCAGGCTCCTCACCAACCGTCCCATCCGACCGTGCATCTAATTCATCCCCACAGCTCTCATCCTCAGATGCCTCCTCCTCGCTCTGCCACTCCTCCTCATCACTCTCTCCATATTCCCTCCTGCTGGCTGACAGAGTCGTTGCCACTTTTGGAGGAGGCAGAGTTGCTAGTACAGCAGGGAGTGTAAAGGCTGCTAGAAATCGGGCTTTCAGCAGGAGAAAAGCAGGGTCATTACCCAGTTTCTCATGCACCAGCTCCGTGATTGCATTCAAATCAACCTCACCCTCACCCTGACCGCCATCGGAGGACAGAAGACGCGCTGCTTGCTTTTCCAGAGCCGCCTTCTGCAGAAGTAGCTTTGAGAGGGCTTTTAAGTTGCACAAAAAAGGTGGGAAATAGGGCAACGTGGTTTGCAGTGATGGAACCTGGACACCTTGCTTCCCGCTCAGCCATTCCTTCACTAGCTCCTCGTCTTCAAGGGAAATCAGGCTATAGTCAAGCAGAGTCTTTTCTGCACTAGAAGTGGTTGGCTGGGGTGGAGCACCAGCAGTCTGCGTGGTGGGCGCTTTGGAGGCAATAGGTCTGTACTTCAATGCTTGGACAGCTGGGCCTTCAGAGCTCCCTGCGACACTGTTATGAGGAACTGAAGCTCTTGCCTGGAGCACAACCCCTTTTTTAAGGACATTCGAGTTGGAAGATGACTCATTTGTTGTAGATGAGTCCTGGGTCTTTCCCAAGCTAACGACATCTGTCACATGGTGGGAATCAGACCCCTGAGTACTTGCAGGCAGCTGCATCTGGGGCAGCAGCTGAGCATGTGGGGTTGGGGCACCACCTGGAAGAGCATTCCGAGCTGCAGAGGAATCAGCAGTCTTGGAGGAACTATCTGAATGTGCAGACATGGCAGAAGAAACACTGGATACACTGCACACGGGATCAGCTGAGCTCACAGGGAAGACGCTTGCAGAATGGCTCACACCAGCCGCCTGTCCTGCTGGGACCCCTGCAGCTAACTGGGGACTTGTTTTTGTCTCGTGGCTTGGGTGAGGCATATTTACCCCAGATACAGGAGGCACTCCTAAACCAGAGACATGGCCGCTGGGTGTCACACTTGCCTGACTTTGACTCCTCACAGTAACAGCTGGCAGACCTTGGGGAACACCCACAATGGTCTGCACAGCGCTGGGGAGCAAAGCCTGAGGTGTTACAATCCAGGTGACAGGCAGCACGCTGTCAGGAGTCAAATGGGAGCCAGGCTGCGGAGCTACAAGAGCAGTCAATACATTGACCGGCCCACGATTCCGTTCATACGTAACTGGCGCGGGAAGAGACAGTTTGCTGCTGCCAGACTCAATGCCAAAAGGCACCACTGTAACTTGATGTGGCACTAAAGCTCGATTCTGCAACACTACTGGAGCTGAGCTACCAGCTAGGACCTGACCATTGCACCCTCCTTGATCTGGGGCCTTCCCTGCTGCAGCTGGATTCAGGCCTGGAAAAACTCCCCTTTCAGCGGTACTCTGTGGAGCTTGCTCAGTTAGTTCCTTATTAGATTGCACTTTTGTCTCTTGTGAGGAACCAGGGTTCTCCCCAGCTTTTGGCACTGATGGAGAACGGTTTTCAAGCACAATGGGAGTAGAAGCAGAACCTGCACCAGACGTCAACGCCGACGGGGGAGCTGGCACGTGTTGTACTTGGCTGGCTGTAGAGCTGGCTGCTCCAGGTTTGCTCCCCACTTCTGCAGAAGGAATCATTTGCTGTGGTGGGTGCTGGAATATCAAAGGCCCCGAAAGCAGCATCTGCGGGGTAACAATTACTGCTGTCTGCACAGCTTTCTCTTTTAGCTGCTTCTCTCTCTGCCGCTTTTCTCTCAGCAGTTCTGAGACAGTTTTAGGCTTCTGCCTTTGAGCCTGGGCTGGAAGAGGTGGAAGAGCTGGAAGAGCTGGAAGAGCTTTCTGTGTGTCAGGAGCAGGCTGTGATGCATTGCCTATAAGGTGAATAAGGGGGAAGAGAAACAAGTCTTCAAAAAAAAAGGAAGAAAGACTGTAGATGCCATTTTTTAGCCATTAGATATCAATTACACTGCACAGGAAGTAGGAAAATTCCTGATTGTGAGAGCTCTTATAACACTCTAGTGTTTATTCAACCAAGCCTCATCCTGAGGTCCTTCAGATATGAAGATAGCACCAATACAGCAACCCTAACTTGCTCAGTACTGATATAATTGTTTCCCTAGACATCACAGGCAAGCTAGGAATGCACCACAACACTGCACAGGAGGAACTGTACTGGCAGTGCAATGCAGGCAGGGCCTGCCAGTCAACAACAATAAACAGGGCTTTTGGTTGGAGCCCCAGCCAACAGCAAGTACACTGCTTGAGAGACATCTCCACCAGTGACAGCCTCCAGAGCATCAGACAGGCACAATAACACTGGTGCCACAGCCCTCCAGTAATTCTGCCAGCCCTTACCAAGATTAACGTATTAAGCCAATAACTCAAAGATCCAAGAGCTACCAGAAATGAGCAAGACAATGTATTCTGTTCCAAAAGTTCTCCTTCAGTTAATTTGGTTATCAATATAGTGGTGATGAATTCAGTGAAAGCTCCTGTGCATCATAAAAATAAATGCTCTGATAGGTACCTGAAGAAGCCTCCGAGTTTTGGGAAGCCTGAAAAAAAAAAAATTAAATTATACTTGAGACACAGAAAGATCATGAAAACAGCACAGATGTCAATCAAACCCTCATCTGTCAGTATCCTGTGTAAATGGCCACAGACAGCACTTTATTGGGCTTCTGAACCAAAATCAACTGGTAACACACAAACAACACCAACTCCCCACACTCACTGGAAAGTCTCTGTTTTAGTCAAGACTCTATTGGGAAAAAGAGATGGTGCACAACACCTGCTGAGGCCTCACTGCATCGGCCTTTCTCTCCCGAATGATCTTCATGCAGCCATTGGTGTCAATCTGAAAGAGCTGCAAGATAAGCATCTCATTAAAATCTGGTTCAGAAAAAGGATGTGACGGTAGAGGCAGCAACGTTACAAGGCCGATGGGAGAGGCTTCACATGAAGGATTCTGGACACATTTTCACACTTGCAGAAAACTTTGACAGTATTAGAATGACTGCTGGATTTACTAAATATAACATTCAAGCCGAGGGAACAGATTAATCTAGTAATTAGATTAATTTAAATGAAAGATTTATAATTGTTTTTAAGCATCAAGTACAAAGATTACCACTCCTTGAAAGCAGACGATGCAACGAAGACAGTAAAACTCACCTGAATGAAAAGCGTGAACAGGGGAGTGCTGGAGAGACTGACCGACTTCACCTTCTGCTGAATAGAATAAGCTGGAAAAAAAAAGCCCAACATCCAAAAATCAGCCGAATATTCACTCGTAAGGCGTCAGAAAACAGGGACATGAAGGAGTACCACCTCTGACGGGTGACTGCTACCTTTGGTTTGATAGAAAGCCATCTTCCCAGCTTGCAAGGTGCAAGGCAATAGCACGTCGCCCACCCAAGGCGTCACTGCCATCAGGAGTTTTCTGTCAAGGTTCATCTTCCTCCACCGCGCTCTCTCCTGGCGACGAGTTTTCCCCAGGCTGTTCCTCAGCCCCCCGTGCTTCTCAGCAGCAGATGGAGCAGCTCCAGACGTCTTTGTTAAAGTGGCGGCAGAAGACATTACCAGCTTTGATTGCTGTGCATGAACAAACACATCATTAGAGTTCCAATTAGGAAGGTTCCAACAAAGTTAGTCCCTATTTCTTTTCATAATTGCCCTATGATCTTTTCCTCCTGGGACTACAGTAAAGTAAGATTTATGATTCTACGCTTATTTTCCACTCAATATAGTTTGGCAGTGGCCATACCACAAAAGCAGACGAGACAAAGGAGGCACTTACAAGTTTCCTCTGAAAGCACGTGTTCTCTCTTAGCACTCTTCTCACATCCTCCAGGGTAACCCGCAGCACTTGCTTCCCACACCTGGAAGCCTTAAAAAGAGTGCACAAGGAGAGGTGTAAGGGGAAGCATACCACAGAGAAGTACTTGTGCTGATGCCGTTCACAAAAGGTGCAAAAGCTTTCAGCAGCCTTGTGACTGGAATTATCTGCACGCTCCGACCACCAGAGCAAAGGGAGTTATGTCACCAGCCTATCCTGCTTTAAGAAGATATGGGAAAGGTTTTGTTTCTGTGACACTGCGGGTAGGAAAGAACAGTTATTCTCTAGGTAATACCTGGGGCGGGGTTTATATAATATATATACACATATATAATACCCAGGGACAGTGCTAGGAATTTCTGTTTATTCACACAGCTCAGTTTTCAACAGCACCCCCCAATGGCATAGTGAGAAAGCAGCTAACAGGTATAAAAAAAAAATCATCATCTACTTATCTCATCAACTGCTCTCTTTACAGCAGCAAATGCTCCTCCTGGCAGTTTCTGACCTAAGCTCAAATTCCATCAAAACCAGATTGAGAAAGCCACGATTCACCTTGTCAATTTCTTCTACCGGATCCTTCACAGTGATGTCCGTGGCGTGGGGCCGTGCCATGCCCCTCAGGATGGTGCTCAATTCTCTCGATTTATCAGCAGCTCCTCCCTCACACCTTGCACTTGGAGTTTCACTGCTGCTGGTCCTTGCATTAGCACTCGCCAAAGAGAAAGGAGCTGAAGTCGGGTGCTTTCCTTGGCACGACTCCAGCACATCTGTCTGCGTTGGGATCCACAAATCAATGCTGGGGAAGGCGCGTTCCTCCTTACTCGTCGTCTTCTCCTCCTCAGAAGTGTCTGACAAATCCAGCTCCACGTCTTCGCTGCTGCTCTCTGAACAGCTGGAACTCTCCTCCATATACTGCCGTTTCATGGACCCAGAGCGTTTCTTTTAAGCCAAAAAGAGCACAGATAAAGCTTCAGCCTTGACTTGCAAAGCTCTCCAATCAGCAAGTCAAAGAGTTTCGTGGGGGGGAAATTCTATCAGAGAAAAGTGGTATCAAAACAGATAGTGCAGCAGCACCCGCTCGTGCTTTACCGATGGAACCATGACAGTATTCTAAATGTGGGCTTAAGCAGCCAGAATTTATGGAGAACCTTGTACCAGAACTGGCAGCTCAAGAGGTACGTACAAGAAAACATAAGTATATGCTTACAGAACATCCTTACAGGCATTTCAAGGCAATAAGGAACTTATGGGCAATGTGCAAATATATAACACGTTTTAAAACTTTACTCCTTCAGGAAAAGAAGGCTGCTTTAACAAATAACCAATTAGACCACAAACATCCATGACAAAACCTTTACTGTGCAAAATCGAGGTTAGTTGCAGTACTGATGTCACAGGGTTTCACTTTTAGATTAGAGAAACTTAATTAAAGGGATGAGACTGTGCCATAGGAGGGCTCTGTACGATACCTTCGACCCAATCATGATTTTCCATTTGCTCAGGCACTGGGAACGAGTCCGGTGTGGCAACTCAGAAGCTATTTTGCTCCAGTGACCTAAAAAGGATGAAGAATAGAGCCTGCCTATTGATGCAACACACTGAAGGCCCAGTACTTCTCATCCACAAACTCAGCTGGACGTCAGCACTCGGATTCAAATGAGGGTTGGTTGGACGGGTTTTTTTATGTATGCGTTGGAGTGGGGGGCTGTTCTTTTATCTTCTAAAAGATGTTTCAATCACATGAAGCCTCTCTGATGTTACTCAGAGATGTTGCACCTCCTTAAATAATAGCGTGACTGATTTCCTCAGACCAGCATCAAGCTGCAACGCTGTATGTTTTTAGGGAATCTAAGACACCTCATTTTAGGAAGGATTAGATTTACATTTTACTGAAACACATTAGAACTTAGACATACATTTGCTCATTAAAGCACCCAAACAAGATCTCTGTGCTGCAGTAGCACCACAATCTGTAAGCAAAGGTAATGCACTGCCTCCATCAGGCTGTAAGTGTGACATTTACATAAGAGAGTGTCATCTCTAAAAAGGTTTGGAGTAGTTCATACCCTAACAAACCTTCTGCTATTTCACAGTTATGTTTTCCGTGAGACTGTGAAAGTGCCTGCCTTGCTTTAGATTGCACCTAAGAAGATCCAGCAGGAGAAATGCTCACCTACCCTAATAAGCTCATCTTGTGCAAAGAGAGGAGTGCTGTGAAATTCAGAGTGTAAAAGAGTAGGGGGTGGGAAAAGAGATTCCTTTTCAGAGCAGGACACCATACACACTGATACATTTCCCTGTACAGGAGTCAGGTCCTATATGAATGGATGATAAAATCTTAATCCCCATCTTTGATTTTTCAAAGATCTCTTTGGACTTTGCTGCACTATACACTCAGCCAATGTCAGTGACTAAGATAAACGTACCAGTGCCAAAAACCCTGGCAGCACCACACACCCCCTTCCTTGCAGCAGTAAGAGCATGCTTACATGGAGGCCAAAAGGTTAAAACCTAACACTGCAAAGCTGCTGTTTCTTAAAGAAAGTAGTCCTGGAGAAAATCAGCTGGGTGAGCTCTGCTCAGCCAGGCACTGGAGCCATAACAAACACAGCTGTGCAACTCTTGGCTACTCAATTCCTCAATAACTGAACTTCCAGGAAAAGGCTGCTCCACGTAAGGAAGCTCAAAACCATCAGCATGAAACAGAGCCTGCTAGCCTCTGCCACTAAAAATGAAAGAGGAAAAGACTCAAATCATAAATTAGTAAATCATACTTTTCTAAGCTTCTAAAACATTAAGCCACAGGAACACTCACCCAGGCCATGCTTTTGCACCAGATCAATGAGCTGTTCTTCTTCCTTTAAACTCCATTTGCCTTTCTTCACATCACGGCGCAATGCCTTTAAGTACCTTCCAATAAAAAGCATTAAAGTGAGGAAGGTTTCCCTTCATTTATATGGTACTGACCATTACTGTATAATCTGAGGCTGAACACAACCAGCATTCTTAACAGATCTTCCCCTTTTCTAAGGGACCCGTTACTATTCCTGTAACACAGCACAGCTGTAATCTCTTTGTCCTCAGAAGTATCAGGCTACATAGTTAAAAATTATAACGAGCAGCTGTAAAACAGATCACTGGAAGTAGAACATACTGCATTCAGTCTCCTGAAGCTGGGTTCAGTGCTGGAGGTTGCTCAGCAGCTCTCACAACACTGGTGTCAGCTGCAGGAAGTGACTGACTAGGCAGTTTGTGCAGCCTGTACACGGATGACCACCTTCCCTCCCTACATGCACTCACTCAAACTTCAGGATCCCTTTGCATTGCTTAGGACAGCAGCCTCTCCAACTTCTGCTAAGCCACCCGCAACTACACCCAGGGAATAAGGTGCCCCAGGCAACAGGGCACCGCCCTCCCTGCTGGACTCAAACATCAGCTCCACCTTCTCCACCCACAAAGGCAAAGTCAGGTGGAGACAATGAAGGCTGTGCTTAGAGACCACCTGGAGAGACTGGTGGAGACTGCATTCAGACCACAGCCACTTTCACAACAACAGTCTTTAGCATGACACCATTGCAAGCAAAGCAAACGTTTGTAAAAGAAGTTGCAGCTTGGCTCTGGACAAGAGGCCTGAAGGAACAGACCGGTCACTGCACTGCGCGTCGCTTCTCCCTGGTACTTCCGTCCGAATTTTATACCAGTCGCGCTCTCCATACTTCTCAACTGCAGCCAACAGCATCTGTGTTAATCACAGAAAGAAGAGAGTTGGAACTCTTGTCAGTGATAGTTCTAGATGGCCTCAAACAGGAGCAGCTACACGTATCCATAGAATTCTAAGTCTCGGTTCAAAGGTGTTTGGGAGCTAAGATCTCCTGACCTGTAAACTGCACAGCTCGGTCCATTTCACATTCCTTTGAGCATTAAAGCTCAGGTGTACGTAACCATGCAACACTGCAGGTCTAACTCCCCCCTTCCACACCTCACAGTTCTAGGGAATCAGAGAGCAGGACTCACTGCATCTTCCTCAGGTGTCCAGGGCCCTTTCTTCAAACTGGGATCCACACTCTTTGTCCATCGATAAATCAGCTGGGCAGAATCTCTTCCTTCCATGTAATAGGCAACTAGAAATGCAAAGGTGTATTTTAAACTCTGTTGCAAGTACTATTTGTTCATTTACTAACATTTGGAACGGTAATCTACTCAAACAAACAGCAGATTGCCATCAGATGCATTTACACAATGGTACACAACAAGAATTGAAAGAGGACAGCCTACACAAATTGTTACTATTTGTAATGGCATTACCAACACCAGACACAAATACACAGATACACCCAACAATTCACCTCGCAACGGAACTCGGACAGAAAAATTTCAGCTCTAGTACACACCCAAAAATTCAAGGCACCAGATGTTAGACTGAGGCTGGGATTTAGGACTCCAGACAATGCCTTGTTACTGCTTTAACCTTTAGCCCTCACTAGTCACACTGTATCCCACTGAGAGCTCACAACAAAAGAGCTCTTTTAGAAGTCAGTATACATACTGTCATATATATACCCTGGGCCACAGCACTGTTGTACCTCCTATACATCCTGTCATACATACACTTACTGGTCCATAGTACTGCTGCATCTCATCTAGGTATCGGGCTATAAAGGTAGGATAAAAACAGACAGGGAAGGGAAACACTGAGAGCAATTAAAACTTCAGTAATTCCTACAAACAGAGCAGGTGAGGAGCTCCAGCACTCAGATAACCCTGGGAGAATGGAAGTAAAGGAACCACCACATGTGAATGGAAAACATTTCCATTTGTAGGTCGCTTACTTTTCTTGTATGGGATATGGCTTCCCACTCTCATCTCTTGAACAAGCTCTAAAAGCATCTTATCTTCATCTCTGGTCCATTCTTTCCTTTTCAAGTCTTTGTTATAGGTTTGGTATTTCTGCAAGCACTGAAAAGCCGTCCTGTTTGTCTTCATGGAAAGAAAGCAGCTGCTTAGATAGCTGGATATTTAGGAGGACAAAAGCAAGAGGGCAAAGGCAAAGTTCCAATCCTTTTGGTACTGCTCACGAATACTCCTCACAAAAGCATCAATTAACAGTGAATTAATAGTAACCTGGTTTTCTACAACTTTTGAGGAGGTACCATCAGAATTACCTGACTTTTCACCTCATGTTTCTGGCCTCAGAACACCTTACCCCCAACTCCTGGGCTACGGCCTGCCAGTCCAAATAACCATGTTTGGCAGCGATATCCTTCAGCCTCTCCGTTTCCTCCTCTGTCCACTCATTTTTGTTGATGCTTGGATGCTCCCAGTTTTGCCAGAACTTCCTCAGCTCTTCTGAACTGCGCTGTCCATCAAACTAAAAGAGATGGAGAAAAACCTCTTTTGTCTCGTAGCTGGGACTGAAACACCTGGGCAGAAATGAATGCTGATACATGTAATACCGTCTGTGTTCCGTGCATGTCTTTGTGCTAATTTTTTCAGAATTAAATCGTCCGATTTAACCAGTGACATCAAATTTTAAGTGCTTCTATGCCCACCATGTTGAGATCACACAACAGTCTGCTTACAGAAGGGCATGATGGGATCAGTGGATGGAAATGACAGAGGTCAGGTAATTCTCAAGAGAAAGGGGACAGACGTTACAAGTAATACAACAGCTGATCTCCTAACTTACATGAATGTTTGAAATCTTCTCCCAGTCATGCTCATCAAATCTGTCCCCCAGCAAGTCACTTTCTGGAAGTTGGCTAAAGCAGAAGACAGAAAGAGAGAGAAGCAACCACGTTAAATAGTTAATTAAACAGTCACTTTCTCAGCCTGATCTTTCTTCATCATACTCCTCCATCACCTTCTATCAACTTCTACCAAAACTTACTACCTCAAAGCATCAGGCTCTCCAATATCACTACCTTCACTCACAAGCAAAGTTTCTTCCTCACTGGACTTATTAATTTTACTTGAATATAAAGAACATACTATTGGAAAACAGCCCCCTGCAAGATGATGTTGGTTTAGCAGGATAAACGGTTCAATGCAATATCAGAATGCATGACTCCAGATGCATTAACACACAAAAGCTCAGAATTAGTAACGTTTTCAGAGTTTTCGGGCTTTGAATGCTAAAGCAAGAACTATTGCCAGCAGTATCTCTACCCTGGCCATTAGGTACATTGGCATACAAATACACAAAGCATGATTCTTAGTGAACAGCTATGGATATGAAAGCTCTGTCAAGTTTGAATAGCACTTCACAGCTTCATTTGTGTTGGCTTGCACAAACTTTTCTCCAAATGTCATACCCAGAAGTGCTGAAAGAAGGAGGGAACTATCAAAGTCAGCCTCCCAGAACAGATCTGCATTTTCATCAAGATCTTACAAAGAAGACTTCTCACTTAATTGCCTCTATTTCCCGTTCCACTTCTTTGATTTGCTTTTCCAAGATCTGTTTCTCCATTTCAGTCTTGACTTTTTCCAGCTTCTGATTTGAGTAACTCAACCTGTTCAAAGACATTTTCAGCATTACTTAATGAGAGAGGATGAAAGCAGGTCAATGGCATCAGAAGAAGTACGGCAAAAGAGGCCTCCCCACGAGTCTCGTTCTTTCCTTCAGCTCATTTCCCCCAGTAAGCAAGACTGTTCTCCTAGGTTCTCCCCCATAGCAAACTCATCCTGTTTTGCTGCTTCCGTGCAAACGGCTGACCCAGAACAGGTCTCAGATTAATCATTTTGGTATTTACAGAGAGATTCAGCCATAGCTGCAACAGCAGCAAATTAAGACTGCACCAGCTACAGGCACATAAATCTCTCAGAGGACGCTCTGTTATGACTCACTTGCAACATATCACAATTTCAGCTTCAAGCCCCGAGGCCATTTTAAGTTATACCACTGCGTCATCAGGAGGAAACAGATGGCTATAAAATGCCACAGTATCCTCAATACAAAACCTTTTCCCTTGCTGGTTACCTGCAAAATAATCATCAACCCTCTGCAGTGCAACCTGAATGCTGTAACCTCTTGCTTACAGCCAGAACGCTAAAGCCCAAGACTTCAGTATCACACGCACACACAGAAAATACAGATGTCAATAAAGAATGAAAATGCTGCTACCTACAGCAGTGTCATTCTCTGCACTGGTGCCTACAGGAGAGCGGATCTGGGGATCACTAAGTGGGCCTCCCAGGTCCAACAGTGACAAAGCATCCCTGCCGTGCCTCGTAACCTCACTAACACTGCAATGAGTTCACAAGAGAACCTGCTGAAGATGGAACCCCCACTTATTTTCCCTCCTTACTTCAGCTGTAATGTTCTCATGAGATTGCACAGTACATACTTCAGTAACTTGGGCTGTAGCAGGCGCTGCAAGCGGTCACTTACAACTGACTTCTGCAGTAACACCTTCTCTCTGCTTTTCCCTAGGCAAAACAAAAATAATCAAGCGTTCAGTCATCAGTGCAAAACCACTGCCCAAGTATTCCCCGCATCTTCAGTAAGAGTCCATTTTCATTACCTACACAATTTTGTTCACAACGGGCCTATGAGAAGCTAGGCAAATTGATTCTGCTGCCCATCTAAACCACTAATGCCACGTCTGAGCTGCGCAACTTGCTGCCTCCTGCTCAGTTTTACCTCCAAAGAGACCTCAATGAAACCACCACCCAGGTGGCTGGCACTCCCTGCAGCTCTAAGCATCTCGTCTCTCCTCTGAGCACTCCCAAAACCAAACGGGATCGTGCCAGGGAGCACTCACAGGAGACGTGGAAGGATGCATCAAAACAAATGCAAATGAAAGAAGGAAGGAAGTCATTGATCCCTCAGCGAATAAATGCATACATTCCCATTCACTTTGAAGTACTCTGTCTGTGAATTCAAGTATGAAGTATTGTAGGTGTTGATGTTTAAATACAGATATGGGAAAATGAATAAGATGATTATATATGTTTGCTATGGTTCCTGTAGAACACTGAACAGCACATACAGTTACTTACATTTTGTTGATAGCAGTTGTTCAAAGGATTTTATGCCCTGAGCTGCCTTTTCCTTGGCATCTTCATTAGAAGGAGGGCCCTAATAAAGATGAGAAGGGTTAGATCCATTGTAAGAATCAGATACATGGAAAATTTGTGTATTCTCCTTGGAACTCTAGTGTGAGCTGCTCCCAAAAACACCAATAACTCAAACACATGCAGACTGTCACACTAGAACTGCTCAGTCACTCTCACATCAGAAAACAAAGACAACAAGGACTTCAAACAAAGTGGTATTGTATTGTGGAGGTGAAAAAGCACAACCAAAATTAAGCTGGAGAGAAAGAATGCTCAGTCACCCCATGGCTGGAAGGCCCCGTTTTCAGAGCTCTCAGATGTCACAGCCAGCCTGAGGTTGGACACAGGTTTCCAAAAGAGGGAAAGCGAGCAACACGTGAGACAACAAATAAAAGACTGTAAACTCAGGAGTGACAGCCACAGCTAGAATGCAACGCAGTTATAGTACAGTTATAATTCAAATATATCGCTGAAAAAAAATATATGTAAGCTAGTTATATTTACTTACAATTCCTGTTGTCTTATCCTTAAAGTAGGGCTTCCTAAAATGGCCCAGAAATATGTTTGATGGTAAATTTCGACCATCCCCTGTCTTTGCTGTTTTTCTGCCATCAAGCTCACACAAAATTTCCTTCTGGAACAGAAGAATTCAACAGCGTCAGTATCTCCTTCAAATTCTCTAATTTCAGAGAGCAGCATGAGTCATTCAAATAATGTGCTGCACCAGGCTGCACATTAATGGATGTATGAAAGATTTGGAACCTCACATGTTTGTGTAGTACAACGCAGATAAGAAATGCAAATATTATATATATATACACATATACACACCCACACATACACTGACTTGCTACTATAAGCTAAGGCATAAGATATGATATATTCTAGTGACAGCATTTTTGGTGATAGGAGATCATGGAAACTCCATGAAAATAAGCCCTCCCAAAGGTCAGTATTCAGGTGACACTGGTTTGAGCTGACACGTGAACCCGTGTATCCTGGTTCCCAGACAAGCAAGATGATTGCTGTGCTGGCAAATTAACAAGGGCCATGACTGCTGCAGCTGATTGCACTGACACCTCTCATAGGAAGTTTCTCTGTGGTTGACAGGCAAAGGATGAAAGCAGAAGTTAACTCAGAAATGCACTAGATCGTTTTACATCTGTTCTGCTCACCTGCTGTTCCTTGTTTTGTGCAATCAGCAGCTCTACTTCCTCAATCTTTTCCTGGATAACCTCCTGATACACATAGTTCATCTGCAGACACATTTCTGGATCTTCCAGCAGGCTGCTTTCAACATCATCATCACTAGTGTCCTCTTCTCTTTCCACCTCCTTGAGGAGAACAAGGCATTTCAGGGCTTAAGGGTACAGGAGAGGGAACGCTTGCTTTTAAAGGCAAGTACTTCCATTGTATTAGAAAAGCGATTTCCAGAAGAGCTGGAAGCACATAACTCTGTCCCTGACAGCTGCTCTGAGTGCTCCCTAATGCAGTTACCAGCCCTGCCCAGCTCCCTGTCCTCCTGCCCATCAGCTCAGCCCACTGACGGATATCTGCAGGGAGCAGCAGCGAGGCTTCTGATCACACAACTTGCTTTCCCGTGACCCAGGCAGCAATAACCCAACCCCTGGGTCTGTCAGCCCTTCCTGAGCTGCAGAGTTGAAACAGCTGCCTGAGAATGATGCGAGATTTCCCCTTTCTTCCTGCTCCCTTCAGTAGGCAGATGGAAAGATGTGCTTACAGAGAAAACAGTTACCATTTCTGCATGGGCATCTGAGCTGTCATCTTCAGCATCATCTGTTGGACCACAAAAATATAAAAGCGTCAGTGGTAGAGAAGGAAAAGCTTCAAACCAAGGACTTTCCAATTAAAACACACAGAATACAGCACCACCGTGTATCTCACACACAACTATTGGGGTTTTCGGGTACTCCCATTACCACCGAGTAAAAATAACCTTTAGTTCTACACCAGCTACACGCCTCTTTTGTGTTCTGTAGTAAGCAGAACAGCTTCAGATAAGCGCAGCAACGGGACCAACGGCTCCGAGCCAGCAGCCCAGCAAACCCACGCCCCGTGCGCAGCCTCCCAGCAACACCGCGCTGCGCTCTGAGGAGCCGGAATCCTGGCACTGCCCCTCGGCGTGCGCCCGTTCCGACAGCGGGAAACGAGGCGCAGCTGCGTGACACGAACCGCCCCACCGGGCCCGAGCGAAGCCCCGCGGCAGGAGGGGGCCGGCCGAGCCCCGCCAACGTGAAGGGACCACGGGGCCGCCCCTCCCCCCGCCAGGAGGGGGATCCCCGCTCCGCCGCAGGGGAACCCGAGCCCCTCTCGGGCCGCGGCGCCGTACCCGAGCTGAGGCTGGAGTCCGACACGCTCACGTCGACGCTGGTCACGTCCAGCTGCAGGCTGCGCTCCAGCTCCTCGATTTCTCGGCGGATCTTCTCCCGCTCCGCGTTCAGGTCGGGCCCGGTCGGGCCGTCCCGCCGGGACATGGCGGTGCCGCAGCCCCGGGCCCGACGCGAACCGCGCGAATGCGGACCCGCCCCCCTCCTCCCGCCGACCAATCGCCACGGGGCGCCTCGGTCAGCTGAGCCCAGAGCACGTGACAGCAGCCAGCCAACGGGAGCACCGCTTCGCCAGGACAGCGACGCGCACGGCGCCGCCTTTAATCGCTCCCGGGCGCCGTTACACAGCGACAGCGCCCCGAGGCCCGGCCCCACCGCTTCCGGAATCCCGACGAGCCCGCTCCTCTGTGCAGCGGGGCAGCCCGTTCCCGCAGCCCGACCGCCGGGGGAGAGGGGAGAAGCCGAGGGCTCCTGCCAGCCCCGCTAGCACTCTCAGGAGCAGGGCGGCGGTCCCACCCAGTGCTGCTCCTTGTCGGCTCGGGCCCCGCTCTGTGCTCGAGCCTCAGCCAGCTGCGGGATGGAAGAGCTGCTCCTGCAGCAGCACCGACAGCGCCCGCCTTGCAGTGCTGAGCAATGAGCTCTGCACCAGCGCCGAGCTCTGCCCGTGAGTCCCTGTTCGCTTTCACTGTCCATCTTCCGCCACCTCGGAAATCCTGTCTATGGATTTCAGCAGATCGGCGACGAGCTGCAGCGATTCTGCTCCGGAGACCAACTGCCTGGGGTGCGGGGGAAAGACAGCGTTAGAGCAGAGAGGATAACGCGTACAGGCATTGTTTTCTGAAAGGAAACATTGCAACTAAGGGAGAACAGGGACCTGCTGAGCTGCAATACGCAATAAAGAACCCAGGTTCCAATCCAAAGAAACCTGCTGGGGATGCTTATACTCTTGCTGCTGCCATCAGCATTGAGCACCTGGGATAGCATTAGCAGAGTGTTTCGAAAACAACTTACTTAATTGAAGATTGAGAGCTTGTAATAACGGCAAGAAGGTTTTGCAGGGCTGTGTCTGCGTTCCGTTTCACCACGGCCAGGCTCGCCGACTGGCCCGACCTCAGAGCTTCGTTCTCCATCTTGTAATTCTTCAGCTGAACCTTGGGAGGAAAATAAAACGCTTGGTATGAAAACAACACAGAACTCCCAGCACTGAGCGGGGCCCAGCAGCCAGCGGGAAACCCTAAGAATATCGCTCTGTACCTGAAGTAATGCATTTTCCTGTTTCAGTTTCGTAGCGTTGTTTTCCGCTTTAACAGCCCGTTTCTGAAAGAGAATAAGGATTAGTGGGAGATGGAGGAAGGCTCAGCAGTCTCACTCAAAGTGATACGGTTTGTGCTGTAGCACCTTTGCCCTGAACACTGTGAGATGGGGATGGCACACCCAGCCAACACTTACAGTCATCAGCTGGAGGTTCTGTTCCACGTGCTGCACCATTGCCTCCAAGTCCTGCGCTTCCTTCTCTTCTTTAATTTTGTTTTCCTCGAGCTTTCTTTCAAGCTTCCTCATCCTTAAAATAAAACAGAGAATAGTACTTTTCTTGGACAAATAACCACAAGAAAAATTCTAGGGGAAGGACTAAGAAACTCTGTTCTTTCACATAATAATAATAATAAAAAAGTCATCTCACAGAACTACCTTTGTAGGCTACAGCTCGGGGGATTTCTACACTCATCATCCACTAGCACTAATGGAAACGCAGCTGAACACAGCACAACTGTACAGAAAACGTGTCTGTTCACAGTCAGTCTAGAGCATTCTGAAACAGTCACCCCACCACCATGGAAGCACCAGCTGTCCCGTGGCGAGGCACAGCACAGCAACGAGAAATTGCTACCATGGATCAGCCACGGAACTGTTTAGCCTCAGGAATTTAATGACTCCCAGAATCAAGCTGCTCACCCACCAAAATTAAAACGCTCTTCTTGCTTGAAAGGAGAGAGACTGCATCCTGCGGAGCCTTACCCTTACTTTCACAACTTAAGCTGCACGAAGCCTAAACACACTCCCAAGGTGTTAGCTCGCTGCTTATTTACCAAGCCTTTTTCAATAAGAAAAGCAGATTTGATAAAGCTTTTTAATAAATAGAGGGGAGTTCCCTTTACTTCTTCAAAGCTTTTGACTCTTTCCAGGGAGCGCCTCTAAGACTCATTTACGTGTTCCTTTCCCCACGCTGTGGCTTACGCACATGTCTGCCTGAGATTCAGAGAACTCCTGGAGCTCCCTGACCCTGCTCCTCAAAGCGGCATTCTCTGCTTTCAGCTACAAGAGAAAAAAAAGAGAAATTCTTCTTAGAGATGAGAGAGCGGCTTAACAGCACCGCAAACCTTCCAAGAGCGGTACCGGGAGAGAGAAAAAGCGGAATGATTTCCCGTGCTGAGCAGTTTTGTTTAACGTCCCAGCTTTCACGCAGCTCTTCCCTCTCAACGCCACGTAACCCAGCGCACACCCACCCGTAACCCAGCTCCCATCCACCCGGAGCAGCCCCACCTCCACCGCCCCGGGCTCGACGCGGCCCCGCTCACCTCCTCGTAGCTGCGCCGCCGCGGGGCAGCGCCCGGCCCCTCGCCCTCACAGAAGGGAGAACCGAGGTGTGCCCGCTCCGCGGCCGCGGGCCGGTAACTGCCGCTCCACTCCTCCTCGTCCTCGTCCTCATCCTCCGCCCCGCCGGGAGCCGCCGGGCCCAGCAGCAGCAGCGAGGCGCCGAGGCGAGGGCCGGGCCGTGGCGCCTGGGGAGGAGAAACGGAGCGGGGGCTGAGGAGGGCAGACTCCTCGGCGCGGCGGGCCGGAGCTCCGTCACCGCTGCGGGCCTTGGTCCGCACGAACTCGTGGAAGGAGAAAGGGTTCGGCTCAGCCGCGGGCAACTCCGCCGCCGCCATGGCTCCGTGCTCCCAGCGCGCGCCCCGCCCCCCCCGCGGCGCTCCGCCAATCCCCGCCGCCCGCCACGCCCCTTTCCCGCCCTCACCCCGCGTGCTGCTCACGTGACCCGGCGCCGGCCGGAAGCGAGGCTCTCGGGCAAGATGGCGGCCGCCGTGGGATGGCTGCGGCGCGGCGCGTGGGGCCCGGCCCGGCGGTGAGCCCCGGCGCGGGGAGGGAGCTCGTTACTCTCGGTAACGGCGGCCCCTCCCCTAACGGCGGTTTTGGCTATCCCGTAGGTGCGGGCTGGCGGCCGCCCGGAGCTACAGCGGCGGCGGATCCTACCCCAGCGTGTCGCTGACGTGCCCGCTGCCCGGCGTGCCCAAAGCCGTGTTCGCGGCGGCCGAGGGCCGGGAGCGCTTCGAGACGCGGGTGACGGTGCTGGAGAACGGGCTGCGCGTCGCCTCCCAGAACAAGTTCGGGCAGTTCTGCACCGTGGGCCGTGAGTAGCGGCGGGCGGGCGGGGCGATGGCGGCGATCGCTGGCGTGGGATCGCGCTGACCTCCTGCTCTCTGCCGCCAGTCCTCGTCAACTCCGGATCGCGGCACGAAGCGAAGTACCTGAGCGGCATCGCGCACTTCCTGGAGAAGCTGGCGTTCTCCGTGAGTACCGCGGGGTCCCCCGGTCTGCGTGCAGCACGGCAGCGTGAGGGCAGGGCCGGGGGACGCAGCGGCAGTGCCCGTTTGGTCTGTGCGAATGGGTGCTGATGCTATCTAAGGTCTGTGGTGCTCCCATCGCTGCACTCAGTGAGTATTTAACAAAAGGTTTGACTTAACAGGGGAGGCCACAGTGCTGGAGCAGCAGATGCTTGCTCTGGGTTGCGTGGAAGGGTTATAAATAGTTGCCACTCTGCTGCCTTGTGACACGGACTGTCTTTGTGCTTAGTCCACAGCACAGTTTAGCAGCAAAGATGAAATTCTCCTCACCTTAGAAAAGCACGGAGGCATCTGTGACTGCCAGGCTTCAAGGTACGATGGTTTTCCTCTGTTCTCTTTGAGGTGACTGACAGTCACTGTCACTGTGACAGCAAAAGTTGCTTTATTCCTCCGAGCAGCAGAAACCTGCTTGTGGCACTGCTAAGTAGTCCCTAAAGTGAACTGGCGGGGTAACGAAAGCCAGCACCGTTGCCTTTTCAAAGCATTTATTGAGTCATGGGCAAGCATCTTTAGCTACAATGCCCTGAAGCACCGTTACTGGGCGGATGTGATTCTCAGTGCAGCACCCATCTGCTTGCCTTGCAGGGACACCATCATGTACGCTGTTTCTGCTGATGCCAAAGGCCTGGACACGGTGGTCAACTTGCTGGCTGACGTAGCGCTGCGGCCCAGGTTATCAGGTCCGGGAACATAATATCTGCCTCAAAATGGGAGTCCCAAAGCGGGACTCTAAGTAGACTTCAGAACTCTTCATTAGATGGTGCTCATCAAGAAGCTGAAGGGTTCTCATGCAGCAAGTGGCTATCTCGCCTGGCGGTTGTTATCTCTCGCTTTCTCTCTTGTTGTAGATGAAGAAATTGAGATGACTCGAATGGCTGTACGGTTTGAGCTCGAGGACTTGAATATGAGACCTGACCCAGAGCCTCTCCTCACAGAAATGATCCATGCGGTAAAACACTGGGAAGCCTGTCCTGTGTGCAGTACCCTGCATGAGACACGCTGCATCCTCTTCCTCAGTTTTCCCTCAACTGCAGGGTTAAATTCAGCGTTTCGAAAACAGATTTTTGTGTTACTCAGGTCTCAGTGGTACGAGGGAGAACTTTGCTGCCTCTCCATTTTGGAGCTCTCCATTTTATACATGAAAGATTTCAATCTAAGTTAATAGTGACCATACATTACCCTTGCTTAGATGTTAATTTATGCTAACATCAGTGAAACAATGCTCAGTCTGGCCTTTCTCCTAAGTCTCAAACAGGCATAATTCTAAAACAGAAGGTGTAGATCGAGGGGGTGAACTAATATTTGCCACTTCAACGTACCTGTTTCCTTTTAGGCAGCCTACAGGGAAAATACAGTTGGACTGAAGAGGTTCTGCCCAGTGGAAAACACTGACAAAATTGATCAGAAAGTCTTGCACTCGTACCTGCGCAATTACTACACGCCGGACAGGATGGTGCTGGCGGGGGTGGGAATCGAGCACGAGCAGTTAGTGGCGTGTGCCAAGAAGTACCTGCTTGGAGTGGAGCCGGTGTGGGGTAGCGCGCAGAGCCAGGACGTGGACAGATCTGTGGCTCAGTACACGGGCGGCATTGTCAAGGTAAAAGGAAGGTGGAGGTGGCCTTTTCCTTTCTGGTGGAGTTGCTGATTTGGATTTGAACTTTTTTTTTTTTTTTTTAACAGGACTTGCTTTTTTAAAATGACATACTGTTTTTATAGAAGTAGTTATGAATGTGATCCCAAACCGGCCGTGGCAGCCCTTATCTGGGTGACGAGTTAATGAATAGAAATTTATCAAGCCAGATAAAACAGATGTGAAAATCAATCCTAATAAGTTTGTCTGCTTTTCACACAGGTTGAAAAAGACATGTCAGATGTGAGCCTGGGCCCTACCCCAATCCCAGAGCTCACCCACATTATGATTGGGTTAGAAAGCTGCTCATTTTTAGTAAGTATCGACCTAAGATACTGTGTGTTGGTTGGCTGTACTTGCAGAAGCTCAGGCTACTATGTCTCAGTACATAAACACTGGCACCCTTGCTGCTGATGGAACCTGTCTGTACAAGCAGCTTGTTCACTGACCATTTGATAAAGGCACTGATCTTTACGTTCCCCTTGTGCTGTTTCTGATTCTTTCTCTCTCTTCTCATCCTTGATCCTTGAGAGCCCTGCTTGGTCTCTGCTGTTAGGTGATGGAATTTCTTCTTGTATTTCAGGAGGACGACTTCATTCCCTTTGCAGTATTAAATATGATGATGGGAGGCGGTGGCTCTTTTTCAGCTGGAGGGCCTGGCAAGGGCATGTTCACCCGACTGTATCTCAATGTGCTCAACAGGTTTGTTTCTGTTTGCTTAATGGATAGCAGACACTGTCTTCTGCAGCAGGCTGATGTGGAAGGCCTTGTCCTGTGAAAGACATCGGCTTATTCTGCTGGAAATATACAAGACTGATTTGCTCATTACTGGGCATTTTGAAAGGGTGAAAGGTCAGAAGTGAGCTGGAATCCTGTCTTCTTCCATTAGCCCAATCCAGGCAGGGAATACTAAAAGAATTAGCTGTAGGTACTAGTAATACTACTCCACTGTTTTCTTTTTAGTCTGAAGGATTCAGAGGACAAGAAGGAAAGACTGTCAGAGGCAGGGACTGACAGTTCCTTGTAGCACTACTGAGAAGCCTGAAAATGAGCGAGGAGGGGACGTGCTGTCCATGTTTCTTTAATTTGATACTTAGATTCTATTTTCTAAACTTTTAACATTCTGTTTGTGTACTCACAGGCACCACTGGATGTATAATGCAACTTCTTACCACCACAGTTACGAGGACACAGGTCTCCTGTGTATACATGCCAGTGCAGATCCCAAACAGGTATACAGTCCTGTATTCAAAGATAGGTGTCCTTAAACAGTAATTGCATCACTTATGACCAAACAGTGATATGAATTAGATCTTTTGTACTTGAGGATAACGTAGGGGTAGCAGATTATCTATAAACTTGTAACACTGCAAAACTATTGGAATCCAACAGAACATTCTTCTGAATTAAACTAGATGTTGAGCACGTTATGCTGTCCTAACAGAATATTAATCACTTTTCTAACTTTCTTTCAAATATCTGTTTTTCTTAGGTGCGAGAGATGGTGGAAATCATCACAAGAGAATTCATTCTAATGGCAGGAGCAATAGGAGAGGTCAGCAACCTAACTTGCAGACTACGTAGATGGTCTTTGAGCTGAAGTTTTTTTTTTTTGCATGGCATTTTTGCATTGTATTGGCCTTGTGGGGGTGAACTTCTGTAGTACTTCATGTATTTCCATAAAAGAACGTAGTAACTTTAGCAGTGTGTTCACAAAGAGGCAGATCTTTGCACAACTCTGAAGTGCTCCACAGCTTTTCACAACAATCTTAGAGCAAAAGAAAGGCTGTTTGGACCAGAATATGGCACTAATCCAGCCACTCTTGTGTTTTCCAGAAAACAGTGGTAGCTTGTATTAGAGAGCAGTGGCCAGTCCTTTTTGCAGATGTTTGTATTTGCTGCTCGTTTGCAGGTAGAACTTGAGCGGGCGAAAACGCAACTGAAATCTATGCTCATGATGAACCTTGAGTCTAGACCAGTTATCTTTGAAGATGTGGGAAGGCAAGTGTTGGCAACAAACACAAGGAAACTACCTCACGAGCTCTGTGCACTCATCAGTGAGTAAACCAATTTTCCTTCCCTGGATTGATTTGTAGGTACAATCTGGGGGTGGCAACTTAAAAGAGATATTCTTATAGCGTAGATGAATTGCTCTAGGATGAGGACATAAATACTAGACACATATTTCAAACTGATCGTTTCAGTTGCTTGCAAGCTAGCGTGGCTTTGGTGTGGGTTTGTTTGTCAGAAGAAGGGCAAAAGCTGAAGCCTGGTAGAGAAGGTCTATATCTGTGCTATTTAGAACGTGGCTGTTACAGCTCTGGCTTTTTTTTTTTCCTTTTTTTTCACTGCAGGTAAGGTGAAATCCTCTGACATCAAGAGAGTGGTCACTAAGATGCTCCATAAAAAGCCAGCTGTGGCTGCACTGGGTGACTTGACAGATCTGCCCACTTATGAACACATCCAAGAGGCACTTTCCAGTAAGGATGGTCGGCTTCCTCGGATGTACCGGCTCTTTCGATAAAGCAGCTCTTCCTGAATCTGCCTGAGAGACTTGCTGCTTCTTTCTTCTTTTTTTTGTGCGTTTATAATACTGCTACAACTCCACTCCCTCCCAGATGTTTCCAGGCACACTGTGCAAACACGGAGCGATATTACAGCTGAGCAAAGCTGCTTCAGAACACTGGGCTACGAAGAGCTCATGGTGTTGGATTTACAGGTCCATTGTGGCTCGGGATGAGTACTCTGACCCTCAAGAGAAGATGGGTGTATACAGCCTTCTCTTGGTACTGGGGGGAGCACAGCAACCCCCGATATTTATCACTGCAACTGAAAGTGTGTACCTGAGGAGGCACTGCTGTGTATTATCACTAAGTCATATTGTAGGAGCAGCCTTTTCAGCAGCAGCAGTGTGCCTTGAGGAATGGAGTGACCTGCCTTCCCTGGCAGGCACAGCACCCTTGCAGGGCAGACAGGTGGCAGCAGGCCAGATGGGATTAAATAACAGAAGGCTTCAGGCCAATAATTAGGGCTGTGTTCCTCTAATTAATAGCTTTCCCTCAGAAGGGTGCTCACCACACTTGTTGGTAAAGAATTTGCTTTAGATTACAGTTCAGTTTGACAAGCTGTTGTACTCCAGTGAGACACACTGTGAGGCATCAGACTTGTGTGGGTATAGGAAGGCTGCTGAAAATGCTGCTGAAGAGCTTGGCTTACATATCTGAATTCAGAGAATATTACAGCTGTTACCAGGGTGAACAAGTATTTGGTCAAAATGACTTGGGAAAATATTGGTTATTATCCATATGAAAATAGGCAGCAAGCGTCCTGCAATGCAGGTTCTGTTCCAAGCATCATGGATTATTTCACTGCTGTCATTTACCATCTGTAACACTCTTAGAAATCATATGTCTAGGTGTAACTTAATAATTATGCTAGAACCCAAGGGAAAGTAGATTTTCACTTAAAAGTGAATTATGCTAAAGAATAAAAGTTGTTTTTTACTCCTAAATCCGTATTGAAAGGAGCTGCTGCTGCACCTGAAACTTGTACCCTACCTTTCTTCAAAGTGTCAGTCAGATTAACTTAAGGCCTGGCAAAAAAGAAGGCAGAGCTGTCAGTCCTACACTGGAGTGGAGCTCAGCTAGCAGTTAAGCTCAATGAAATGCCAACGTTTAGAAAGCTCATGATATTGAAAGTGATGGCTTGGGACTGCCATCGTGCTCCAGAAAGAGAAAAAAATGGCAAACATTCAACATGCTGAAGAAACGGGGACCCAGGAGAGAGAAAGCACCTTGATTTGAATAATCCCTTGCTCTGTGGGCTTAAAAATGGAGACAGCTGCATCGCAGCATGTCACTGGCTCGTTGTGTATCGTAAGGAACGACCAAACTGGGAGCAGAATACCACGAGGCAGCTGTGATCTGCTTCATCACCATACCTTACAGAACTGGAACAAAACATGTTACGTTGCTCCTCACAGAACTCACGGTGTGGAAGTCTTATTCAATTGCTGTGCATGTTTTTAAAGAGAATAAAGAAACCTCTAAATGACTGAAGCAAGTAGCAAGATTTCTGAAATTGAGCAGTTAAGCACTAAGTTTCCTGAGCTGGCAGGTGAAATGCCCTTTATTTATTTAGTGCAAATAATACCAAAGAAGCCTGTCTTGGTTTTCCAGATGAAGAATGGCTAAGGTCACCCGAAGGGTTAGCAGGATCACAGTCAGATGGCTGCAGTTCTGATCGCCCTGCAATAAGACTGGCTCTCATTTAAGGTACCATACTCATTTATTTTTTTATTCCTTTAAAAAGAAAGGAAATCCAAATCCTGGTGGCTACAGACAGGTCAGTGCCATAGATGTTTGTACCGCAGAACAGAAGCCCTGTCTTGGACAGGTTGCATAGTTAGCAGCACTTCCAAATTGTTTGCATGGTGTTACGTACTGAGGTGATTAATAACCCAGCCAATCTGTGCCTATCAAATATTAGCTGTACTTCACCTTTTACCAATGCCATACCACTTCATGTGTAAATTTAGCCTTAGGACAACGCTACGTCAAAAATGGCAAAGTGATTCACAGTTCACTGAATTGGGAAAATAAAAACAAAGGGAATTTAACCGTCATCAGAGGTAACAGAATTGCGCTGATCTGAATTGCTGCAGTTTCCCTGCTTGCTTCCTCAGTACTTGTTTAACATCTTAATCACTTTGGTGGAGCATTACATTAGCTGCATTTAGACTGTTGGCTTCAACTTGAGTGTCCTGCTGCAGGAGAAGTGGGGGAGGAGTGATTTAAGGAAGGGATTGCTTCCAGCAGTCTTAACAGACAAACGTATGGGGTGAGAGACTGGTACCCCCCCACTAACAAAAGGCCTACAGAGCAGTTATTGAAAGGCAATGCTTGTACACCTCGAATGTACAAGAGTACACTCATACAGACCCTGCTGCTGAGGACCAAAAAAGCCCAACACAGGAGTAACCATCCCCAGACAGAACTGCCAGAGTCCCCTAACTGGTCCCCATTACACATTTTACAGAACACTGCACATTCAGCTACACATAAGGAAAAAAAACCCCACAACATACATGGGTTAACCTGATCAAATCAAAGAGACAAACCAACGTTTTCACCTTCCTGCAGGTTTTTTTCTTAGGTCCCTTGCCCCCAGTCATGCCAGTTCCAAGAGATGTGGACCCTGCATGGAGCCATCCTAGAAGAGGCAGACTGCACCTGGTCATTTCCAAAGACAGTATGGTCAGAAATATTGCGTCTGCTGGAATGGATGCCCTAAATAACCAACTCCTTTTTCTTCAGCAAAAGCATTTGAGCTATATGGATTACCTCATGCAAATGAATCCAGGATGAGGTTTAAGACATTCTTCACAAGCCCCAGCAACTGCCAGAGGTGCTTAAGCAGACAATTCCCTGCAGATTTTGCTGTGGCTTGAAATCCTCTTTCCAGGCACCTCTAAGCCAAGCGTTGCAGAGTTCTTAGCTCAGGAAATGCTACATATGCTGCTGGATTTTTGGTCCTTTTGCTGTCGTCGATTCTGAAGTTCCCTTGTAATCCGTCTCTTTATCCCAATTAAGTAGAGTTCTCTGTCAAACTGCCCTGCAGCAAGTGGAATACTACAATATAAGAACAAGCCATTAGATTGGGGCACAAATGCATTCTTGTTTGCCCAACATTTACCAACTAGTTCAGAAAACAGAGGGCCAGATTTATTTTTTTTAAACCTTTTTTGAGGCATTCAAATATTGCTCTGGGAGAAAACGAGCGAAGCAGATTTCTCCCCCAGCAACAAGATAGGGTTTTTCACAATACATTTAAACAAAGAACAAATTGGTCATAAAAAGGCAAATCTACTTTCAATTTAAGCATGAAAATAATTGCATTCACAAGAGGTATACGTGCAGCATATTGTTCTTCATAGCTCTGAAACAAAAACAACACAGTAGCAACAGACTTCATTTATCTCCCCTCAGGAGGATTAAGAGACCTGGCAGCCAGGATTTCTGATGTTAGCTGCAAGGCTTAAGCACTATTATTGCTCTGACCACTGCAATATACATTGGGTAAAAAAACCAACCGTGCTACAGGGCACTGCAGGGGATTAACTGTGTTTTGGGACTCTCTCAGTGCGACAAACACTGAGAAGGAGCACGTCCTCAGGATTGCTGCAGACGTGCAGTTACACAGAACGGCACCAAGAGGCACTCACTTGTCTCTGCCAGGCCTCACTTTCACACGGAACAACGCAAACACAGGACGGTGGTCTGAAGTTTTGATCACAGGACAAGATGAGTATTTAACAGCTTGGATGTCGTCTCGGTACCGGCTGCGGAACACCACTCGATCCTGGGAGACAGAGAGGAAACTCATGGTAACTCCCTTTGCCTATTTACACTGGAGAGAAGCACCAGTTCATTTATTACACTCTACTGAGTGAAATTCTTGGGCAGGGATACAGTCACGAAGAACGTATGTCTGATCCCAATAGCACTTCTGTGTCCAGTTCTGAGCACAGAGGATAATGCACCGTAACAGGAGGTGAGGCAGGAAAAAGTGAGCTTGGCAGTCTGTGACAAACTCGTGCATTCCACAATCCCTTCTTCCAAGTTCCACGTGCCCTGCTGCCCTTGACAAATTTCAGCATGGCTGTATCTCATGCAGACCTGCTACAGCAGGGAGCACATTCAAGGCAGCTTTTCAATGTAGGTGAGAATCCCCTCTGGAGACAGGTAAAAGCCAAAGCAGCCCTTCCAAGAGCGCTGCTCTGAAATCCTCTCTTACCGTGTAGGAAGGAGTCCTCTGTTTGGAAGTGGTGTCATAGCTGTCCTTTCCTATGTCAAACTTGTAGGAAGGACGGAAATGAATGTCAGCCTCTTGGAATCCTTTGAAGATAGACCCTGTATGGGAGGGAGAGAACAACATAAACAACAGACTCCTTCCCAACACCCTGGCACACATTCTGCACTTATTCAACACTGTTGAACTGATGCTGGGTAGGAACAGCAAGCATGTACATACATGACTATAGAAGACTAGGCTCTGGAAACGTAGGAAGCTCAGGTTCTTAAATAGTGAAGATGAACAGCTAGTCTGTGCCCACTGAAACAAACAACAGCACTATCTGTATGTACTTTCCCTTCCATTGAAAGCTCACAGTGCTTTGCATATGCTGTCTGCTCAATCTAAATGCCAGCGGTGCTGTGAGATAATGATGTCCATTTTACAGAGGAGTCAGATGAAACAGAGCAATAAATAGCTTGGCAGACTCCACAAGATGCACAGCAAAATGCAGAATTCTCTTCAACAGACTCCCACTAGATTCGGCAACTACTGAGTTCCCTTTCTAGTGATCTTAACAAGGGAAAGCAGTGAACATGTTCAGGAAATAGGGAGTGGGCTGTAATCATTTCTACGTGTAGAAAACTTTGTTCCTGCAGGCTGGGGAGAAGCACAGCTGTTATTACCTCTCCCCATTTCACTGGTAAGCTGGTCATAGGCCAGTAGTTTGGAGACGCCTGTTTCGGGATTCTGGTTCAAGATGGAATCCACAGTTTCACGGTCCTTATTCAGTCGGAAGTTGAAGTCACCAAACCAGAATACTTCATCAAACCGAGTTGTGACATCACCTGCAAATTCAAGGCAGAAGCATGGGTGTCAAAGGAAACATTCGAAACACTTCCGAAACCAGACAAAAATCCCAAACTTCTCTTTCCCTTTGAGTTTCGAGGAAAAATAAAGCATGTGATGTAGCTCCATGTTCGTTGAAACGAAACTCCCTCCATTCTTTAGAAACGAGAACTGTAGGATGCAGAGTTAACTGAGAGCGCTGCTAGCTATGTTCAAGGAATGGGCATAAACTACTTTTTATTAACAAGAGATGTAACACTTGAGCATGTTTTCTGCCTGTGGACATCAGAGAACAAGGTAATTTAAAAAAGCAGTAAAAAAAAGAATTTTAAAAGTAACGCAGGAACAAGGAAAACAGATCCATCCATCTGTAAGCCTAAAATGGTATGACTGCAGAAACTGGTGCTACACTGCAGGCAGAAGCCCTTTCTCCTAGAAGGAGGACTGAGCTCTACATCCAGACATCACGTTAACTTCACAGTATTAAGAAACAATAATGGAATGTGGCAAACAATACATTTGCAAACTGAAGTAATAAAGTTCTTTCCCTAAGTTCTGAAAAGCTAATTTTTGCTAGTTCTAGAAACCACTAGAAAAACAAAACGTAGTATTTGTAAGATCACACAAAAATTATCTTAGTGCCCCTCTGAGAAAAAAATACATCACATTAAAATGACTTCTGAACACTCTTCCTCCTCCTCAAGTTCTTCTCTCAAATATCCCCAAAATTATGCTTCAAGGAAAAATGAGAAAATCGTGTGAATAATAACCACCCTCACAGAGAAAGACACACGGTCCCTTTTTGTATCAACTAACTCCAACAAGCCTTCTCTTCCTCTCTTCCTTTGTGCACTCTCCTTCGTTCTGCACGAACCCTGCTCATCTGGGCTCATCCACAAGAATGTTTCACACTTACTAGAGCTGGATCGATACGGATTCGTGTCCGGAACGACCTTAGGAAGGGTAAGTGCTTGGATGGTTTTGTTGTAGTCCAGCTTCCTCTCATTCACCTTACTGTCCCCAGCTGAAATACAGAAATCCCACCACTGGCATCATTTGCATTCAGCTCCATTTCTGATGATAACAATAGCTTTCAATGGGAATCAGACATTCCACAAATAAAAAGGAACAGTGACCCAGGGAGCATGCAGACTAATAAATAATGGCAGAAAGTGTGGAAAAAGGGAAACAAATGCGCAGAGCTCATTTTTGTTTTCTGAACAGTTTCTTTTCAAGTTTGCTACCAAACATATCCCCCTCCCTCACCCTCTTCAGCACAGCAGCACTGAGCTTTGACTTCAATCTGTCCTGTTCTTGTGTTCCCCTGCAGCCTTCTTACTTTCGAAAATCTCCCCCCTCCTTCCTCGGTCAGGACACTTCTAACAGAACTGTAAGCGTCTCACATGTGAAATGGGAGGTAATGAAGAGAAAGGAGGTCCCAAAAAACGTGAAGCAGATTCCCAGAGCTCCCTTGGTTTTGATCTGAGATACGATTCGAGTTGTCACTGTGGCATATTCCACTTCTGGAAGGAGAAAGAGAAGCTGCTGTTAGAGAAAAGCTCCAGAGAGAATGAGTACGAAAGGGAGGAGAGAGACAGCCCTGGAGAAAAGGACAAGACACCTGGTAGCAGCAGTCCTTTCACCTCCCCATTCTCCAGCTCATACTGGACCACACACCTGAGCAGAACCAGATCAGGTCCCTTCGAATGAAGACGGACATGTAGAGCACCCCGTGCGCAGCAGAGTAGAGCATGACGTAGTGGGGGCCCAGGGTCTCTTGGAGGCGGATTTCCCACTCTCTTCTGCAGGAGAGAACAACAGCTGGATCACAAAGACAGTACAAGAGACAATAACCAGGAAAGAAAATCAGCACGGTGAAAACAGAGCCATCTCTCTAATGAAGAAAGGCAAGTAAGTATAAGCAAAACCTCCGCTGCCAAAGCAATGCTGCAACGAAGGCTGCTCAGTCCAAGTCATGACTGCATAAGCTATGGAGCAGGGCCTGCACATTGGTGACTGATCTTTCCAATCCAAGGAAAAACAATTCCCACTGAAAAGATAATCTAAAAAAAAAAAAAAAAAAAAGCAGGGACTGACACGAAGCTCTGACCTGCTTTTCTAGGGCTAGTCAATCTTATATAGTCAATTTTGGAGTAACGTAGTACTAATGAGCACAAGATTGCTAACAGCAGCAGTCAGTGAGCTAGGCTACAGCTGGCTTAGATAACAAGCTTACTGAACAGGAGTTCTTCTGTTAGCTGCCCTGCGGACGGGCCAAGTTCTCTATTTATAGATTTTTGTGACATTTTCCTCTAACACCCATTTCCCATGGTGCTCATGCAATACAATTCACAGACTTTACAAGGCGGTTCACGAAGAATATGATTATTTCCAGACTAATTAAAAACAGAGCTACTAGCTAACAAGAAAAAAGGACAGTTCATTACATTGTTTTTGCTACCTGTCTGGACAGCCTTCTTGAACCCCAATGACATACATGTCCTGGGCATAGTCAGGATCTGTTGGTAACAAGAAGTCATCCAGATTCTCTGGAAGCTCCTGTTATTAAAAAAAAAAAAAAATTATGAAATAGTTAATACAAAAGTAGAAGTGCAGATAAAGCTACAAGCTCTACAAACAGCTCACGCTCCTAAAATAGGATAATACAAAGAATACTCCTTCCCAAAGGTAGATCCCAACTGCTGTCACTCCAGCAGTGACCAACACTCTGCAGGTGAGCTACACGGGCTGAGGATGTGACATTCCTCATTTCCCCTGACACGTATTTTTTCACCAAGTTCACAGGCTACTTACTGAACACCACAAGGGCTGCTTGTGTTCCTCCAAGCACAGCTTCTCAATCATCAGTTTGAATCAATTGTAAATTCCTATGCTAAGCAAAGATGCAGGCAGGAGATGATATTCTTTAGAGATGTCCTCTAAGTACTGAACTATCAGTCCTCTTCACATGACCCTAACAGCAGCAGAGCGCAAAGGAGCTGCCACAAAAAGCCAGAGAAGCACTAGGAAGCTTCTTGCTGTTTCCATACCCAGTACCTGAGGAACTCCAGGACCCAGACTTTCTCACTAAGCTGAATATGCACGGGAGGGCCCTGTCATTTGGTAAAGACAATGAACTCAGGTTGACTAGGAACAAGGTCACGAAAAGAAAAAACTATCACCTCAGTCCTTTAATAAATACAGGGTTACCACTGCCAAAAGTATTCTGGAGAATTACGTGCACGTACCTTCTGGCCTTGCATGTTCCAGGTGGCCACAAAAATTCCAATATTCCGATCAGGGAAATATCTGCTAAGTTCTTCTGCTCCCAGTAAGGCACCACTTGCCAAAAGGCTGCCTTCCAAATAGCTTCTGTGAACAGGAGACCCATAAAAGAGCATCTAAGAAAACGGCATGATGATTGGAATACAGATTTGTAACACTCAAACCTTGAGTGAATCAAGAATAAACCTTCAGCTCAAGAAAGCAATGTCCTTATATACTATCCTGCTAACTTAAGAGTTTACCAGAACATTTGCAGTTTTCAGAAACTCAAGAAGTAATTGACACGCAGAGAAATATAGGACAACTCAAAGCAGAATGACTTTCCCTTTTATTACTGCCACCCACTCTTTGGATCAACGGTCCAAAGACATCTATCCCCTGAGGTCCTGCAGAGCACTGTGTACCTACAGCACACAGTTGTCAGCTGAGCACTTGGTGTCCTTCACGTTCCAGCACGCTTGCTGACCTGTGCCACATCAGAGTGTTGGTGCTGCGTGCTGGGACGTCTTTAGAGTGAGGATTCAGCACCTTAACAAGCAAAATCAGGCCCCCTTCAATCAATAATCTAAGCTTAACTAATTATGAAGACAATCAACTTGAGTAAGAGGTCAGGGCCCCAGTAGGAGAAAGTGCTATACTGAGATCTGAGATTTTTCCTCAAGAGAATCCTGGAAAATTGGAGGCAGAGGAGCTCCTGAGGCAAACCCAAGCAGTTTGCAGGGTGCTACTTGATTCTGACACATACCAAACAATCCCAGCGTCTGCAGAGGATGGTCTGCGCCCTGCAGGGTTGTGGCAGGCACACAAAGGCACCTACAGCATAACAATTTCAAACAATAACATTTGAGCAAAGGGCTTTTTCCTGCCCATTAATGTTTCAGTTCAAGACCAAGGCACTTTTTTATAGAAAAATTCCCAACTGTTAGCATGCACAGCTACTGTTCCTATACTTCCAAAACAGCTTACTTAAATACTACAAGAAAGCTGACAGCAAATCTTCTGCTTATGAAAAACAACACACGGCCAAAAGGAGAATACAGAGTATTTGTACCAGTATTTTCACCTGCAAACTGCTCCCAGTCTCCCCAGTAAGTTAAAAAACAGAGAACTTCAGTGACTTACAAGTTCTCTGCCCCTGACCATCAGGGTTCTGCAAGGCAGCTGGCACCTACCACACACAGCAGACTTTGGCACAAGAAGCTGGAGGACGTACCTGCTTCGAACATCCTTGGAACGAATGGGAGTGAGCAGGCTGAACGTAGATTTCATGGAGTCTGTGGAGCAATTATCATAGACCATCCCGTTGCCATGCAGCCTGGTGTCACTCAAGCTGTTGCTTACCCTCCCAAACTTGTGCTGAGAATAATGGCGATAATCCATCAGATCTGGGTCAATCTTATTAGCTGTCCTCAGCGTATGAGAGGCCACATTGAGCTCCATGGGCGGCAGAGGTCGAGCTGGCATTATTTGGGACAGCCGGGGTTTGCTGCCCGCAAACGCTTTCCCACGCAGAAGCCCACCGAAGGCACTGGAGATCTCGGAGGCTCGTTTCCCCAGGTCAGAAGTGCTTCCTTTGCTTTTCCCCACGGGACTTTCTTCCGAGGCATCTGGTGAACCGTGCAAGGAGTTTGGCTCGCAACACTGACTGCAGGGGGTTGCTCTGCCCCTGATGGGAGAGGTGAGAGATGCCTCCTGCAGAGAACCATTGGAGGAACTCGTCTCATTGGGATCGGTCAGACTTTCCTGACTAGTTCTAAACCGCCTCCACCTCCTCCAGTTTTTCTCATCCAAAGATGCAGCACGCTCCAGCCGGGGTTTCCTCGGAGGCCTTGGGGTAATTGATTTAATTTTCATGTTAGCTTTGAGTTCATCCGGTAGAAACTTTAAGGTTTCATTTAAAAAGGTGTCCACACGTGGAGGATCTTCAAAGGTTAGCATGCCATTGCCGCTGGCCTCCTTCCTTGCTGCTTTGCCCGCTTTTTTAGCTTGCAGGTCCTGTACTGCTCCACCCTCTGCCCTCTGAGTAACGCATGTCCCTGAGTGCTGCGAAAATCCATTGAGAGAACTCATTCTCCTCCTGGGTACCAGCTACGGACTGCTCCACACGTGAAGTTCCTCACAGCATAGCTTTCTTCCCCTTGCTTACTCTGTGGGCTCACAGAGCTTTATCCAAGCCAGAAAGACGTGGAGCTTGAAGACAGTTCAGTCTTTGGTTGAGAACAAAGGGAAGGGGTGTGTGTAGGCAGCTGCATTGTCTGCAAAATTTCAAGAGGTAGAACACCTGAATTTTCCCAAAGCAAACACGTAAGAATGAGAACTTCCTGAGCTGCAAACTCCGGACCGCAGTCAGGAAGCCAGCTCCTTGTAGGACCACGTTCTAGAACAATTCAAACCTTAACACGACCTTGCACCAATGTTATTCTCATTTTTACAAGAGCAGAACGGCGACCTGGCTTCCCAACTGCTGCAGACATCACCTCGAACACGTTTCCTTAAGCAAAGAGCTCCGTACCCCCATCAGCATGGCGACAAGCTAAAACTGCCCATCCGCCTCTGCCAGTCCTTGTAACGCTGCCGGCCGGCCCTGCTGCACAGCGAGTCACGGCGCTCAGCCTCCAGCCAGCGCCGCAGGCCGGGAAATTTCCTGTGGCCTCACAGCAGGGAGCTCCCAGCCAGGCGCTCACCGCCGCCTTTTCCTCCCGCATCGAACCCCGGGCACTGCTGCTGAAAACGAGAACGCGCCCCCCCCCTACTTTTAGGGATACAGAGCTGGGTTCAAGGCAAGCCCTCTTTAGGAGGGGATGCATCCGCATCAACCCCCCGGAACGAACAGCCCCGCTAGAGCAAAGCAGGAGGCGGC
This sequence comes from Numida meleagris, assembly GCF_002078875.1. Taxonomy (NCBI): domain Eukaryota; kingdom Metazoa; phylum Chordata; class Aves; order Galliformes; family Numididae; genus Numida; species Numida meleagris. Next base: position 7,700,080 of record NC_034424.1, on the reverse strand, counting down.
TGTCGCACGCTCGGGACCCCCGCCCTCCTCCCTCGTGCCCGCCCCAGGAGCGCGGCCCCGCGCTACCGCCCCCCCCTTCCCCACACCCGGGGACACCCCCACTCACCGCTGAGAAGAACACGGCCGCGCTCCCTCGCGGGGTTCGCCGCCGCGCGGAGGAATCCTCGCGAGGAATCCACCTCAACGCCGAGCGAGACCCGGGCCCCGGCAGCGCCAGGCGGGCCCGGAGCCGCCCCGCTCCCTCCCGCAGCCGCCGCCCGAGGCCCGGCGGAGGAGCAGGCCCCGCGGCTCGGCCTTAGCAACGGCGGCGGCGCCGGGCCCGCCCCGCCCGCGGCATGGCGCTGCAACGCCCCCCGGCGGCCGGAGGACTCAAGCAAGAACCACAGGGAGGAGTGAAATGTGAAAGTGCTCCAGAGCGCAAAATATTTTATTTAAGAATTTACAGTGTCAAATCTTACACTTAGGAAAGATAGCCGCTCCCAGCTGAAAGGAAGCCTTCTTGAATTAAGATGTCTGGCAGTCTCTACTGAAAGGAGAAAGCTAGAGGGAGCCCAGAGGTTTCAGCCATAGAAAAGTCACCGCGCTGTGCCCGGACCGGGTACGGACCACGACGCGAAGGTTGGCGATTCCCCCCACCAGCATTTTGCATAACCCCTTTGGAACGGCTGTAAGGCTATCGAGATCTCACGGACAGGAAAACAACCAGGGACCAACACCGGCAATTCCACGTTCACATCGCTTCTACTCCTGGGCAGAGATTCAAGTCAAATCAAAACAGTTTGGTGGCAAATTCTAAATAAAATATGGCCTAAGGATTTAATAAATATTTAAAGTTTATTTCTCTCTTTGCAGATGATTCGGATTCTTCAGTCGATATGAAAGTTGCATATCACAGGTTTCAAGGTTTCCTACGTTAAACCTAAAGATTTTAAAGTCCAGTGGCAGAGGTCTAATCCACCTACGTTTAGTACATTGGAAATTCGGCTGTAAGCTATTTAAGACCTTGGTTATTTTAGTAATGGAAATTCAAGAACAGTACTATGCTGATTCTGGCATTGAAGAGGAAGAGAAACTGAACTTCCCAGCTGTTACCACCTCGATTACGCAGTGCCAGAAGTTCGAGAGAAAGCAAGTAACCGTATTGCACTTAAGTAACACTCACTCATCAAATAGTACAGCATCAGCTATTATACAGAGAGCTTCTTTCGGACTATACAATTTGCTTTACAAGTAGTCTAAACCACAAACTACATACATACTAGATAAGATCCAAATCAAATTAGTATTAGATTACAGTCACAGTTTTCATTCAATATAGGTCAATTTATTTGGATGAGCTGTGGCCCCCTCCCCCCCCTCAGAAAACAAACTAGCACGAGGCATTTCCCAGATGAACAACTTGAATTTCATACACTGATAAACCAAGTCCTGTTTCGTAAGCATCACAATTGTGCATGGTCCTCATAAGGCCACAGAGTGTCATGTTACTATGTGGACATGTTTTTCCCCCCCCTCAGGGGGAGGGGAGCATCCTTCAGAAATTAAGGAATCCCTGAAACTATGTCTCTGAAAGTCCCACTATTAGGTTTAAAATAGTTTTAAGGAATAAATTGCCTACGCAATTTACGAATAGTTTTTTGTAACAGACAACAACTATTTCCTCTCTCGTGTCTATTCTTTATCACAGCCAAGCTATTTCTAGCCAGTTCTTTAAAAGGAAGAGTTACATATATTCCACGTTTGGTAATGATTTATGTAGATGAGGTGCAAGCAGGGAGACCCATGAAAAAAAAAATCATCCATCATTCAATTACTGCCATGTCACCTGCAGCTAGCTCTGACACCACGTGCCGTAAGATCGAGCAGCTCTTCATGTGTTCACAACGTGAATGAGAATTCCAAATACAAAGCCAGCGCACACTACTTCAACGTCGGATACTTTCTCTGCCCAATTCTTCCCGGCCTTGAACTTCCAGTGACTGCAGGAGACTGAAAGAAAGACGATGTGAATGAAAAGAATGTTCTGTGAAATACGCCATACCGGAGACTAAATCCAGAAGCTGTCAGTAAAGTTTTGACCCCAGAATTGTTAGTTTAAGAGAGCTAGACTGGTCTAGATACGCATCCTACATGCAACAGTCCAGATTAAACAGTAAAAACAAACACCCAAGAGAAGATGACATTTGTAGTGATATTTAAGGCCACGCCGAGTTGTTTATTAAAAGGCAGATGCAGGCTGAGGTCGCTTAAAACAAGAAGGCTCAGCACGATTGATTTCCTCAAGCAGCATTTAATTATTTGTTGGAACTCTAAGGGCTAGCAATCTACGGTTTTGCTCAACAGTTTGAACTAACAACACGGCCTCTACTCACTTGTGCAAATTGAGAAGGATTGTAGAACTGTACTGCTCCTGCTGAGGGCTCCCCCGAAGGCGGCACAGGGGCAGGCTGGAAAGGAGATGACACTGAAGTTAGAAAACTGCAGAGCTTCACTGCCCCTCACACTTGGTTTGCTCAGCCACACAGAGAAAATATTCACAGTAATAATGCCAACAACATGAACGGAGCAGCATATTGTAACAACTGCAACAAGTGCTGGTACAGCTTGCATATCTTTGATATTGTTTGCTTGATGTAGGAATAGGCAAAACAATGTCACATGCATCAACTGTAGATAGCTCTGAGAATCCAAGGCATGCAAAACCAAAACGAGACACCGGTGCAACTTCTCTGAGTTAGTACCTCCTGCTTTTGTTAGTAGACCTAAGACTCGCCCCCAAATAAATATTCTGTGTCAAGTTTTGCTTTACTAAAAAGTATCAGAAAGAGTTTGTGTCATTCCTTTTACGGTGACCCCACAGTACCAAAACTTACAGCAGAGATGAAGCATTCCTTTAATTCCTACAGGGGCTTTAGTAGGTGTAAAAGGCAGTGGTATTATTTACCAACTCGAGACAAGCAGTAACAGAACGACAAGGATTTGCTCGCATGGGTCATTTAGGGAGGTGGTGTTTTGTTGTTATTAACTGATTGACTACTTTCCCATCCCAGGAAAGAGCTGATAAACATCACTAAGTGATTCTCTTAGGAAGGTGAACATGAACAAGAAGCATGCCCGGATTACATGCATTCTCATTAACACAAGAGAGACTGAAGTCCCTGTTTGAGCGTTAAAAGGAACACTGCATCGTTAGTCACTTTCAATGTTAATTCAGTGGAATGAGGAGAGGGGAAAATGACTGGAAGTAGCATTAGTACATGAGCAAATGCAAAATAAAAGGGGAAACGTAAATATGTTAACATAAATGAGAATGGCCAGCCACATGTACCTGATTAAAATGCTGGCTTACTTCACGTGATAATGAACTCATTGAACTAGAGCGCGAAAGCTACAAAACAGCAAGAACACACAAATACAAAAAAACACAAATAAAGAAGTCGTCATGCATGTCACTGCCCCAAGCTTTCAGTTGTTTTATTTCATTATAAAAGTCTCACTCCGCCAAAGGTTAAACCAACTTCTCGTTAAAAATAATAATAATAATAAAAAATGTAAAGCCAGAAGTTAGTTTAAATCAAATGGACTTCTTAAAGCACAAAATTATATAGCTATAGGAAACATTTAGTAGGAATAAAGGTAAGGTTACTCTGCCTGGCACACAGCAATCTATTCTCATCTCTGTGTCTCACATTTAATATTAGTGACATTATATGCATGCACGGAGGCAAGAAGAGATCCTCAAATTGCTGTTGATATTTCACTCTGAAAAGGTATTTAGAAGTTTACTTATATAGAACAAACAGATCACACTACAGAAAAACACCGAGACTGAATTTCTCCTCTGGACTTGAGTCTTTTTTGTACAATTTTGGAGGCAGTCATACGATTCCACCCTGGCTGGTCACCAGCCACTGAATCAATCATATAGTCATAGAACAGCCCAGGTTGGAAGAGACCAAGACCGTCAGGTCCAACCTTCTGTGGGAAAAGGGAACCTAGATAAGATTACCTAGTATCCTATCCAATTGCTGCTTTAGGTGGCCCTTGTCAAGACCACTACAGAACAAACGTCGAAATACACTGCACAAGTCAGTAGCTAATTACTCTGAATCAAGTCTTACCTCGCCTGGTTGGAAGCTGTCAGGGCTGGAAACAGGAAGCCCAGATCCAGGTGGAAGGATTGCAGCGTTTAAATACTAAAGAAAAACAATGCACTATTTTTTAATCTTTATTACTCTGATTACAATCCTATTTCACATTTTTACTACATTAATGCCACTGAAATACATATTTCATACGTATAATATACAGCATTGCAATACATTGAGTCAGATGAAGCACACAGCACATGGTTAACTCCTGCATTCCTGGTCCATTTCCTGACATACATTGCACACATGGAACTTGCAGCTCTGCCAAGTTCAGAGATGCAAGTCTTCACGTACTTCCTACCTCCATTTTCAATTGCACTTCCTTTCTCCAATTCCTTAACTAAATGTAGCAAGCGTTTGCGTGTAACAACAACACGCTTTGTTTACTCCGCAGCTATGAAGCTTCTATTGGCAATCAGGAATCACTTACACAAAGTTTGAATTGCATACACAAGATATTCTAACTCACCTCTTGATCAACAGCTGCAGAAGGATCGGTGTTGGTTTGGTTTGCAGCTGGTGTGTGTTCTGCTGCACTGCTCCCTTCCATTGGCTGAGGATCCCCTGGAACTATAAAGTGAACGAGATTTAGCCAAACACACCAGCTCAGGGTGTTTGACTTCAGAGAAGGAGAAGCAGGGTCATAAGCAGAACTGAATTTCTACTACACAAATCTTCTATCAGAAAAAGAGAGGTAATTTAAAGAGTGTAGTATCAGTACTTTCAGATGCCTCAGTTTCGTTACAAGTCTGCAAGCAGGAGATGCATACAGTTCACAGAGACAGCCTTGGTGCAACACAGTATGTAGTGAAACCAGAAAAAAAAGACTGTAAGCAAGTAATGAGCGCTATGTTTAGCAAAATAGGAACACTATGCAATTCAAATTTTGCAATTACGATGGCTCCATAAAAGTTAAAGGCACAAAAAACCCTACCAAAAGCCACCAAAACAAAGTAAACTCAAATAAAAATCCACCTCTGTTTGCAGAGTACAGAGACAGGCTTTACTAATTTGTTTTATTGCAATCCTAGACTGATCTTTCTTTAAGAATGTTCAACTCCACTAACTTCCATTTCTTTTACATGCTTAGAGGCTACACAATACACACACTGGCAAAAGTGACTTTAAGAAAACCTCCTCACAAGTTTATCCACTCATGACATACCTGCGTTTGGAACAAACACATTTGCAGGAATTGGCATTGGTGCCAGTGGAGCAAATAGGTCTGATGGTGCAGGAACAGCACCGCTTGACTTGGTTCCACCTGGATTCAGAACATCAACGTAACGGGCTCTGCTTCCTGCTACAATGGAGAAATGCAGAAATAACAGCAATAAGCCTTGTGTTATTCATCCCCGTGCCTATTTTCAACTGCCTGCTGGTTAAACTTTCAGAATCAGCAAATAATACTGCAGGGATACAAACAATATCCAAGCCACAATGTTACCGTGACAGCAATCACAACATAGAAGCTAGGCACAAGAAAAGCCAGCAAGAGCCAGAGCTCCATGACATCACCGAGTTGCCAGCTGTCTTTTCTGGAGTTGTTTGGGAACAAGACTTTTGTCTTTGTATTTTATGCACCATTAAGTTTGAAGTCTTTCATACTTCGACCAGTAACATTGTCTGTTACCTGCTCTCCTAGAGAACATGTTGACAGGGGCACTAGGTGGGCCTCCAGGCCCAGATGGAGCAGTCTGAGGAACTTTGGGAAATCCTGTTGGAGGTGGTGGTGGAGGCTTGCTCTGCAGGGAGAACAAAAAGAAAGAAAACCTCAACCACATCATAGACTAAGTTTTATTATAAACTCCCTCGTAAACTCAGTTGTAATTACTGGATCCAGACAAGCATCTGGGGATACAAATGGTTTTCTAAGTATGCGTGTTTGCATAGTCTACAATCTGTTTATTAGCTTCAAAACGCTGCACATTTTAATCCAAATTCAGTAAAATGCAGCTCAAAAAACCCAATAACAGGCTAAAGAAAATTGTAAGCCAGTTGTCAGTTTGGAGAAGTAAGCAGTTCAGGTTTTTACCTCTTCTTCTGGTTCATCCAAATTAACCCAGCGCTGCTTCTGTTCATCCCAAACAATCTACAAGGAAATCAGTCAAAGATCAGGCATTCAAACAAAGCTGGAATAAACATAATTTTAAAAGTTTGATGCACATTTCTTTTCTTTATAAAAAGGCTCATCTGACACCCAGGAAGCCATTCTGAACAAATTAAAGTTTACAAAAGCTTTATGATTTAAAGGCCTTACCGATTTGTTCTTGTCATCTGGAAGGTGAGCTTCATTCTTTCCTTTTCCCATTAGCCAGCGAAACCAGTTTGCACCAGTCTAAAATATAAATACACCTATTCAGTTAGTTCCCTCAACGCTGTCTTTAAAGGGAATTTAAATGAAAGTTTCATGCAGTAATTCATTTTCTGTTAGGGACTTCAACTCTAATTTGAATAAAATAAAGAAAGGAAAGATGTCCTCAGCTAAACTAGTCATAGGGAAGAAGGAATTCAGAGGTGCTATGCCACAAATGAAAACTAATGCTTGTTAATAGCAATCTGAGAAAACAGGAAAAAAGGGACAACTCAGATCGGTGTAAGACAGAGAAAACAAATAAATACTGAGAACATAGGAGTGAATCCACTGTGGAGGTAGGAGTTGGATGAAAGAAAAAGGCTTTAATTGTTTATTTGTAAAGGGAAGTTGCTTTGAATTCATTCCCAATGAAAACAAGCAGCTAGTAGTGCAATGCTGAAGTGCTTAGAAAGTCAGGCAGCGGTAGCACAAACTACGTGAGCATATGAAAACATCTAGAGGTTGCAACAGCCAACCCAAAAAACATCTGCAATTTACTCAGGTGCTCTGGAATCACTGCCCTGGACTGAGACTGAACACCTGTTCCACAAATCTCCTCTATTACTACCTTCCTTATCAAGTTTACCTTTCTAGTTGCTGGCTCTTTTTTCACATCTTTCTTAGTCTCTTTCCCTGCAGGAACAGGAGGGGAAGGAGATGGCTGTTTTGCTGCAGAGTTAGATCTCTCTCGTCCCACAGAATGAGCAGAGGACTCTGAAGTTGTTCGGGATCTTCGTCCATAGCCCTGTATTATCAACAGACAGAAAAGCACAAAGTTGTTCCTGCCGGAGTGAACAGAACAGTCCATCTTGCTATACTAACTCTTTCTTTGACAAGTTAGTAATAGGAAGAATTAGAAATCAATCAATAAAAAGCAAATATGCGTAAGAATGAGGAATTAGCAGAACAAACACCCTGTTCATGGCATACCATATGTGCTGAAGACTGAGATGCAGATCTGGATCTTCGTTCTGGTGCCTGGTTAGATATAAAGCCAGGACATGCTTAATAAGCAAGCAGCTGAGTATCTGACACAACATGCACTTTTTATTACAAATTCCCACAGCATTCAAGACATTCAAGTTGGTTATTTGGATACTTCTATGCCTTCTGACATGCAGGAGGCACAGAAAAAGAGCTGAAGGCTGTCCAAGAAGTTACACTGCCACATAACTAGTCCATTACGAAGTTAAATCAGGTCACTGCATTTGCAGGCATTAAAAGTGGCTGAGAGTTCTGTACTAGTACTTCATTCTTTATTTCATTGAAGGGGATGGAGAGCAAAGGAGAAAAATTAAGCTTCAAATCTAGCTGAACAGCAAGACAAACCCCCAGTACATTCTGTGTTAGCAAAGATGTGTAATGCAGCTGACACTTGCTAGAGATGTATAAAATAAAAATACCATTCTAGCCATTCTGCTGTAGAAATCTTCCTCTCTCTGTTCAGGGAAAGAGTTTTGTGACGGAGACTCTGAAGCAATTCTCTGCATTCCTTAAAAGCAAAATTAGACTGTTAGCTAGGGGAGGGGGTATAGAACTTAACAAGACCCTAGAAGCTGACATCCAGGACAGAAGCCCAGATGCTCCAGTCACAGACCTTGCAAACAGAACAACCAACTGCAGTGCATTCAGCAATTCCATAAAACAGGCAATTCCCTGCATCACGTTTAAGTCACCCTTTGCCAACTCTGACCTTGCTTTTAAGCTAAGTCCAACAGGCAGGATGAATACTAAAGCTTCCCACAGATGTTCCTGTAACTCTACATTATCCTTTTAAACCTAATTACCCAAGACCTGTCTCACTATTTTACAAATATCGAGATAGTCTGTATTAACACCTAAAATACTTTATTCCCTTTAGAAAGAAAGGGGGTTATCTAGTAAGATTCCAGACCTGTTTCCAGGTTCGTCTGCTCTTCTTCCCGTGGTTCAGTTTCTTGTGGTGGCCCTCCTGGTGGCAGTGTTGACCCTAAATACAGCGGTGATGGTTCAGCTCCATACTGATTGGAAAATCCTGGAGGTGCAAAGCCAGGTCCTGGGCCAATAGACTGAGAAGCCACGGGATAGAAAGGGACACTTTGGACAGCCTCCTGGTCACCAGGTGGAATCCCAGCTGCTGACCCATCAAGTATAGCCTGAGGTGCTAAGGTACAAAAAAGTTGAGAATTACAACTAAACAGAACCTTTCAACCTGTGAATAAGATCATACAATGCAGAAGTGAAACCTCACTGTTTCTACCATCCTTTTAAGGAGTTTCTCATACTAGAAAACCAAAACCTTTATTTCTCTCTTTTATTGCGAAGAGGGATGTAAGACACTAACCTGAAGGCATCAGCTGCACGCTTTGCATCTGTTGAGCCATACTGGGCAGTAAGGATGCTAACAATGCATTTTCAGCACCTGGACCCATGTCATGGCCAACTCCTGCTCCATCATATTGACTGGTATGGTCTAATTCAGAGCTTGGCGTGCTACATGGGTACTGCTGTGGCGTGGATCTGTCTGTGTTATAAGCTATTGTACCCTCCTGCACACAAAAAAAATAAGATCTTATTAATTCTACCTGATGTTAAGTTCATAACCAAGGGAACATACAGCAAAGGAAATCTTAAGAGTGAAAACAGTTAAAAGCAACAACTATACTATTTAGTTAAAAAAAAATAATAATAGTTGTCATCCATTTGTAAACCAAGTTCAAACAAAACACTTCAGCTTTTGTTTTTAACAGAAGCATAGTTAATTAGGTCAACTTTCATACTGCTAGTGGATCTCTTTAAATAAATGTCTTTCCTTCCACTTCGTCTAAATTTAGCCATACTAATCCACAACAAACTGTTTTATGTTTGTCTTCTTTTTTATCCAACAAGCAGATATTTGTTTGCAGAAGGACTTGCTGAAACCTAATGAACTTCAGTTTTCTTTGCATTACAGTTTTAAAGAAGTCTATTTTATATAACATACGCTATCCTTTAAGGTACTCTGTACTGAATCTTAAGGCACTAAAGCATGTTAAATCCACTTGGCTTAAATTCTAATACTTGTGTTTTACAACGTATTATGTCATGAGGTCATCACTCATGAACACGTGACGATTTTGTAGTTATCAATGTGAACAAAATAACTTTAAATTGCTTTTATATTAATCCGCAGAAGGGAATACTTTACTTTAGGAAGTACACTCTGTACCTTGATCTGTCCATCCACATGTCGAAGCCTTACTAACCATGAAGGTTCAACAAAGGATTCCTGGTCTGGTTTCTCTTTTATCTGTGGATCAAACAGGCGCAGCTGCGATGACATCTAGAAAAAGGAATCATTGTAAAGTTAAGCAGTCAACAAAAGGTAACTTTATCCACAGCTTACCACCTACAATATAAAGCCACAAACACTTAGTTCTTCCCTGTGTTACCTGGATCAGCTGGCCAATAAGTACAGGTGAATAGTAATGTGGATCTTTAAGGACAGTTCTGGAAATCACTTCACAATAATGGAAAGCCTGAGCAGCAAGTCCCATCTCAGCTAGTCGGCAAGCATAGATGAATTTGAAAACCTACAGAACGCAAGCAAAATAAAATCAAGCAGTCATAACATTCTTAGAAGCATCAAATGGAAAAACACCTACTGATCAACAAATCAGGGAAAAAGCTATTTGCACTCTCGTCCATGAGTATTTCATGTTGCAAGAGATAAAATATTTTCTATGTTGAATAAAGCGCATGTGAGAGATTAACATACCATGAAAATCTGTGAAAATAGAATAGATTAAAGAGCTCTTCACCTGGAAATTGGGCAAGCAGCCAGGCTGAGTTCCCAGCGACTGTGCATATTCATAGGCTTCTGTTCTCTGAATAGCTTCATTGGTGGCAAACTTCAAAAATGGCAAGCTATTGAGGAATGGGAGAAGAAAAATATTACTTGACTTGAAGAACATGAACGTTATCAATAGATACAGATCTGTCTGTTAAAGTCAGAAATAGAATCCTATTAGACACACAGTACGAGTAACTTCAATTCCTCAAACAAGAATAGGGCATCAGATAGTTCTCAAAGCCAGCTGTAGCTAGTGATGATGAGGGGAGCAGTGCAACTGAGTCTCCCTAGCCATTAACCTTTCTGTTTTGCATCAAAGAAGTGATGTTTAAAAAAGGGAAAGCCAAACCTATGATTCGATCCAATTAGGACAAGCTTTGTCGTCTTCCTTGTGTAAACTCCGAAACCAACTTGGGCCATAAGGTAACAAAAGTGAGCAGCATCCAGCAGGCCTTTAGAAGCTGTAGAAAAATAAGCAGTAGAGCTCAGGATATTTTGTCTTGATAGCACACATTGCTCAGCCTTTGTATTCAAATAGCTTCACGATACAAACAAGCCCATACAGAACAGACACGCTTTACGTATTACAAAGCAATTGTTAAAAGACAAAAAAAAGCTGAGTAATAAATTTTTTCCAAAGGCTTCTCATTCAGTCATCCTCATATAGTTCCCTCAGAGTTACCAAGAGTGTCTCCCATGGTAGCAATGGTCCTGGATTCCAAGTCCACGTTATTAGTCAAGTTGGATAACACCATTGCTAGATGTGGCCTCCAGTCTCCCCATTTCTCATCTCCACAGCACTAAAATTAGAAGGATTAATTATTCAAATCAGCGGCAGGAGCTCTCCACGTTTAAGTGTTAAAACCAAAAAAGGACTAAGAAAATTTATCTGACCTAGAAAAAGCACACGGAAAGTTTACTGTCATAAACTAGACCACTCATTGCAGTACCTCTTTAAGACTCAACTGCAGCTCACACTGGAACCTTACCGTGGACGCAGCTGGCATCCTTCCAGACATGAGCTGGTAAACAGTCTGCAGAGGGTCATTAATTGGGAGACTGTTGGCAAACCTAGACAGACATTATACAGAAAAACAAGAAATAAACTCTGGGTGAGGAGTTAAAATGTACTGAACGTTCAGTCGCAGTTAATCTTGCTTAGTTTAGGAAAAGAAAGCGCTGTTTGAGGATACGACACTGAATAAGCAATTGCCCAGTGGATAACATCCAAGAGAAAAGCACTATTAATTGCTTGGATCTGCCACTTTGACCCATGTCAATCCCATGCCCGTGGATTACAGGGTTCAAATATCCCTTAAATAGATTAACTTCTCAAGTTTAATTTTATGGCCTCGAGACCCCAGAAAAGAAAAAGCAACTGATTACATGCATCAACTGAATACACAGGTAAAATTAAAGCAGGAATCTTGCATAAGCTAATATGGATAACTCATGATTTTGACATCAAGATTTCTGAAGCACCAGATCTCTCGTTGGCAGAACAGGTAATCATGCCATACTAACAAACAACCAGCAAAGCTGTACCTGGTCATAACTCTCGCATGCGTTCTATTGTCCATCTTGCTGGCAAGTAGCAGAGCATGGCCCCATAAGCCATGCTTCATGGCTGATTCCAAAGCATCCTAAATTAATACAGAAATTAGTTTCCTGGGATAGCTTAGTATTTAACTCAGATAAACAGTGATCGTTTTACAGTAGTAATTTGACTGAAGAAATGCTAACACAAGAACATAACTTTATTTTACAAACTGCAGGACACAATATTTTTCCATCAGTATAGTGCAGTGTCATGAATTTTTAGCTGCACTGCAAGCTGCAAAAACAGTTTTCATTGATGCTTAGAGCTTTCAGATTTTTTGAAAACTAGTAGGACACACAGTACTTGGAACAACAGTATAAACACTCACCTTCTTACGGCCATAAAGCAGCAACTCTCTGAATCTCTCTGTTTCTTTCTCAAGACTGTCAATTGTAGTTATAAGACTATCAGTGAGAAACGAGAGCTGGGCTTCACCAGATTCCTCTTCTACTTGTTCCAAAGCCTCATTAGTGAAATCAATTAAATTTGCTTCGTTAGGGGACTTCCCAGGAAGCCATACTGTTTTATGATCTCGGAGCAAAAGTTCGGCCAGGTCTGTTCCCACAACAGTCTGTGGTTTGTGTCAGGGGGAAGCAAACAAAGACAACTGTTATTTCAACACTGCCTTCATTTTGCTCGTCAATTCAACAAGTGTCTATCAGAGCCCTTGAGCACAAATGAGCAGTTTACCTGTTCCCATCAATCTATGAACTATTCCAGGATAGGAGACTATGTGCATATTACAGACTTTTACATAAATACTATCTTTGCGCATAAAATATTTTAGGCTAGATAGAAATTCAAGCAGTTAGACGTACCCCGTTCTGCCTGCACAGAAGTACAATGAAGTCCCAAAGCAGACTTGCAGATTCTTTGTCGATCAAAGTTTCATTTTTAAAACACTGCGTAGCTTTATTTTGTGCAAAATTAATAACATCCACTTTGTGGGTGTCATCTCTGAAAAAAAGTTCAATGAGATAGAAGTAAAACATTTAGATCACTACTGTGACTACTACAAGGAACAAATTAAAACTTTTTACAAGTGAAAAACAACAAATATCTTAGTTTAAATCCTGTAACTTACAATTATAGGACAATGAAATGTTAGATGAGGAAATGGAATCTAAAAAGCAAGAAAGTCTTTTAAAATCTATTAAGACGTACTTGGCAAGAGGACCAGGAAAAGCTCTCATCTCTTCTTGCTCTGGAGAATGTTGCAACATAGTCTAAAACACAAATACAAACCATAAGAACTGTTAGAAGTTACCACTTACAGCTTTAGATCAAACACAACAGATAAACACAGAAAGACAACACGCACTGACATATTAAAACAAAATACAAGAAGCTGTAGACAAAAGTTCTCTACCCCCGTTCCAAAAGAAAGGCCAATATTCCACCATCCTTTTTTTCTTTTAAACGTTACCTCCATGCTGTGTATTTCAACCAGGGCTGGCTGTCCTTCTGAAGGCAGGTTTGGCAGCACTTTTATTAAGAAGCCCCCGGGACCAAACCTAGCACACAGATGAGGCACTGAAAATTTCTCAGGCGTGGAGGGCCTCAAGGGCGCTGAAGGAGGGAGAAAAGATAAAATAAGAGAATTTAGTTGCAGGTCAGGTCAATTTAAGAAAAAAAGGAAACTGATGCAATTTGACTAAACTTTAAAAGAAATTAATTGGTTCCATCAAATTTCTAAAGATCTCCTGAAAATTTCACAGAAAGAACAAAACTAAACAACTCTAAGGTCCCCTCATGTTTCAATGCAGGGGCTTTGCTTGTCTGCCTTCGACGTGTCTATGAGATCTCTGTACAGATGCATGACATCTTCAATGAGCTAATGATGTACTTCAGGCTACTCTGGAAATCCTCTTCCAGAGAAATGGTGAAAAGGAAAAACAGCGAGGATAAATCTGAAGTTTAACTTCTATTTTAATCACCCCTTGGAAGCACAAGCAATGTAGTTAAAAATGTATCTAGATGTTTACAGATGCAAGTAAGTGATGTTTAATCACAAACACCACCTAGCTTCTGCCCTTCCGTGAAAACAAATTAACTTTATGCTAAAAACAATTTTGTTCATGTGCACATACACTGCAGATAGCAGTATTTTCTTGTTAACTGACTCAATGAATACAGGAAAATGGCATCATACACTACAAACATGAACAAAAGCACAAACTACCACCAGTAGACAGCCTCACAGGCGCAGCCCCTTCCCCCCTCCTTCCCCAGCAGTGCCAGTACCTCGCTCGACAGCTGACCATCCAGTTTCAGTCGGGTAGCCATAATCTGTAAAAGGCTGCTGTCCATCAAAGTTAGGAGCGTATCCACCATACGGGTAATCTGTGTGCAGCGACACTGCCTGTGCAGTAGTTTCATACGCGTTAGCCGTTAAGTCGTGGTTACTTCTATACAGCTGGCTCTAAACAGATGATATTAGTAGTTGTTAGCAGCAAAGTTACAGAGCAAGCAATACTACGAGCACGGGCCCAGACAGCAAGCATTCCCTCCCACCCACCACCCCCTTCAGTTCTTCAGGTGGCTCTTCAACCAGGTTTACTACATCGCTTCATTTGAGAATACTACCTTGCAAATCTGTTGGTGCAATAAGCTATAGAAGACAGTATCTCTTAGTGCTCTCCCTCCCTCAGTGCTTTGACTATTTGATCTGCTCACATTCAAATATGTTCAGTTCTCTCACCACAACATCTACTGCATGTTTGTATCAGTAGTTACCATTATGGCATTACTTCCAGGTTCAGGTGTTGCTGTATCAACAACCATGGATCAGAATCAATGTTCGTTTCTGCTGTAAATCTTTGACAGCAAAATCTCACCTGATTAAATGCGGTGAATTATCTAAATGGCATTAGGTGCCTAAAGATCCATGCCTAGATGATCACCAACACCAATTCCAATACTACTAAAACAACTGGAATTCAGACAGGAGAACAACTTAAAACTTCCAAGAAACATGATGCAACAACACATGATCTGATAGTAAAGACTCTGCTACAACAACTACCTGAATATTCCTTCTGTTTTCCAGGTATTTGTATTTATAGAGCAAGTAGATGAGCGATCAGCTAGATTTGTTTTCTGTTTTACAGTCAAGATAGCGTGATACAAGCAATGAGTTAGTCTTTTAGCAGATTCCATGCTTGTGATGAGGAAAGTGACATAACACAAAGCCAGACATTATCAACTACAGCCAAGCACAGTAAGGGCAAAGTTCTCCCAAAGAGCAAACGCATGCATGGCAACTTGCACAGCTGAGTGCTGATTTTGGTTAAAGTTCTCCTGACAACTGTGGTAAATACTAAGCTCAAAACTGTATCACAGAACAGCCTTAACTTAAAGAACGCAAGTTCTTAAAATACATCCCCCAACCCCCAAGATAAAAAAAGAAATATTTACATATCTCTAATTTCTTACCCACCCCTAAGAGAAAGGCCCAACTTAGCTGAAAGAGCTGAATACTTGATGTGACCATTTGGAACTCACTTGTTGGGAGCGAGAGCTGAAGCTGCTCCGGTGGCTGTGTACACTGTGCGAGCTCCGCAGACTGTGACCAGAATGCTCGCTGTGAACGCTGCGCCTATCGAACTCATCGCCATAAGGATCTCTGTGAGGCTCAGTTTCATCATCAAAGCTCCCAGTAAAACGAGGATCGTATCTCCAACGATCTTCATACCGGTCATGTCTAAAAAACAAAACCCAAAAAAACATATCCAACCGTATCCCAGAGGAAAGTGACTCCACTGTGCACCTATCAGGAAGGAAACTGTACCTAATTTCAGAAGGGCTTTTAGATTACTTCCTAGATTTAGGTTTTTATTAAAGTAAACGAACTGACACTTCTTTAAGAACTTCATCTAGAACACTCAAAATCAAGACCAAAGTCATGTTCCAAGGATGTTCTAGGAAAACACAACGAATGCTTATCTGAAAAAAAAATCCGTATTTGCCTTAAATCCTTGAGGCTGATATGACAGCTCATCTGCTGTTCCTAATTTACTTATGTTAAAGCAAAAGAAAGAACTAACAAGAATAGCTACGAGATGCGTAATATATTGTCTGCCTTCATTCACATACACACATTAGCTCTCCAAATAATTAGCACCTAGGCCCTTCTCTGTCCTAGTTCTGGAAAAAGCACAGAGAGAACGCAGATTGAATGGACAGACCTGTTGCCATATGGATACGCTTCTCTCTTCTGGTAAGGGTTGTGTTCACCATCATACAAATACCTCTGATCATAACTTCTAGGATCTCTGTATCTGGGGTCATACGCAGATGAGTAACGTTCCCAACGACTTGGATCTTTGGAAGATAAAAAGAAATGGTTTAGATACTGGCAGTCATTATCTACAACTGCTCCCTCCCTTCTCTTTTAATTACATGCTGATTTGGTCAGCAGC
Source organism: Numida meleagris (assembly GCF_002078875.1). Classification (NCBI taxonomy): domain Eukaryota; kingdom Metazoa; phylum Chordata; class Aves; order Galliformes; family Numididae; genus Numida; species Numida meleagris. The sequence continues at coordinate 7,683,741 of NC_034424.1, read as the reverse complement.
CTGGAAATACAGAACCAGAACCACCAGACAGATCTTCTCTAACAACTTTCCAACTTAATCACAGCATGACAATAACTCAACAAATAGTAACAGAATCTTTGCTACCAGCCTTCAGTGAGCCACGCTACATGCCCCAGGATATGGACAGACGTTGCTTATAATCCTCACTGGCACTGTATAAGCAACTGCCTTCAGACTACCAACACTACTAGGGCTCTGTGAGCATTCAGGTAATTATGGACAAAACGGACTTCTATTCATGAGTCAATTTCTGTTCACACTTCACCTAAACTTTACTCTAGAATGCTGCCCGCAGGTTAAGCACCAAGGATGCATGCCAGCAAGTGACAGCTCTGCAAAACACTGAAGAACAATTTTGTAGATTTACCACGGTATGCCTTCATAATGAAAAGGCAAAGAGAAGTCTGAGATCTCTTTGAATCTCTTTTCTATTAATACTTCTGCTGAACAAAGAGAGTACAGGAAGGATGGCATGGTGTTAAGAACTAAGCAGGCCCCAAAAAAATCAACTTCTAGCAAGTGTAGCTGTTCTGGCTGATTGGGGAAAGAATATCAACTTTTTTATGACAAAAAAAATACAATAATTCTCTGATCTTAAAGTTCATTTTCTCCATATTTTTTTCTATAGAAAAATAGAGCTTGCTTTGACATCTTACCTCCATAATCATATGTGCTCGGGTAATAGCCCGGATAATAATCACTCCATCCAGTTTTTGCATAATAATCTTCAGGATATCCTTGTCTGAAAGAACGTGCACAGGCACGAAAAGTTATTATTCCTCCTTCAAATTCTTCTGAAGTCAGCAGAAGATATGAAGAACTAGAGAACTACTGGTTGACCACATGAAGACAAAAAGCACACGAACCTGACTAAAGGCACAAAATAAGCCAGTGAATATGCAACTACAAATATTGTAGTCATCTTTTGTAAGTCATACTACTTTTGATGGAAAAAGAAACGTATGGCCATTAAAAGCTTTCACTGTATGCCATTTTTGAGCCACTATCCCACCATTCTTGACACAAAGCTAGTAGGACAATGTTAGGTAAAAGCATAGAAGTGTAGTGTGTACAGGCATGTTTGTACACATGCATACATACATTCATGTACAGATGCATGTATATGAAAACATGTACGTGTGGATATAAACATTCGTGTGTGTATACATTCACAAACACTCCTATGTATACACATATTTATCTATGCACAGGAAGGAAAGGGATCTAAAAACAGCGTGCAACGATAGGAACTTTCACGCTCTCCTCCAACACTCTATTCATACCATAGTGCCAATTCCCAAGTGGCCAAACAAGTCTGGCAATGCTCCTCACTGGAAAAACCTGTGGGAAGCTTGCTAGCACAGCACCAGTCTTTGCAAAGGAGTTTTGATCTTGTCAGATCAAGTTCATCCACCCAGCCAATCCTCTCAGCCCTCCTCAGAAAGATGTTACTCCCTTCCCCTCACCAAACAGGATTCAAGAATCTGCTCCAGCAATTCATTGCGGAAATCAGTGCATCACTGATACGCTACGGGAAAGTTTCAGACACTGCCTCTGTGCGACTCGGCCACTCTTTGTCTCTGCTGTCCTGCAGCACAGGACATAGCAATAGGAAAGGCTTCTCTGGGGCTCTCTTGGAATCCTGCTAACATACTGCCTAGATAATACAATAGTAATATTTTGTCATTAATTTGAAATTCACAGAAATCACCTGCGCAATAATCACCAAGGCCCAGCAATCCCCAGGAGGTAACTTGCTGCTTTCTGAGAAATACTAGAGATTTCACTTCTGCTTTTCACATAGTAATTCCAAGCAGCGTTTAAACACTGCTTCTCTCTGAAATTTCTTATTTCATACTACTAACCAGGCAGATTACTCTCAATTCTTCATGCTCTACCTGCATCAAAAGCCTATCCACAAAGCTGAAACAATCATCACACAAATCTACTTGACACAACACCAGGTACGTTTTCACTGGATTCATCCCTCTCTCAGTAAGCCACACATGCTGCTATGCCTATCAAGCAAATCCCACACCAGCTGGTCGATGTGCCATTTATTAACAGAACCAGAGAACCACTCTAAGTGCTAGCAGGAAAAAAAACCAGACTTGATTAACAAACTCATGACCTGCATACATTGCTCTTTCACAGCACGTGTGCAAGGAGTTAACTTCGGCACCAAGTTTGTTGCAGTGACTTTCTGCCTGGCAGGAAAGCTACTAACCAGCTAGAGAGCTGAATGAAAGGAGTAATGAGCTTCAGCAACAGAAAAGACTGCTGGAATCCTATCAGCATCCTTTTCAGGCATGGCATTTGATACCATGCTTTCCTATGGCAACACACAATGGGTTTTTGAACTTCCTCGCTGCAGCTTGTGCTGTAAAACTCTGAGGCATAATTACACTCACTGCTTTAGGATATACCAGTAATTCAATTTAGGAGTTGCATACCTAGAAGAAGGCCTATCAGAGCAGTGACTAGCTCTGGAACTAGGACGTTCAGGCTCAGAATACCGATAGCTCCCAGGCTCCATGTAAGCAGTGCTGCTGCTATCGTAGTACCTGTACCGTGGGTCATACTGTCCATAGCTATCCTCCTAGAAGAGAGATTGACATGTAAGGTAAGAGGCCGCCCAACTCCAAGAATAAACCTTTGTAAACAAACTGCCACAAACACCACAACCATGATAGCCAAAGAGCTGCAGATCAATAGTCTACAGGATAGGTTCTGGCATCCCTCATGGCAAGGCGTATTCAGGTCTATCAACATCCAAAGCTTGAGAAAGAAACATTGCTTCTAGTCTGCTTCAACCACTACGATGGTCATGCTGCAAAACTGCCAAAAACTGAGGCAGCAGGTGAAAGCCCAATCTGAACACCTGTGCAGCTCAGACAGAACAGACAACTTTTTCCACGGAAACAAACTGCTATCGGTTGAGATCTCTGCCAACTGCATTTAATATTAGCAACTGCTTTAACTTTTAAAAATCTTTACAGTGTACGTTTTATTACTGCAATTCAATTTTGCCTGTAGTTAAACCTTGACATGAACGCTATACTAAATGCTTCTCGCTATACAACTACTAAAACTTGGAATTCCAAGATAAAAATGACTGCTGCTGAAGGGGGAAGAAAGGAAAAGATGAAAATTTACCAGGTAATACAGATGGGCTGTTGTTCTGGGATCTGGAGGAGGATAAGGTGGTGGATATGGAGGCTGGTAAGCATCGTAAGGATGCCTGTAGTAGTAGTAAGGGTTCTGAGGAGGACCAAAGGCATCCTGAGGAGTCTGAGGCAGGGGTGGACGCTGCAGGTCTTGCTGCGTACTTGGCAGGACTGGCTGACTGCTGGTTGTAGGAGCCGTGGGAGCCGGTGCACCTGATGGCTGTCCAGAACCAGGCTGCTTATCAGGGCTTGGCAGCTGTGCTGGACTTGCCTCTTGGTTCCTCAGCTCCTGGTTCTCACACTGCTGTGACGTCTGCACGCCTTTAGTCCCTGCAGCAGTCTGGTAGTTTGAAGAAACTGAGGACTGCCCAGAAGATGTTGGCATCTGAGCTGCCTGCATTTGTGGTTGGGATGGCAACGCTCCCTGTACAGCTCTGTCTGGCACAGCCTGATGCTGTACATCTTTTGTCACCTGTTGATAGAAATGTTGTTTGTCACGCACCTCAGGACCCACTTGACCAGCACTGCCAACTGGCTGTTGAGGATACACCGGGCCACCAGAAAGCAACTGATTATGCACTTGTACGGAATTACTCGCACTGCTTTTCTCCAACGTCCGTGACACTGTAAAATCAAGCACTCCAGCAGCTTCTTCTTTGCTATTTGAACGATTTACAGAATTTTTGGTCTGTACTACAGAATTAACAGGTGGAAGCAGTGCATTTGTATTTCCACTGGGAAGATTCATCCCAGGAGAGATGGATGAATTAGCCCCTGACTTGCTAGCAAATTCAGGAACAAAACCTTCAAAATTAACATTCTTTTGCCCTTCGGGAGCTAAATTAGATGGTGTTTTCATGAGCAAGTTTGCAGGCTGATTAGAGGCAACATCAGAGGAATTAACAGGGCTTTGTAATACATTATGTTTTAACAGATTACTATTTGGAGGAGCATTAGCCAATAGAGATCCAACTTGCATCACAGGCAACAGTGCATTTTCCCCAGAGATGATTCCACCAGCATGCGATGTTTGGGGACCAATTGAAGGCTTGTCCCCAACCCCAGAATCCTTCATTGGCTGACTGTTTTCATTGCTGCTTAGCTGATTAGATAGAGAAATAGAAAAATTAATTGGCTGAGCCAAGTTATAACTTTGATTAGGCTGAGCAATTAGGATAGGCTGATTTTGCAAAGACTCCGTAGGTGGAGAAGACAACAAACTTGCATAACCAGAACTTGCCTGAGACTGAAGTGCCTCTTCCTCTCCCATTTTGGGAGGATTCTCAAGATTTTCAGAAGATATACTTCCATCTTGGGAAGGCTGCACAGCAATACTCCCTGGTTTATTCGGCTGCTGATTAGACAGGCCTTCTTCTGGTGGCTGAATGACTTCTACAGTTTGTTTGGCAGGTACATAAACTGCAGGAGCAGCAGGAGCTAGAAGAACATTCCCTCCAAAATTAGGTAACTCATTGTGAGCCCACAGAGTTGTTGCTGGGCTATCACACTTCTTAATTGCTCCCTGAGCTCTTGTAGAGGACCTTCTCTCAGAGAAAGATTGCATGTTTTCTGTAACAGGTCCAGAGTGCAACATATTTCCAGCTTCACCGGTGACTGCAAGAGGCAGAGGGTATACCTGAGGCATGAAAATAGTTTCCAGGTTATCTGGTGGCTGTTCAAGATTGCCTGGTGATGCAGCAGGCATAGCTGTACTCTTCTTGGTGTTCTTCTGGTTTGGGTGGTTCTCTCTCAATTCAACCACCATTTTTGCTTGGTCAATTTCTGCGGGTTTTATACCAACTCCGTGGGACCTCACGGGTTCAAAAGAGCTATTTGCACTTGTCTGAAATACTCCCGTAGGCTTAGGAGGACTTGGAGTTGGAGGCTGGGACAGGTTACCATGGTAGCTCTTGTTTGGATTTATCTCACTTGAATCATCTCCCAAAGGAGAAGAGTCTATCTGCTTAAAGAAGCGAGCAGAAGATTCTTCATCGGGCTTCCCACTTTCTTGCTGAATAAACGTACCAATTTGCTCTTGAGGTCTTGCTGAGCTAGAAGCGCTCCTATGGCTAATGTTGCTGTAGTTTGAAGACACACTGTCCGGTCGGACAGGATGAGCTAATGAATCAGGTGCCTCCAAATTTGGTCCTCCTTCAGCATGGCTCACAACAGCATTCTTCGGAAGCATCTGACCTGCTAAGGATCCGTATCTGTACAGATCAGGGTGAGCAGAAGGGGATGAAGCATTCATGTTACGTGGCTCACTTGGCAGCACTTCTTGGTTCTGTATGCACTCCAGGTTCTCTACATTTTCATACTGTGACCCACCATTGCCAGGTGCATCACCCGCACCTGCTTTGTCATCACTAACAAACATAGATTGCTTAGCAGCCTGCGCCTCCTGCTGACTTAGAATTTTAGGAAAATACTGAACATCCATTCCTTTTTGTACCATCTCGTTGACTGAACCTGTACCAATCTGTGCCTGAGACAGAACGTTAGCTGGAACCCGCTGAGGATGCACTGGCTGGTGATACAAGGGTGACGAATGTGGTTGACAAGCAAACTCAGTTTTCTCAATCATGTAGTTTTTTTCAGATGAAAGTATTTCTTCATTTTCTGCCTCATCCCCTTTGAAAAACATGGAAAGGGTTCCTGAGTCTTGGTCTGTGGGAACAGCTCTATTGGATGCTTCAGACATACCTGGAGACTGTTTCTTGAGGTTATTTTCCTGAGCTGCGGGAATGGCAGAACTGGAGCCTTGCAATGGTGGCTGTGGGTAAAACTGCTCCTGGTAAGGTTGATTTAACCAAGCATTAGTCATTTCTGTGTTCTGTCTAAACACATTTCCAGGCTGGATGCTGTTCATGTGATGCCCGCTATTTGCAGAGCCATTTTTCCCATTATTTTCACAACCAACAGATAAAGGCGCTTGCACAGCATTCTGTGCAATTCCTTGATGTACAAGACCATGGTGTAAATTTGTCGGCGGAGGAGGATGAGAAGCGCTAACAGAAGACTGGGAAATGTTATGAGCATCAGTCTGAGGAGGTGGCTCAGGATAGGGCACAAAATTTCGAACCGGAGACTGCAGGTTACCTTGAACAGGTCTCCACTGAGACACGGGCTGCTGAGGAGGTGGAGGGTAGAGTGCTGCCGCAGCGGGCCCGGAAGGAACGTCGCTCACATCTCTGTTAACATCTTGCCTACCTCCAGGATTGTTTGACATAGACACCATTCCAGGATGCACACTGAAAGAATTTTCAAGTGCTGCATTATAATGCGATGGTACTGCAGACCCATGGAGTCCGAGATCTGCATTTGGATGCATTTCTGTAGCGCTATTTGTAACATATCCCGGGGATGGTGCAGGAATTGGAACATTAGAAAACGTACTGCTATTTATTCCTGGTTGAGACATAGGAGCTGACGAAGACGGATGCAGTCCGTGAGGATTGTCCCCTGCGTGTGACGGCGAAGCATGCATAACGGCTGGCTGCGGAAACACCGCTGGGGAAGAACTTTGCATAACCGATGCATTGCCCTTGGGTGGATTATCTAAAGGGGAACCCTGTGGAGTTTGTCTGCCGAAGGCAAAAGGGTCTGTCACAGGCTGCACTGGGGCAGCTGTTGCATTTGCTCGTTTACCGAGCGCTGCGCTTCTCCAGTACGTGTTCCGAGCAATGCCTGCAGGAGGTGGAGCTGCTGCTCCTGCTGGAACAGTCTGTGGAGGCTGCTGCATGGTGGCCTCCCAGCAGGGTCAGATGCCAGATGAAAAAATAGTAGTGGATGCTGTAGACAAATTCCTTCTTCCACTCTGTTGGGACAACAAAAAGAAAAGAAAAAATGTCAAGTCATTTTTCTTTCTTGCAATACATGTAGCACTTGAGCAACTTTTATTTTGGAAACAAAACAACCAGTATAAAAGATGTCTCCGCTCTCTAGAATATATAAGAAATTCACACATAGCATTGTACTTCTAAATCCAAGTAGCATATTAATGAAGCTTAATGCAGAGTGAAACAATGCAGAGGCAAAAAGCAGCAGCAGCCAGAACGTAACAGCACCTGCAAGCACCACAGTAAGCTGGATTTAATTAAAATGCATTGAGAAACTGTTACTGTTATAAACAACGTTTCTTCAACTCTGGTGCATTATTGCCCAATGTGAATGGATCTCTCTGCAGGCAGAATGAGAAGCATTCAAGGAGGAGCTCATCGGATGTTACTGCCCTGAACACACTCCGTTTTTGTTTAAATAAATAAAATATTGTTAAGGACAGTAATATTATTTATTTTGAGGAAAAAAACAACTTGCTTTCATCACAAATATTCTCTCACATAGCTGAATACTGCTGCATAATAGTAGAACTGCACTTAAGAATATTAAAGGCAATCAATTCCCACCCACACCTATTAATTAATCGATGCTCTCACTTTAAGCTTAGCAGGACTTTGGCACAGCGTCACAGAGCTACAGTTATACTGCAGGATAGAAAGGACAGCTACAGAAGTACTCCAGCTCTGCCAGCAAGAACTTCATAGAATCACAGAATGCTTTGGGTGGGGAGGGACCTTAAAGCCCACCCAGTCCCAGCCCCTGCCGTGAGCTGGCTGCTCCCCAGCGCCCCATCCAGCCCAGCCTTGGCACCTCCAGGGATGGCTGGTTAGGAGCTTGCACTGATAAGTCACATGTTTGTAATCAGATCATAATTTTAATAGCGACAGAAAAGTTTAAATGCAAAAAAACAAAAAAAAACAAAAAAAAAACCACACAACACCTTCTGGTTTAACGAAAAGACACGTGGAGCGAACACTGCTTATCTACACATATTCCATAAGGATTTATAATGAAAATTTATTATGAAAAAAGCATACTGTACAGACAGCACAACTTATACAGACCGTATCAGAATCAGTACAACTTACCCTAGGGAACATCCCTCCTACTCATCACCAAAGAACCCAACATCCCAACATGTAACTCAGATATCCAACTCCAAATTTCTGTTGTGGGCTTCATTCCTTCCTGCCTTACTAAATGTACACACACACAAAACCCTAATGCTTTCCCCACTCTTGTAACAACTTGTACGAGTAATTAGCTAATTGAAGTCAGCATGGACTTCTCTTTTTCAGTGCTGCTTTAGAATCCCTCTAACGAGATCCCTATCATTGCATTACAGAGGTTCAATATGAGGGCATCAGATTCCTTGCAGAAGAGAAGTTAATATTAACAGACTGCACACAGTAGTAAAAGCATGCAAGATCTGAAGAATTAAATCCAAATAAAATGAACGTGCCCATGGCAGTTTAGTTCAAACAGAAGATATCAGCTCAGAGATACTGACCCCTCCCTGCCTCCAATCCAGTATTAAGAGAAATGCTAATTAAGACATTTTTAAGTGAGAAATAACTACATATCCAAAGAACAATCCAACTCTTTGCCTCATCTAGTTTGGAAATCCTTAACTTTCAGATGGTTTACTAATGGATAACGCAGACCAGACTGATAAACATTAGTCGCCAGCAACAACAACTGCAGAAGATGTTTCCAGATGTGCCAAGAAAATATTACCAAAAAGACAGAAAACGACCAAAACTACTCTCAGGACAAAGCCATCGTAAAATTAATCTAATATCTCTACAGTCATGACTGGCTCTAGATCCTCTGCGAAGTTTTATCTATACTAAGAAATAATTTGGGGGAAATTAATTTAATCCCATTTTATGCTAGATAAATTGCTCTTAAACTCGAGGAAGCATGCTCACAAAGCAGGCTAATGAGCATTAACATCAACTGTCAGGTGTGCCTACACATACATGTATACATACACTCACACCGGTGAATGCATCTGTGTGTGCCTACACCAAGCAACAAAGATGTTCACATACAGATATCCCTAACAAAAAGATCAGTGTAAATAAAGCAGAACACTGCAACCTGCTTGTACCTTTACGACCATTATTTGGGCCACGGGTTTTTCCATTCTTTTCAGTGCAGACAGCTGCATACAAGCGGGTGACGCTGGCTGGAAACTTGCTGCCTTAACACTGCTTCCTACTGCTTCTTCCTACCGGCTGCCGCATAAATGGGAACTACAGCTGAAAATGCTACTCTGAGAGAAGAACGCTTCGGGAACCAAAAGCACAGAGCTTAATACGATTCACTGATGGTAATAAAAAATTAAAGTGTACAACTGTTCCGCCGAGCCGACCGCCAGCAGATCGCAGCATCTTCAGGCAGCCACGCCACCGAGCCAGCACCAGTTGCTACCTCAGTAAAGTAGAGGCGTACGGCATCTGACAACTCATACGGGTGAAAAACAAACAAAAACCACAGAAGCCCCCTACAGCTGAAGAATTTTCGGCAGCCTGAGCTGGTGTGGGCCAGCCAGCCCACGCGGGGCGGGAGGGCCCCTTCCTCCTGCGAGGCGGCCACGACAACGCGCGTCAGGACAGCCCTGCCCCACGATCCGTCCCGCTCACCCCCAAGCCCCACGGGAGATACGCGGGCCACTCGTGGTTCCCGTGCCACGCACGGCGGCGCAGCACGGCCCCACCACCACACCAGGGCCGGGCCCGGGGACTGCCGCCGCCCACACCGCCTCCCTGCGAGGCACGGAGCGCTCCCGGGCCCGGAACCGGCACCTCGGGCCTAGCGCTCGTCACGCATCCCTCCCGCCCCGCGCTGCCCTTCCCGCAGCCGATCCCCGCCGTACCTGGCAGCCGCCGCCGGCACAGCCCCTCAGCACCGGGCGCCGCCCCCCCCAGCGGCCGCAGCACCGGCGCCCCCCGCCGCCGCCATCTTGGCACATCCGGCCTCAGTTCCGCCGCCGCCGACGTGTCACGGCGCGCGCGCGATGACGCCACGCCGCGTGCAGGGCCGGCGCCGCGCGCTTGGAGGCGTTCCTTCTTCTCCCCCCTCCTCTTTCCGCGTTCCTTTAAACGCGTAAGGGGGGGACGGCGCAAGTGTCGGCGGATCAAAAAAAAAAAAAAAAACACACACACACAAAGCCACAAAAACAAAAAAAAACAACCAGCCGAAAGGCGGAAGCGGCTCTGACAGCGCCCGCCCCGCAGCGCCGTGGCCTGGCGCAGGCGCAGTGCGGCCGCGGCCGCGATAGTCACGGGTTCGAGTCCCGCCTGTGGCGACTTCGCTCTGTGTGGCCTCGGGTTCGAGTCCCGCCTGAGGTGGCTGCCAATATGGGTTATCGTCAGCTTTCCTCCGGCCACTGCTGTGCTGCCCCAGTGCCCCCGCTTCATTTTGAGCTTCCATGCAGGCGGTCCTGGTGTTTTCTGGCTTCTTGAGGAAGCCTCCCCACGCCATTCCCGTCTTCCCCCTCAGGGGGTGCAGTGGCGAAAATGGCCGCCAGGGCGGGACAGAGCACCGCGCTGCCTCCTCACCTCCTCACAGCGGCCTCGGCTCCGTCCTCCTTTGCACAGCGTGCTGACCAGCCGGGCGGAGCGGGCAGGAGGCTGCTGGAGCACCTAAAGCTGCTGTGCTGAATGGAGGGGAGAGGCACAGATGAGGAAATGCCACAGTCTTTCCCGTCGCCGAGGTCCCGGCCTCGCGGCTATAACGCGTAGCGTGGTTTGTGAGGCACGCTTCATTGCGTAGACTCGTCTTCATCACGCAGGGAGCTCAGAAGATGGACACATGCCACAGTTCAGCCCTTCTGCACATCAGTCCGTCTGTGATGTAATCACCTAAAGACACCTCTCCAGTAAAGCACATGTTTGAGTCGGGTTTCTTTTTAGAGACGATGGCAGTGTAACATCAAACAGCTCTCCAAGTCTGAAGATCCATCCTGCTTTGTGTTCCAGGGGCTATTTCATAGGAACGCAGTGCTTTTAGGGAAGGTCGTTGTTCTGACAGAGAGCAGTGTCTCCCATTTGCCAGAGTTTGCACACAGCAGCAGCTGCTGTGCCTGCGTTGTCACAGTCTGCACAGAACAACAGGAGGGAAAAACACAACTGACCTAAACCAACATCTTAATCAGGGGTCATTATCAGTGCAGGAGCTGTTCCTGCACGCCTGATCATTAACACAGGGTAATATCCTCAAAGCCCGGCCGAGCAGGGGAGCAGCACTTTGATGCTGCTGTGGGAACCAGAGGAGCGCTGTGTTGCAGTGCCTTTCATCTCCCTCTTTTGTAGGGACGTTCCATAAACCTGCTCATCAAACACCACTTCCCTGCATGGGCACGGAGTGCAGATAAAGCCTTGCTGTCCCCTTGATATTCTCTCCAACAGGTGTAATCTGAGGAAATATGAGTTTAATTAGTCTGATTGGCTTTTAAAATATGCTTTCTGTAAATAGCATCAACAGTTAATATCTGTAGCTGTATATTTACATTATATATCTAGCCCTCTTAAGCTCATAGACACACGGTTCAAACACCAGTGACGGGATCTCACCTTTGCTCTTCTCCTGTTAAGTACGTGATTATAAAGAATTGTCACATTAGGACACTCGATCCCTTTTGAAGCTTTCTGACTGATTGGCTTTACTCCATCCACGTTAACTGATGTGTAATTCGAGAGAGGCTACACCTGTGATGAGTTTGGCTCCTCCTGTGCATTCTTGAGGGGGTGATGGGAGCTGCAGTAACAATTCAGCAGTCAGGGTTTGAGCAGCTGTTAGGAGCCTTCTGAGCAAACGCCGATAGCCCGGAGGTAAATGCAATACAGAGTAGCGATTTCTAAATGTCCCATCTAATTGAGTAGGAATAATGAAAACAAAGAATAATTAAAAAACCCTGCCCTCCAGCATGTAAACAAATAGTTCAGACGCACTGATTCCTCATAGCACCAGCATGCGTACCATCGGAACAACTGGGAGGTGATCTCTTGTATGGAAACACTTCTGAACATGGAAACACTTCTGAACTCTTCCTGTAGCGTGGGATATGGTTTTAGTGCTTCTCAGCCTTTTCCACCCGGAATCTTAAAGCAACTGTGCCTGCCGTGACCCACTCATCCCTGGCATCTTCTGTTGGCTTGAAATTCAGCTCAGTGGTGTGGGGGCTTGGGGCTGTGGTTGGGCAACAGGAGTTGGTTGGAGGGGACTGCAGGAAGGCAAAGCCTTCTGCACAGAGAGTTTGTGGAGGGAGAGACACTTCCTCTGCTGAAAGCCTTCTCTGACTTCTAGTTTGTATTAATTTATGGCCAATTTATTAGCATGTATTCATATGCCAGTGCACACCTTTTCATTTTTGGGGCACTGTGGGACAAGCAGCCATATTCTAGTGGGCACGGTGGTCACGGTTGATGGTTGGACCCGATGATCTTAGTGTTCTTTTCCAACCTTAACGATTCTCTGATTTTGCCCCTTTCCTCAGCATTCACCCTTGTCTTTCATCACGCTGTCTTCCTGACCTACCCTCGTGGATTTGGGGGAAATTACAGGCTTTGTACATCCCAGCTTCTAAAACTGAGCCCCATATTTAGTTGTCACTCACAGTGTCGTGTTCTGCAAATCCTCATAGCCCTTTTTGTACCTGTTCAAGCCAAATTCCTGCCTTGACCATGAGTGACCGGAGTGTCATACACTGGCCAGATAGGAGCGGGAGCAGGAGAAAGTCTTGCTAATGGCTCTCATTGGCACAGATGCGCTCCAGACCCCATGGCATGCCATGATTATGGCCACAGGCACGAGCTCTGGGATGCGTACGTGTGGGAAAAGCCAGGGGGGATGGGCTGCATGGGAACAAGGCTGGGTGCTCCAAGACGTGATTCGTGGACAACACACGTAAATGATGGTGGAGGCTGACAAATCGCCTCCCTTCAATCCAAGATTCAGTGGCGCTGGATCATGTGTGAAGAGCTGTGGGGTGCCTGGGAACAGCAGAGAAACCCAAGGGGATGGCTCACTTAAGCTTGCGTTGAGCAATAAGGATAGATGTTAGATGCTGGGGGCACAAACACTTGCTGCAGCAGCTGTGTAGCTTCTGGAGACTGGCAGAGTACAAAAAGTGCTCTGCTGCAGCTGCTGACCTGTTGTACAGCAATGTCTGAGTGCCGGGCACTCGAGACGTGCACATACATGCCAGCTCCATGCCTGAATGGAAAACAGCAGCATTCCAGGAGGTACTTACTGGGCTTATCTGCTGCAGGGACGAGGTCCACAGTGTGACTATTTATATCGGCGTATTTGGGGACTGTGCAGCTGCATTTAGAATACCGAGTCCCTGTGGGGAAGACAAAGAATTGAAACAAATTACCTTAAAGATCCGAGTGCAGCAAGTTCAGCGCATGTCACTGCACGGTGGGTGCAGGGCACGGAGCGGAGCACAGCTCTGTGCTTCCCTCGGCAGCGCCTGCAGATGCCTTTCCATCTGTGTCCGTGTAAGCAACCACATCTGAGAGCCAGAGCTGCCATATGCTTGGCAGCGTGTGAAGCAGGAAGCACTGTACATAATTCTTATCACCACTTGTAGCGGGCTGTTTCTACAGACCCTAAATAATTAAAAGCATGTGGCCGTGCTTTACCCTTGGCTGTCTCATCAGCCGGAGAGTTCTCCTAGAAATCTGATGCTTGTGATAGGCTTGGAATGCACGTGAAAGATTGCGAAGCACATGAAAGATTGCAAAGCACATGAAAGACTGCAAAGCACGTTTTCAGCGCTCCCCCTCCTGGGTCCTATCCTGACAGCAGAGGCAGCAGTGGAGGTCAGGGCACCCGGGGCACAGGAGGACGACAGGAGGCTGAGTGCACGCCTCACACCTGGGGGATTTTGTGCAAGGCAAGGAGAAAGTGTGATTGACCAGAGGACGGCCCTGCAGCATGGGAAGCCAGGTGGGTGTCAAGCCCAGACTGCAGTCAGTCCACAACAAAAACACTAAGTTCCAGTTTTAGTAAAATCTAGATGCCCAGAAGCATCATTTATTGCAAATCAGTTAACCAAAAAAAATACATCATTTTTGCAAACTACAACTTTGCATGTAGATAACTTTATTACAGAAGATATCTTTTCTTAAACTACACTCTAGTTTATAAAACATAGGAAGATTCAACACCACGTGATGTTTTTATCACTCATTTTAGGGATGTCACGATAACAACGGCCTGAAACGTTCACTAAGATGAGTGCTCCTCAAAGCTGTGCCTTGAGAAAGATCCATTTTATTTGGTGTTCTAACAGAAAGGAATGAGGAAGAAGAACCCTTTTCTTAGGTTTTGTGGATTAGCTGCGCTCTATCTGCCCGTCCCATACATCTAGTCACAGGGTGTCTGCTCGCCTTTGCACCCGAGCGAGTGAGATCCCAACACCTCTACAAGGTGATAGATTTATGATAGATTTAAGACTTGCTCATTCAGATTTTTGAAACAAAATCCACCTTCTCTTTAAAAAAAAAAAAAAAAAAAAACCCCAAACGTATTTACAAACATTAAATCTGCCACAGGCTTATACTATATTTTACATGATACACAGAACGAGTGTACATCAATATAAAAAAAGATGCAGCACTCCAGGACTCCCAGGAACAAAATGTCAACGGCTCCGAGCGCAGCCGGGCTGCGCTGCCCCGGCTCCAGCGCAGCGGCCGTGGGGCTGTGGGGCTTCCTCCCCTCCTCGGGCTGTCTGCCTTCAGACACTCCCTCTACCATAGGCAGCCATCCTTAAAATAAGGATGCGCTTTACACGTTTATATCGGCATTTCTTTCTTCAACAGTTACTCAAATGCAAACACAAGAACAGCGACTAAAAAAAAAAAATAGGAAAGGTATTCCGAGTAAAATCAAGTCTCCTTTGTGTACGAGCTCCACAGCTGGGGGGTCTGGTACGTGCCCCTTGTGATGGGTTTGCCCTCGCAGAACGTTTGGCAGATGCTCTTCTTCTTGGTGGGGAACGGCGTTCGCGTTCTCTAGGGTGGCTGTTGGTTTGTTTTTATCTCAGAACCTGTCCTTACAGGTCTATAAACGTGATTTATTTTTATTTTTTTTTCCATCATAAAAATCATTTAAATATATATTTATATATATATAAAAACGAGAGAGAACAAGAATTCCTATTACCAAGGCAAATATACAACTCTATAATACTGAAATTTAAACAAGGACCGGTACCATAAAATGTCCTCTCAGATATAACAGCCAAGGAAACATTTTAAAGTACAAAAACCCACCCATACTGAATTTATTTCCCCTATGGAGTGGCATTTTTAGTCAATTTTTTCTTCCTCTTTTCTTTCTCACATCTCTTTCTGAGTTGAAAGAGAAAAAAAAAATAAAATAAATTAATGGCATTGCAGAATCCTGAATGGTCGCTTATAGCTTTACATAAACATTTCCTCTCAAATCAGCACAACGAACGCCCCAAACAAAAGAGAAATGTCCTATAAAAACCTAAACTTCTCGATTCCTCGAAACACAACAACCGGTGTCTCACATTGAGTTCTTAACAATAGAACATATAAATAAAAAAAGGCAGTGTTCTCGTGTAAAATAAAAAGTACATAAATAAATACTAAAAAAAAAAAAGAAAAAAAAAAAGAATTAATTCGTCTTTTTTACTTTTGTATAAAAACATAATTTTAAAAAAGGATCCTTTAATAAAAGCATCCAGCGTCCTGTTAAAAAAACAACAACAACAACAGAAAAAAGCTGTCTCTCTCCGGCTTGCGGTCCCTGAGCCCCACTGGGTCTCACTTGAAGGCCTCGGGGATGTGTCCCATCTGCGACTGCATGCTGGTGGGGGGGCTGGAGATGCCCTCGGACCAGTCGGACACGTTGGAGTGGGGCGAGGAGCTCGACCACTGGTCCGGAGACTCCGGAGAGGGCGTGAGGAAGGGGTGGTCGGGCACCTGGAGCTGGTGGCTGGGGGTGTTGTCCAACGGGGAGGAATAGCTGTGCTGGGAAGGGGGGGTCAGGAACTGCGTGGTGGTCATGGGCTGCGCGAGGGAGGACGGCAGAGAGGTGGGTAGCAGCTGCGAATCTTGGGGCAGGATGGTGTGCACCGCCATGGCGCTGCTGCTCACCGGCTGCATGTCGGGCTGGCTCAGCTCAGTACCGAGGAAATTTTGGCCCATGTGGCCGCTGGCGTTGGAGCCGGGGTTGTGGTGCTGCTGCGGCTGGGGCTGCTGCTGGGGCTGCTGTTGGGGCTGCTGCATGCCAGGCTGCGGCTGCATGCTGGGCTGCTGCATGCCGGGCTGCTGCATGGGCTGCATCTGCTGGTTCTGCAGCAGGTGGGGCTGGGAGGCCAGCCGGGTGCTGGGCATGGCCTGGTAGCTCATCATCTGCGACAGGCTGGTGCTGGGCAGCCCGTTGTGCAGGGAGCTCATCATGCCGTGCTGCAGGTTCTGCGCCTGCTGGTGCGTGCCCGGCTGCATGCCGCCCCGCATGGCGTTGTACTGGTTCTGCACCATGCCGCTCTGCAGCCGGCTCAGCCAGTCGCACTGCCCGCTCAGGCCGGCGGCTCCGCCGACGGAGAAATTCATCGGGGCGTTGCTCATCGCCGTGCTGGGGCTGGAGACAGGGAGGTGCGAGAGGCGCGGCGGCACCGCCTCGAAGGCCATCCTGCCAGAGCCGCCCAGGGCCATCTCCTGCTTCCCCGCCATGTTGAGGTGGTTGATGCTCATGTGGGCATCGGGCATGCCCGGAAGGTGGTTCAGAGGCATGGAAGGTGACTGCTGGAACGGAGAAGTCATCAGCGGAGGGGAGGCGACGTCGGACAGGTACCCATGGGGTGACTCCAGGGAGTCCACCGGGGACAGCACGCTGGAGTTGTCGAGCAGACAGCCTTTTCCATCTTGTGATTTTTTCCTCCGGGCTTTCAGGTCTTTGGAATCCTTGCCATTGCAGCTCAGGCCCTTGGTGCTCGGCTTCCTGGCCTTCTTGCCCTGCACGGCCGGCTTCAGGTTGCCGATGTAACTGCTGGGGGAGCAGAGCGGGGGGGACAGCGTGGGGGCCCCGAGCGGGCCGCTGTGCAGCGGAGGGCTCCGCACCAGGTTGTACTCATCCAGCAGCCGCACGATGTCGTGGTGCATGCGCTCCTGCGCGATGTCCCGTGGCAGCCGGTCCATGTGGTCCGTGATGTCGCGGTTCGCAAAGTGGTCCAGCAGGACCTTGGCCGTTTCGTAGCTCCCTTCTCTGGCGGCGAGGAACAGCGGGGTCTCCTCCTAGAAACCCAGCAGCAGTTAGGTCCATGCTCACACATCTTTCAGGTAACACCACATTGTACCCCTTGCCATGCACTGCATATGGCGTAACCCTTAACACCAAATCCTACACTGCTTCTTCAAGGTAAATCCCACACCTGAAGTCACTGCAGAACAACAGTCTCAGTGCCAGACAGGGTTGTATTACGGGCTCAGACTGCCCTTTAACATAGCGCCCAAATACTTCTTTCCCTGCCCACTGGTCAGCCCCGAAGACCCTACCTTATTGTTCTGCATGTCCTTATTGGCACCATTCTTCAGGAGGACGACTGCGGCTTCGACATTGTTCACAGCAGCTGCCCAGTGCAGTGCTGACTTGCCTACAAGGGAAGGCCAGGAAACACAGCAAGAATTAGTGAGTGGGAAGGGGACTAGTAAAGCAGCCCTCCTCTTCTTCAGCTGCCCACTGTACCCAGATCATCCACAGCGTTGACGTCTGCGTGGCAGTTGATGAGGTCTTCCAGCATCCCCTCCACAGCCAAGCGAGCAGCCAGGATCAGTGGGGTCGTCCCGTCGTGCATTCGGGCATCGAGATCAGTCGCCCTGTTCCTTATCAGGATCTGCCCCAGCCAGAGGAAGCACAGACATTAGGTGGGACAGACCCCCAAGACACCCAGAGCTTGTGAGCTCCTCCTGGGGGCTGTCACAGAACCATAGAATGCTTGGGTTGGAAGAGACCTCAAAGCCCATCCAGTCCCAAGCCCTGCTGCGGGCTGGTTGTCACCCACTGGATGAGGCTGCCCAGGTCCCCATCCAACCCGCACCGCTCACCCAACATGCAGCACGAACACTTTCTGCAGAAAAGCGGTGGTGAAAGGACCCATTACCTGGAAGACTCCTTGGGCATCGGCAGAGACGGCGGCGTGCAGCGGGGTCCTGCCCATGTTATCCTGAATGTTCGCATCGGCACTGGCTTCCAGCAGGCGCTTGGCAGCGTCGGAGCGCGAGTAGCGGGCGGCCAGGTGCAGCGCGGTCTCGCCGGTGCGGTCGGTCTGGTTGTGCAAGCTGGCGCCTTGGTAGATGAAATCTGAGATGACTGCGGGAGCATCGTCCTCCTCCTCGCTGTTGCCAGTCTCCAGCCCTCCTCCGCTGCACGAGGCGATCATGAGGGGCGTGAAGCCATCTGAAAAGCACGGGGGGAACTCGGTGAGAAAAGGCTTGCTACCTTCCCGTAATGAGGGCGGCTCAGCGAGATGCTCTGTCTGCAATAGATGCTTAATCCCGTGGGTGCGTACAGACTGAGTTCCTGACTGCTTCTGCACATCAAACACGAATATCCTGGCTGGCACACTGACATGCAGGATGCGATCAATACAGAGGGCTGCTCAGCACAGACTTCAGTGCAGTACAGCACAGCCTTAGCTATTTTCATTATTTCAGAAGACAGAGTCAGAGAGGTGGGGAAGGCCAAATGTTTGAAATCATTTTGAAGTCCAGTAACTACGAATATAGCTAAAAGCTTGGGAAGAAGATCGGGAAATGTGCAGTTTGGAAGTGGATGATCTGTAAGGCCCCTTCCAACCCAAACTGTTCTCTGATTCTGTTCACCTTGGAGTGGCAGGGGAGAAGCGGAATGATTTAATAGTTCTTCTGTACCCTCTGATTTCCCTCTCCCTGATTAAATAAAGCGATCTTGCTGCAAGCAGAATTTGGCAGAGTGTCTCATGCAGAACAGCAACTGTGCAGTGCAGAGGGGTGAGCGGTGACCGTGACATTTGGCTGACACGAGAGGGCAGTGAGGATTTCAGATGAGCCAAAAAGAGAAGGCAAAGAGCCTTACCGGGACCTCGCACGTTGACATCCATGCAGTCTGCATCGATCTCGCCCTGCGGTGGGGTAGGGGCCATGGAGGAGATGCGGAGGTCGGCAGCGTCCAGGTGCTGCTGAGTCCACTGCCTGTGGTCTGTCTGGTCGTCTGTGTCGGGCAGCATCGCTTGCTCCTCGAACTGGGGGACAACAACAAGGGCTGAGCGTGGGATGGGGGAGCTGAGCTGCAAGGTGGGAAGTTCTGCCAGCTGCACAGGTGCGTTTGCAATGCAAGCAGGTTTAGAAAGCAGGCTTGGGCAGCCCCAAGGGACATCTTGTGTGCTGCTTTCCGTGGAGCAATGTTCCTTCCATGCCACAGCCCAGAGAATGGCTGTTGCAGCACAGAACGGAAACCCTGTAAGCAGCTTACCCTGAATTTCTTGGTGTCCAGGGTCTCCTCGTCACCCCACTCATTCTGGTTGTCATCCATCAGCGTGCCGTCAGAAGCATTTTTGAGGGGTCTTTGAAAATAAAACCATGCCAAAGATTAGTTCCTCTGCAGGGACTGACACGTGATGGGCTGTGCTTTATGCATGCACAGAACAAGGCTCATTTTCAGGACTTTCCCCTCACGGTGCCTTTCATACCCTCCCAAGAGCCAATGGACCAAGAAGCATTAAAAAAACCTCCTCCAAACTAAAGTATGGTTTTCCCAACGCAGAACAATACAAAACCCCACTTTTCCCCTCCCCACCACCCCGCTATGATGCCCTAGAGAACAAAACTGATGGGACCATTCAGAAGAGCCCCTGAGCAGCCCCACTCTGCTGCGCCTACCGGACAACAAACCCACAACTCACTTCAGTCCAACAGAATCTTCCCCCAGCGGTTCTCGGCGCTTCTTCTTGCTCGACTCCGTCACTTTGAAGCCCTCTGGGAACCAGAGCTGTCCATGCTCCCTGCGCCGCTTGCGGGACACCAGCACTCCCACTCCGATGAAAGCAAGCAAGACCAGCGCGGCCACCACCACGTACATAGGATACAGCTGGGAGTTCCTCGTGGGCTCCGCCGTTTCACCTGGAAAGCAACGGGGCACAGAGAGATGCTGAGACATGAAGCTGCATAGCAAACGAG
Source organism: Numida meleagris (assembly GCF_002078875.1). Taxonomy (NCBI): domain Eukaryota; kingdom Metazoa; phylum Chordata; class Aves; order Galliformes; family Numididae; genus Numida; species Numida meleagris. The sequence continues at coordinate 7,663,511 of NC_034424.1, read as the reverse complement.
TGACGGAGTGGAAATGAAGCAAAATTAGTTAATAAAGGTACCGAAGGCTGATCTAAATCAGCCCCCTCCCAAAATAAGGTCATTTTATACGCTATTAATCAGAATTGCAAACTATCGGCAAATTCTCCGCTGCACAAGCCAGCCTGCATCAGGAGACAGCTTTACTTTTTTCTCCTTTAAGGAAAAGGATTAGCAAACTTCAAATCATTGCGCTTGCATTGAGCTGTTAAGACAAAAGGATTTAGGGGGGATTTTCAAGATACAAACTTCAACTCCTTGCATGTCACTGATTGATTGGAGCTGGTTGGGCTGTATGGGCTTTTTTTTTTTTTTTTTTTTTAACTTTGATAGTGATAATGATTTTGAAATAAACCTGGAATAAGCAAAAATAATCAACGCTTTTGGTACTGTTTTTAAAAACAGACTAAAAGGAATAAAAAGACGCGGGGTTATTAAAACCAGATCCTGCCCAACTGTGGCACCTGAGCCAGCGGAGCGATAACAGAGCACGGATGAGGTGGGGAACTTCCAGGCTCTCATCAGCTGCACTTACTCTTGACGGCCTCTATTTTGTAGGGGATGTTCAGGTTGCCCAGGGAGGCCAAGGCCCCCAGGAAGGCCGCCACGTCGGTTGCGCTCTGGAAGCACTGGGAGGACGACTGGATGCACTGCCGGTTGTCGATTTCCAAGTAGACGATGGATCTGCGAGAGAAGAGTCAATGGGAAATAAGGGGCCACCATGGCCCTGCAGGGCAGTGGGCAGCAGGAGGTGCGAGCCCATCTCCTCGCTTCTCTGCGGCCCCAGCCCCGGGCTCACACTGGTGGTCTATTGGATCTGCCTCCATGAACACTGCAAAGCCTGGCTCCTTATCTACAGGAATGCAAGGGAGCCTGCTGCACCATGCTCTGAAATTACCCAGACGCTACAGTATTGTAAATAATGCTGTTTGGGAGCCTTCAGATCTTTCACATCAGTTTCACTGCTCAAACTCCTTTGGTTTCGTTGACTTTTGATTGAGTCCACGGAGAGGGAAGGTCAGATCTATATGTTTATACAAAAGAGCTCCAAACACAGTCTGCAGAGATCGAGTTTTACAACAAAGCTCTCGGAAGCATTTCCCAGGGAGAACCTGAGGCTTAGCCCAGTGCCTTCCTCTGAGCAGACATCGGCTGGGCCAATCCCCCCACCCAACAACGCCCAGTGTGGGAGCCCCGCAGCATTGTGCAGAGGTTCAGGTTGGTTATGAGGAAAAATTTATTCTCCAAAAGAATGGTAACGCACTGGCACAGGCTGCCCAGGAAAGTGGGGCAGTCACCATCCCTGGAGGTGTTCCAGAACCGTGGAGATGCGGCACTGAGGGATGTGGTGAGGGGGCACGGTGGGATGGGCTGCGGTTGGAGATCTGAGAGGGCTTTCCCAATCTTAATGGTTCTGTGATTCTACGTTATTAGTATCAACACACAAAACCAACCCTGCTCTGTGACAGAGGCGCCCACTGGTCCCCTTACCCTCTGATGTCCATCTGATCCAGCTCTCTCTTCTGCCTCCGGCCAGCCCGCGAGTAGAGGCTGCTCTTCACTTTGTTGATGACAGCGCTGGACATATCTGCCCAGTCCTCCGTTGACCTCTTGATGTAGTGCTTTTTCAGCTCCTCCTCGTTGCCATAGTACGGGAAGATCATGTACTCTCCCTTGGCGTTCTTCTTGAAGACGACGTTGGTGTGCAGCACGCGGCTCAGCTCCCGCAGGAAGTTGAAGGAGTTGTTCTTCAGGTTCTCGGGGGTGATGAGGACCACCACCACCAGCGTCCCGTCCGCCAGCTTCTCGGGCATGTTGTTCGCGCAGTCCAGCCCGTCCCACTCGCACTCAAAGTTATTGCAGCCCTGGTCGCAGTGACCATCTGAGAAGTGGTCTTTGCAGTACTGGTCGTACAGAGGGCTAGGCAGAGGGGAAGAAAGGCAGAGGAATGAGTTAGGTTAGGCACTGCGCTTGTTATGGGTCAACGGTTGGATGAGATGATCTTAGTAGTCAAGCCTTAATGATTTTATGATTCTATGATTATTGCTAAGAAAATAGTTTGTGCTTCCCAAAGAGCTCTCTTTTGTGTAAATATTATTTATCTTAATGGATATGGGACCAGTTGACATGGAAGGCAATTGCGCCATGCAGCACTGCAAAGTGCTCATCTGAGGGGTGAAAGATAGCAGCTGTTGTGTCATAAGTCACAGTTTAGATGCCAGAGAACAGGGACAAAGTGCTGTGAGTCACATCACAAGTCACATTTTAGATGCAAGGGACAAAGTGCTGCGACTCAGAGAAGACATGAGGACACAGAATAGTTACTCAGACTTCGTCCAGGAATCTGGGAGTAAGCCCCTGCTGCTTGCAAAGACAATGCTTGCTAAGTGCCTGGATGCTCACGTCATCATGCTTCCCGGTTGGTCTTCCCTACTCTGAACCTCACTGTGCCACTACTGCCGGTCGCAAAATTCACATCTGTGGCACGATACAGGTCAGGGCAGCAAAGCCAAATAGAGAGAGCTACCAAGCGTGCACAGAACTCTGTAGGACCAGGGGGAACTATGGGGACTTGAATTGCAGCCCTACGTGCAGGAGAAGAGAATGAAGATACAGCCAGAAGACTGCAGCGCTCACGGCTTTAAAGCAAGAGGGCCAACGAGTCACTTACTTGCACTGCCCCTCGTACTTCTGGCAGTCAAACCCATCGTACAGGCAGCCCGCGTTGTTGCACTGCGAGTCGCACTTGCCGTCGTTGAAGTACTTCCAGCACTGCAGCGACTGCGAGCAGTTCTTCCAGGGGTCGTTGAAGTTGAGCGAGCAGTCGCCGCCGTCCCAGCCGCAGGCGTGGTTGTTGCACTTCCCGTCGCAGATCTTGTTGCCGGCGTAGCCCGCGCAGACGGCGATCTCGCACTTCTCCTCAATTTTGGGTGGGATGATGTCCTGCCCGAAGCCGCCTTGGAAATCAAAGTCGAGGATGTGGCAGTTGAGGCCGTTGAAGTTGGCGGGGCAGTTGCAGTGGTAGTAAGGGGAGGCGTCGCTGAGGAACTCGCAGGTGCCCCCGTTGTAGCAGGGGTTGGAGATGCAGGGGCTGCTGGCCGGGTACTGGCACTCGGGGCCCGTGAAGGCCGCTGCACACACGCACTTGGAGCTCTTGTGCACGGAGATGCAGGTGCCACCGTTCAGGCAGTGCAGGGTCCCGCAGGTGTGGGAGTCGTTCTCGCAGGTGGCACCCACAAAGCCCTGGGGAGGGGACAGCGAGGAGGGGTCAGTCACCGAGACCTATGTCCTGATACACGCGTGTCTGCTGGGAAACTCAGCCCAAATGAGGGCAATCAGATCTAAGGGTGCAGCTGTGCTGCTGCCTCTGAAACTCGTGATGGGCAAAATCACCTACAGCGCGAACCCCCTTAGAGCATTCCTCCTGAAAGCAAAGGGAGCTCTTCTCCATCTCTGCCTGTCCCACCTTTACGTGGAGCAAACCATCATCCCCCAGGCGGAAAAGAGCGTGCCCCACAGAGCCGGGTGTCACACCGGCTGCGCTGACCCTCCAGCTCCTCCCTGACCCAGCAGGTGAGGAAGGCCTGGATGCATGGATTTCCTCCCAGTGTTAGGGGCTGCGGTAGGAACCTACCGGGGGGCACTTGCAGATGAAGCCGCGGCCGGTGTTGCTGGCCACAGCGCACGTTCCCCCGTTCCTGCAGGGTTTGCCCTTGCAGCCATCCACCACGGTGTCACAGCGACGCCCTGAGGAGGGACAGGAGGGCGTGAGGAGCGGGGCAGGGCAGGCGAGGTGCTCGGGGTGCGCCGCGGGCAGCGGGCGGCACGCGGCGCTCACCTGCGTAGCCGGGCCGGCACTCGCATTTGTAGTCATTGACCCGCTGCACGCAGTTCTGGGTGCCGCGCGCGTCGCAGGGGTTGGAGAGGCACTCGTTGACGTCTCCCTCGCAGCGCTCCCCTACAAAGCCAGGGGGGCAGATGCAGCTGTAGCCACCTACCCGATCCGTGCACTTGCCATTGTTAAAGCACTTGGGCCCCAGGGTGACGGGATCAAAGAAAGGGCTGCAGTCATCCACATTGATCTCACAGTGCACCCCTAGAGAAATGGGGGAACAACCCACACAGCTCATCAAACAGTATCGGGGGGCTTGGAGGTCCCTCGTGCCAACCTTCCCTGTGAAGGGGCTGAGCCTGACCAACTCAATGGCAGTCTGAGCCACCGCTCAGCGGGAAGCACACGGCCCATGCGGCTCGTACCCAAGGCCGCGTGGCCTTGATGGCTGAGCCCGCCAGCACATGCAATTCTCTATCGCTGCATTTGCTTCTGCAAGCCCGAGCAGCTAATGAGCAGATACCAAGGATATCTGCATTCCACCCGCTAATGCCCCAGCCTGGGGAATTAATTTACCTTGAGTTCCTCTGGGGCAGGAGCATTTGTAGGTATTGATGAGATCGATGCAGGTTCCTCCGTTCTGGCATGGGTGGGACAAGCACTCATTGATCTCCTCTGAGCAGTTAACTCCATGATAACCAGCCACGCACTGCAAGGAGGGGAAAGGAGAGCTGTCAGAGACCTTCACCCAGTTGCTGCGCGGTGCACAGGACACACAAACACCCAATCTATTCCCGATCCCCCTGAGTTACCACAACCCCCAGAAAGAGCCCAACACAAGAGAGCAGCTCCCACCTCACAGGAATAGCCCCCCAGGTAGTCCGTGCAGGTGGCTCCGTTCTGGCAGGGATTTGGGGAGCACTCGTCCACCTGCTCCTCGCAGTAGCTGCCGGTGTAGCCAGCCTGGCAGCGGCAGAAGTGCGTGTTGCCACTGTCCACACAGAGCCCCGAGTTCCTGCAGAGATGAGCGACGTCGATACCTGCCAGGAAGAGCAGGGAGATGCGGGGACCTCAGTGACACCCAGGGAAATGGTGTGTCCCACCACGATGGCAACCCTTGAGAAACCCGGAGAACCCCAGGCTGTGCACAGCTGCAGGGAATGCTGGCAGGGATGTACCTTGCTGCTTTGCAGCCACCTCGCAGGAGACGCTGGGGACATCACAGTAGAGTCCTGTCCAGCCGCTGTTGCACTCGCAGCGGTACAGGTTGTTGGTCTGCCAGCACTTGCCCCCATTTTTGCAGGGTGAGGAGTCACACCAGCGCACCAAGTTCTGTGCAGAGAAAGCAAGGGAGGAGGTCAGGACCCAGAGAGGCTTCTGTAGGATGCAGCCCCAACCCTGCATACAGGGACCCCTGGAATCTTCTCCCTACCTGGCAGTTGAGCCCAGTGTATCCCTGGGGACAGGTGCACTTGTACGTCCCATAGCTGTCCTGACACGTGCCCCCGTTCAGGCAGGGCTTGGAGTCACACTCGTTGATGTTGTGCTCACAGTAGCTGCCCGTGAAGCCGGATGGACAGAGGCAGGTGAAGGTGTTGATGCCATCCACACAGGTCCCCCCGTTGAAGCAGGAGCTGGGAGCACAAACGCCACATCCTCGTGAGTCACCCCCACGGCTGATGCTCTTGGTACTGGACGCCAGCCCCGAAACCCTTCCAAACCCACCCAGGACCCCAGCCCCGTGGTGGCAGTACCTCTCGGTGCAATCAGGTGTGTTGTTCTCACAGTGGATGCCACTGAAGCCAGAGGGGCAGGTGCAGGTGTAACTGTTGACACAGTCGGTGCAGTTGGCCCCATTCTTGCAGGGGTTGCTGGCGCACTCGTTGATGTCCTCCTCGCACTTGAGCCCGCGGAAGCCAGCCAGGCACTCACAGAAGAATGTGCCAACGCCATCCGAGCAGGAGCCGCCGTTGTGACATGGATCTGGAAATGGGACACGCATGCATTAGGTGCAACGGGTCTGGCCCTGGTGTTGTCCCCATACACAGGGGGATGGGACAGAGGCCAGCCTAGCCCCAGCTGGGAAGGCACGAGGCACATGGGACACACTTGCTCACTGCCTGCACGTCACCGTCCCCCCCAGCCTCCTTCCTGCCAGCCACCACCTGGCCCAGATTGACGCAGCCCCATGGGGATGGGGCTGAGACATTCCCAAAGCATGACAGGCCTGGACCCACACAGAGACACAGCTCTCAGAGTGCGGGGAGGCTGACCCAGCCCTGGGGATCTGGGGCACACACAGCGCCGGGTGGCCCTGGCTCTTACTGGGCTGGCAGTCATCGATGTCAGTGTCGCAGTTGCGGCCTGCGAAGCCCGCCCGGCACAGGCAGCGGTAGCTCCCGTTGGTGTTCTGGCACGTGGCCCCGTTGCGGCAGGGGCTCTTCACACACTCGTTGATGTCGATCTCGCACGTCTGGCCTGCAGAACAGCGGGATGGGGGCCACGTGAGCTGGGGGGCACTGGTAGAAGCCCCGGGGCTGGTTGCCGTGCCCCGCGCCCTGCAGCAGGCCCACCCCGCGGAGCAGGCCCACCTTGCCAGCCGGGCGGGCAGCTGCACGAGAACCTCTTGTAGTCCTCCGACTCCCGGCACTCGCCGCCGTTCTTGCAGGGGCCGCCGGCGCAGGGGGCCAGCACGTCCTCACAGGTGGCTCCTGCACGGGGACAGGTGCCCGGTGACCACTTCCCAAGGGACAACGGTGACCCATCGGCCTGCTCCCTGCCCTGCAGCAGGGCCTGGGCTGCCCACTCAGGGCCCTCTCCTCCATCTCTATGACCCCTGACCCCCACAAATCTTTAAACCCCTGCAATCTGGGCCTTGTTAAAGGGCCGCACACTTCCTCTGGAAGGGAAGTGCTGCTCAGGGTGTCTTTCCCCCCCCCTCCTTCTCTGTTGCTTTTCCTGTTTACATCCAGCCAAGGGACACGTTCCCCCCGAACCCTTATCTTCTCTGTCAGCCAGTATCTCCTGAACTGCCCTTTGCTATTTTCCAGAGCCTTCCCCTCCCCTCCTGCCCTATCCCCATCCCTCCCCCCAAGGGGTTTCTATGGCCACTGCTGAAGGCAGGAAACAGCTCACAGCTTCCTGCTATTGTGCTCTGACTGCTGCTCTGTGCGAGCGGAAGCGAGAGGACGGCAAACAGGAATCAGTTCAGCAGAATTGCCCGGCCCTGTGGCCTCAGACTGCTTTTTCCAGGCCTGGGCACCAGGGTGGGAGAACCAAAAAGGCCCCCATCGCAGTGAGTTGCCAGTGCTTCTGCCCTCTCCAGAGAAGGAAGACAAGGAAGCTCCGCCTGGCTGCTCCTCAGTGCTCCTCTGAGTTTCCTCCAGCTGTGCTGCAGCACAGGGAGATGGAGCAAAGGGGAAGACCTGGAGCAGAGGGACTCATTTTGAGCCCTATGGGAGAGCTGGGGGGCTCCTTCCCCCTCACCTGTGTAGGGCAGGAGGCAGTTGCAGGTGTAGCCGGCCACATCGTCGATGCACGTGCCTTGGTTCAGGCAAGGGTTAGAAGCACATTCGTTGATATTGGTCTGGCAGTTGGGTCCTTGGTTAGAAAAAAAGAAACAGAGCTTTAAAACAGGGTGGGATGGAGCCAGGGGCATGGAGAGCCTTCTGCTGTCAGCTCAAGCCACGGGACCCGACTCTGCCAAAGGTCCCCAACTCCCTCCTGGAGCAGGATTCTCCATCGTGCCTCCAGTGACACCTCTGGTCCATGAGGACATCTGCCTGGAGCTCCCACCCAGCCCCTGACACAGGGCAGTGTCCTTGGCCCCGTCCTTACCGCTGAACCCCTCCCTGCAGGTGCAGATGTAACCGCTGGTCATGTCCTTGCAGGTGCCACCATTCATGCAGGGGTTGGATTCACACTCGTTATTGTTGATGTCGCAGTTCGTCCCGCTCCAGCCTGGGTCGCAATCACAGCGGTAACTTTGGGGAAAAACAAGAGCGTAAAGCAGAGGATTCGATGCCCCCCGACCGTGCTTTGCTGCAAGCAGCGCCGTGCCCCAGCCTACCCGTTCAGCCCGTCGTGGCACCTCCCGTGGATGCAGGGGTTGCTGTTGCACTCGTTCACTTCGGACAGGCACTTGGGGTCGTGGAAGCCCTCGGGGCAGAGGCAGGTGAAGCCGTTGATGCCGTCCTTGCACGTGCCCCCATTGTGGCACGGGTTGCTGGCGCACTCGTCGATGTTGATGTTGCACATGCGTCCTGGGAAAGAGGTGAGCAGCAAGGTGTCACTCCTAGCAGGGACACAGCACTGAGGGTGCAGAGCCTCCTGGAGACACGGGATATGCAGTCCCCTTCGGATGTTAGAGGCTCAGATCTCTGGGCACACACATGTGCCAGGCCTGCTTCTGGGGAGTTCATACCCTGCTTTGCCCTCCTGGCTAAATTCAGCACAGTCGGGAGGGGAAATCAATGGAATCAGGAGGGGGCCGTGCTGTGGGCTTCTGTGGTTGAGGAGGGACTATCGGAGGGAGCCAATTTCAGCCTGTAACCCTACCTGCTGGGGCTGACAAAGGACGGCTTTATGGAAGGCTCCTGGCAAGCAGGAGCACAAAGAGCCGCGTGGCCCCGCAGCCCTTGCTGCCGCGAGCAGGGAGCCGGCGGGGTCTGCCGCTATCAAAGCCCTTCGCTTTTTGCAGCGTTGATCAAACAAACCAGTTAGACAAGGCAGCAACCCGATACCCATGGGAGTGGATGCAATGGGAGTCGGATTCCCGGCACTGGAACGCCTTTGATTTTGACTCCAGCTGGAATCGCCCGCTCAGACAACTGGGAGGTGTTGGGCTGGGGTGGCAGCACTGCTGGGTGCCCAAGGCGAGGGCAGAACCTCCCCGAGACCCTGGCCCCCCTGGCTGCTCTCAGTGCCCCATTCCTCGCCTCACTGTGCCCCGCTCTCACCTGTGTACCCCGGCTCGCAGGTGCACTCGTAGCCATTGATCTTGTCGATGCACTTGCCGTAGTCGCAGGGGTTGCTGGCACAGTCATCCAGGTTGATCTCGCAGTTGGGCCCTTGAGGAGGAAAGCGGGGGTGTTAGCAGCGTGCCCCCGGCCCTGCTGACGAGGCACAACAAACCCTGCGGGCGCTGCCCCCACACCACAACAAAGCCTCCCCCGCAGACAGCTTCCAGCCGGGGTGCGGGTGCTAAACCGGGAAAACTCGCCCTGGCCGAGGACACCCCCGCCCCAGGGCATCCCCAAAATCAAGGCAGCTGCTGTCAGTGCCCTCCCAAAGCATCACTGTGAACCCGTCCGGGAACAGGCTGGGTGCCTTGCCGGCACCGCCACCCCAGGTGCTCCCGTTGCTTACCTGTGGTCCCCTTGAGGCACAGACAGTTGTAGGCGTTGTCCCTGTCCTGGCAGGTCCCCCCATTTCTGCAGGGCTGGCTCTGGCACTCATTGATGTTGATGTCGCAGCGGTGGCCCGTGTAGCCGGGCTGGCACAGGCAGGTGAAGGCGGCGATGCTGTCCTTGCAGGTCCCATAGTGGCACGGGTCAGGGTTGCACTCGTCAACGTCGATCTCACAGTGTACGCCCGAGAAACCTGGAGCCATTGGAGACACAGGGTGAGGATGGAGGACATGGGGTGCAGATGGAAGACATGGGGTGAGGATGGAAGATATGGGGTGACGATGGAGCACGTCGGGGTGAGGACGGAGGAGGTGAGGTCACAACACGAGATGTACCTGCCCACCTGAGCCAGGCACATGGGAGCACCCACCCACTGCACCAGCAGCACCAGTGCAGCAGGACCCCCCCAGGTGCAGGGCACAGGGCAGTGGAGCTCCCCCAGGCACAGGGCCTTTCAGCGCCCGGCTCGCGGGCTTTGTCCCGGGGCACACAATGCCCTGCATTAAGCCGCCTCGGCTCAGGAGCGGGGCCCCGCGCTCGCCCGCGTCTCGTCCCGGAGCGTGCGGGGGGGGGTGGCCGCATGCACCCCCGAATAATCACCCCCCAGCAGATCCTATTCTCCTGGCCAGCTCCCTCCCCGATGGGCCGGGGGTGGAGAGCCGAAGACAAAGTACAGCTTTGACTAGACCCCGCCAAGCCCACATAGCAGCTTTTCATCGGGGCTTGGCATTAGCAAGACACTAATTAGAGGCCATTCAGCTGGAAGATTTCTGGCGGGAGCTGCTCCACAAAAGAGCCACTGTTTGCCACCAGGGCTCAAGTCATCATTCTGTGCAATCGCTCCTTGGGTTTCGGTGCGCGAGCCCCCGCAGCCCTGCACCTTGCATCCCCATAGAGGCAGCTTTATTCCTTCCTTCCTTCCTTCCCCATCGCTGCCGGGGAGCGCAGCGGTGGGATGGGCGCTGCGGGGCCACACCTCGTTAGCACCGGGCTCGTTATGGTGCTGGCTGGAAGCTGGGATCTGGGCTAAGTTTTGGGAAGATCAGCACTTTCCTTGCTAATAACTCACTGACGTGGTTTTATGGCACTTCACAGGGCAGAAGGTGACTCGATCCTGCTCAGGTGTGCCCGAGCTCCCCCCCCAAGACATGGGGACCTCACCTTCGGTGCACTCGCAGCTGTAGGTGTTGGGGCCATCCACGCACTTGGCCCCATTCTTGCAGGGGGTGCTGGCACACTCATCGATGTCGAACTGGCACAGGTGCCCGTTGAACCCTGAAACAGAAGCAGATGTCACGTCCCCGCCGATGGCCGGAGCACCCCCTCCCCACCGCCCACAGGTCCTGCCGGGCCCCCCACGTCCCAGCCGGGGCGCCGGGTTTCCATGGGGACGGCTGCGCGGGGCCCTGAATGCTGGGCTGCGACCCGCCATTGACAGCATCTTATTTACATCTCTAGAGGAGCAAAGTCTCTGAACTTCAAAACCTCCTTTCACAGATTAACCGTCTCCCCATTCTCCGCTCCACCCCGTGACTTTGACACAGCATTCAAAGTGGCTGGCGAGGCCCCCCGGCCCCCGGCCCTCCTTCCCAAAGAGGGGCCTTTTCAAGTGCAAAGCCGAGGGCTTTAATCCACCTTCCCCTCTCCCATGGGCTGGTGCAGCAATGGGGCTCGACCCATTGCTGGAATGGCGAAAAAATCCCCAAAGTGGCGGCTCTGCGCCCAACCCGCGGCACGCATGGGGATGCCACTCACGGTGCGGTTTCGCCGTGAGCATCCCACACTGCTGCAGGGCTGCAGCTCTGCAATGCACAGAGCCAACTGTTGGGCTCTGCCCTGCCCGGGTTGGTACCCAGCGCCAGGGATGCCGTAAGAGATGCGGTGAGGGCTGCCACGTACCGGTGGGGCACTCGCAGTGGAACTCATTGATCTTATCCAGGCAGTTGCCGTTGTGCAGGCAGGGGCTGCTGGCGCACTCGTCCGTGTTGATTTCGCAGTAGACGCCCTCGTATCCTGCAGACAGACCCAGCGCCCCGTCAGCTCAGTGCCATGGGACCGGCATGCAACACGGAGGGATGGGCAGGCGACACCAGGCAGGTGTTTGGCCTCTATGAGGACAGCCCAGGAGCCACGCTCCAGCTGACAGGACCTTATGCAAAAGCTCCTATGCAACCATCCACCATGGATTTCCCATTCCAAGCCAACAAGAGGAAGAGTGCAGAGGGCTGGCGGTGCCCAGCTCCCCACTCCCATACCCCATCACTGCACAGGCTTTTGGTGCTAGCCCCAGGTGCAGCAGCCTCTCATGGTTACCAGCCCAAATCAGTGCTCACGGGCACACGAAGCCTTCCCTGCCTGCACCCAGCACCAGGGCACGGTGCGCCCACTCACCAGGCATGCAGATGCACTGGAACTCCCCGATCTGGTCCAGGCAGGTGGCATCATTCTGGCAGGGGTTGGAGAGGCACTCATTGACGTCGATCTCACAGCGGGGGCCCGAGTAGCCCTGCATACACTGGCACTGGAAGGACCCCTGGGTATTGATGCATTTCCCTGCATGCTCGCAGGGGTTGGCTCCTACAAGAGACAAATGTTGCTTATAGGATGCATCTCCCTCCTGTGCCGTACGAGCTGCTTGGTGTTAGGACACGACACTCACCCAGTGAGCACTCATCCACGTCCTGGTTGCATGCTGGCCCCATGTACCCCGAAGGACACGTGCAGATGGCTTTGCCATTGACAGGGTTGGTATCGCAGTTGGAGCCCTCGTTGCAGGGGTTGCTGATGCAGGCATCATCCAGGTGGCACAGCAAACCTGTGGTGAGGAGTATGATGCTGGGCATGCAGCTTGCCGTGCACAGAGGCCTTGGGGGAGTGGGGGGACATGCAAAGAGCTGCCACCAGCACAGGGTGGTGCAGGGATGGGGCCTCACCTGTGCGCCCATGGGGACACTCGCAGTAGAAAGAGGCCACCCGGTCGTGGCAGGTGGCCCCCTGGAAGCAGGCAGCCATGGCGCAGTCGTCGATGTTCTCGCTGCAGTCCTCGCCCGTCCAGCCGTTGACGCAGACGCAGTTGTAGCCGCCATGGTTGTTGTGGCAGGTGCCCCCGTTCTGGCAGGCGTTGGGCATCAGCTGGCACTCATCCACGTCCTCCGTGCAGTACTGACCTGTGAGGGGCCGGGGCACCATCAATTCCTTGCGCCCAGATGGGCGTCTCCGCGCTCTCCCCACCCAGCTATGCGTCCTCTGGGCAGGATGTGTCCCCCAGCACGTCCTCCTGCTGCCCCCCGGCACTACCTGTCCACTCGGGCGGGCACTGGCAGTTGTAGGTGTTGACGCCATCCACGCAGGTGCCCCCATTCCTGCAGTTGTTCCCCGGACAGTCATCGACGTTCTCCTCGCAGTTCTGCCCGGTGAACCCTGCACAGAACAACCACTGTGTCACCTCCCTGCGACCATGCCCCCGCCCAGTGCCACCGTCCCCACAGCCCCGCAGGGCTCCCAGCACCGGGGGGTGCCCTCCTGCCGCCATCCCCGCAGCCGGGTGCTGTTAGCAGGCAGACAGCCTGCAGGCGCTCCCTGCCCCACGCCTTTGAAGCCAGCGCCTGGTTTCATCCCCAGCCCCGTCCTGCCTCCTGCGGGGCCGACTCCTGACGCACACGTTACCCCAGGAGGGAGCAATCTCCCAAGCCTGGCAAGCGGCCCCATCCTCGGCGCAGGGTGCCAATGCCCCCGGCCCCGCCACGCTCACCCCGAGCGGTGGAGGCTGTGCTGGGGACGGGATGAACCTGGGCTGCTCCCACTGCCGCTCGCGGCACCCGGCGCTGAATCACCCCGCTTTAATTTCACGTTTAAAGTGCCTCATCGCTGGTGTTTCCCCCAGAGGGGAATTCTTTGTTTCCAAGCCTCTCACAGCGTGAATCATGGCACGGAGTAAATCTCAGCTCTCCTCTCGGCGCAGCCTGGCTGCTCAGGTTGCTGTTACCACCTCCACCTGATAGCACGGCGCACATGGAAACCGTGCGGCACCTGACCTCACCCCATGGCATGTGCAGCAGAAACGAAATGGCCCTTACTGGGAGATCTGCCACCCCGACCCCCAGCACAGCCACTGCTCCTTGTTCTGGGGTTGGCACCAACGCAGTGGTGGGTGCTTGGTGGTGGGGACAGGCAGCACACAGCCCTGAGAGCATCAGGGGAAGGACACACACCAACCCCAGCACCAGTCCAAAGCAGAAGAGCAGATAACTTTGTGCCTCATTTTGAAGCAGTTGGGCTGAGACCGAGCAGCAATAACCAGCAATGTCCTGGTTACCAGAACTAACTCATTTTGAACCCTCGGAATGAGTAATTAGTACTGCAATTACTTTAAACTCAGGGTTACACTCTGCAGCGATGGCACGATAAAGCAGACAAGATTAGTTTAGCTTTCAGAAACCCGGTGCAGTCAGGAAATGACAAGGGGACTTTGTTTTTGCTGCATACCAGCGTATCAATCACTCTTATCATCAGCACCAGCCCCGGTTCCTGTGCCTCTGCCAGAAGCCGATGCAGCCCTCGCACGAGCTGTGCCCCATGGCAGAGCTATCGAAGAACCCCTGTGTCCCCCCCCACAGCCCTCCCTGCCCTATTGTAGGGCTGTGCCACCCACGGGAGGCGGACCAGGCCGTGCAGCATGCAAATTCCCTGGCAGTCAGCCGCAGCGGGTGTGAGCGCCGATCTCCCTGCGGCAGCGATGCTCCCCGGGGCGATCCCTCACCCCGCCGTGCCCGACACTGGGAGAATTGCAGTGTCAGCAGTGCAGCGGGCAGGCCAGTGCTGCTCCTTGCCACCCTCCTCCTTCCCGACCCTGCGGCAGTGCCGCTCCTGTTGAGCAGTGCCCGTGGGAGCTGCTGGCTCCGGGCTCATCGTGCCAGCTCGGCGGGGCTGGGCTGCCTTCCTTGCATCAGCCCCAACGCTGCTGGTAGCATGAGAGCTTTGCTCTAGCCTGGGTGAGCAGGTGTGGAGAGGAAGCTGGAGCTCCTGCAGGGCCATGGGGACCAAGATGTGGGTCTCCGGATGTGGGCAACTAGATTTGGGTACCAAGATGCGGATGCCTGGATCGGGGCATCTGGATGCGAGCAGACAGATATAGGTGCCAGGATGTAGGCACCTGGACATGGGTACCAGGATGCGGACACATCTCTGCCAGCTGGGAGAGCCCATCCCCATCTCAGATCTCAGAGGGATGGCAGCACAGGGATGCTCCATGGCAGTGGGGCAGGAGGGAGGATGGGGCTCCCATGGGAACACAGAGCTCCTGCAGGAGCCCTTCGTTTTGGAGGCTGCCCTTCATTTCTCTGTCCTGCACGGCCAGGCTCCTCCCGCGCTCACCGGAGGGAGCAGCAGTGAGCATGGGCAGGGTCTCCCTTCCCCAAGCCCATCTGCACTCGGAAACTTTCTAAATAGCTATTCCGGGACAATAATTCCATTCTGGAAGTGGATTAAGCTAAAGCGGAAAAAGGCACTCTTATTCTGGAATATGAGCATCCGCACAGGGGCCTCTGCTGAAACAGTTGTTTTGGAAGAGCTATTCTGGTGAATCACCACGTACGAAAAGCCCCCAGCTGACCTCTCTGTTTAAGGCACAGCTGCCCAACATCTTCCCAAAGCCAGCCAGCACAGCGCGCTGCGCCGCGTGGCTTTGTCACTCTCCAGGCGGTGACATGCACGAAGCACCGGGGAGAGGAAAACGAAGGCACGAGAGCTGCAAATCGACCCCAGCACCTCCCTGCAGGGAGCACCCAGCAGCCCCTACCTGGCAGACAGGTGCAGTCGTAGGTGGTGTCCCCGGTCTGGCGGCACGTGCCCCCGTTCTGGCAGGGCGAGGGGTTGCAGGGCACGTAGAGGTGCTCGCAGTTCTGCCCGGTGTAGGCTGGCTTGCAGAAGCACTGGTAGGTGCCCACCTCGTTGGTGCAGCTGCCGCCGTTCTTGCAGACGGGCGGTGAGATGTTGCACTCGTTCACGTCCTGCTTGCAGTTGGCCCCGTGGAAGCCGGCCGTGCAGCGGCAGACGTAGTGGGCTTCGAAGGGGACGCACTGGCCGCCGTTGGCACAGGGGTTGGAGGCGCAGGGGTCGGCCTGCTGGCAGGTTTTACCTGGGGAGGGAGGGAAGAGGAGGATGCAAAGAGCAGCTCTTAGTGCTGGGGCACAGAGCCACCTCGAGAGCTTTCTTTACAGGGAGTGCAAATAACTCCCCCCAGTTGAGCATCTCCCAAGCTCAGCTTTACCAACCCTCTCCATTCTTCTTCAGTGCTGACAGAGCAAAACTCAGTGCCCTTCTCCAGCAGCAGCCCTCAGCAAGGGCTGCTCATCCCATCCCATCCCATCCCATCCCATCCCATCCCATCCCATCCCATCCCATCCCATCCCATCCCATCCCATCCCATCCCATGAATC
>NC_034424.1:7645636-7647516 GCF_002078875.1 Numida meleagris | reverse complement strand
TCTCACTGTGGCAGGGCCACCCCTCACCTGACCAGCCCGGCGGGCAGCGGCACTTGTACTCGCTGAGCGTCACCAGGTCGCAGGTGCCCCCGTTGCGGCAGGGGTTGTTGAGACAGGCGTTGTCCAGGGGTGTCAGGCAGAGCTCGTCGGTGAAGCCCAGGCGGCAGACGCAGGTGTAGTCGGCGGTGCTGCCGCGCACCAGGGGGATGCAGGTGCCGGCGTTCTTGCAGGGGGAGCTGAGGCAGGGGTTGGGCAGCTGGCACCGCTCGCCCATGTGGGCACCGCTGCAGCTGGGGGTGAGAAATGCCATCAGCGTGACCCGTCGCAGGGATCGGGGTGCCCGCTTGGGTACGGGCACCACGTGCACGCCCGGCCCCGCTGTGTTGGCAACGGGTCTAGGCTGAGCTGCACCTCGAGAGGAGAGGAAGATGAAAGAGGCGCCTGCAACAAAGGCTTCCCCCATCAAGGGGCCTGCGCAGACTTGTAAAACCACAGTCTCCACGGCTGGCATCCTGCTTTTCATCCCAAAGCACTTCTTACACTGAGGAGGAAACCCAGGCCCAGGGGGGGACGCGTGGTTCACCCCACAGAGCTTCGAGAGCCAGCCCCACACAGCCCCAGACCCGGTGCAGGGGAGCCCTGCAGCAGCCCCGGGCTGAACCCCCCCTGTCTGCCTGCAGCCACGGCCCTGCACTTCAACCTCTGCATCCACAGACCTCAGCCATATGGGAAGAAACACAGGCTCCACTCTGGCTGGTAACAGGTGGGGCACGTTGCACCTCAGAGCAGCTGAGGTCCTCCCCCAAGATAAACCCTCACCAAGCTCGGTATCTCTGCATAGGGACCCTGAGAAAAGTCCGCATGTGATGGCCATGGGCTCAGCCATCTGCCACCCACAGCCACGGGGATGGGGACATGCTGCACGGGGGCAAACCCTGTGGACATCTCATTCTGCACGGGCCATGCTGCAATGGGTGCTGCAGCAGAGAGGGCACGGGACGAGCGAGGTGATGCTGCAGCTCTGCCCTGCAGTGCCAGCATGCTATTTCTGGAGCAGGGAGCATGGAGAAAGCCACAGCCCGAGGACCTTCAAGGCAGGACACGGGGCTCTCACGGCCACCACAACCCCAAAGGAAGGGCACAGGGTTCCCACAGCCACCAGAACCCCCAAAGCCAAGACACGGGACTCCCGTGGCCACCACAACCCCAAAACTTGAACACAGAGCTCCTACGAGCACCTCAACCCCAAAACTGGGCCATGGGGCTCCCATGGCCACAACTGCAAATCCTGGATTCAGGGCTCCCATGACCACAACCCGCAGCCGCCGCAAGGAGCACATCCCTGCCCCGCTCCCCCTCTCCTCTTCCCCTACTTTTCTCTCTCTCTCTTTTTTTTTTTTTTTTTTCTTTTAACCCAATTCTGATTTCATTGTTGGGGATTGTGTGAGAATTTGTCAGGATTCTGAGACATTTTGAGTTAATGAGACGGCATTATCCAGGCCAAATGAAAAAGAAAATGTGTATAATAATAAATCAGGGCATCTGCTCAGCGCACAAAGGGCGGCGGGGAGCAGGTGTGCATCCTAATGAGGCAGAGCAGCTGCCTGGACCCGATGCCCGGCTCCGAGCACGGGGCGCCGGCGCTTCTGGGTGGCTGCATGGGGACAGCGAGGAGCGGGGCTGCGGCTGCTTGAGAAGGGGCCATTGTGCGGGGCCGGGCGAAGGCACGCCGCTGGCGGAGCGCTGAGTGTGTGCAGTCATCTGTTAAGCCCCCGCCTCTCCGCACCACACACGCTTTTTTTCTTAAAACAATCCTCCGGGCTCCGCTGGCGGCGGATGGGGCGGCGTCACGGGGTCCCGCAATGGGAGAAATGGTGCTG
>NC_034424.1:7636123-7645545 GCF_002078875.1 Numida meleagris | reverse complement strand
GCGGGAACAGGCGACGCTGCGCCTGCACCAAGATGGGGCACAGGGAGAGCCCTCCCTCCCAATTAGCGCTCGGATCGTTTCCAATTTTGGTGTTCGGCGCTCACGGCCAGGAGCAGGGCACGTCCCCCCCCCCCGCCCCGAGCTGGGGCCGGTGATGAGCAGGGAGGTTCATTAGCAAGTTTGAGGGACGTGGTCAGCGCGCACGGTGGGGACGGGCTGGGGGGGACCCGGTGATCTTGGTGACTTTTCCAACCTTCACGATTCTGGGATTCAATTGGAGGAGCTCACCAGGGACGGCGAGGGAACCGAAGGGAGCTTTGGGGCTTTGTGCAGAGCCAGGGCTTGGGGCTGCATCCGTGCACATGCTCCTAAGACCAGCACAGCTCCCACCAACACCAAATGCATCAGAAGGGCCCCGAGGGCCCCACCAGCACACCCAGCTGCTGCCGGGAACCTCTGAAGTTAGAGTCATAGAACAGTTGGGTTGGAAGGGACCTCAAAGATCCCCGCCCTGCAATTTGCTGCTTTGTGGCTTTATTTACAGCTTTCTGCCTATTTATAAGCTGAGTTACAGCGCGCTTGGGACAAGGTGGTGGGGAGGGTGAGAAGGGGCAGGAAGGGCTGGGCACAGGGCAGCCCCGAGCGCTGGGTCTGTGCTGGTTGATGACGGGCGTGAGAGCGAGACAGGCAGCACTGATCCGTGCTCACCCCTCGGATTTCTCTTCCTTGCAAAGGAAGCACTACCAGCCACTGGAAGCGCTGGTTGAGCAGCAATTCAGAAATAAGGAATACAGTGCGAGCACCATTCAAACCAGTGCAGTCCTTGCTGTGCCCAGTGGAGGGTCTGCTCTGCGCCAAGGGGTGCAGGTGGCCCAGGGAATGTCACCCTACGGATTCTCCTTTGGCGTTTCCCAAGCAATAACTGCCCAGACTGAATCCAAGCCGCCTCTGGGAATTAGCATAAGAGACATTAAAGCTACACTTTAATTACAGAGATGAGCATCAGCAAGGACAGGGCGGGTGCTTCAGCATCAAAATGCCTCCAAAGGGCCATTAGAAAGTGGCTTCGAAGTGCCCAGGCTACAAATACCAGCACCTCTCCGCCCCGAGCAGCACCTGAGAAACACTGATCTCCTTCAGCTGTTGCAAAAAGGAGCAGCCCACCACCACCCAGGTCCGAGCTGCTGCACCATCCCCGAGCTCAATGCTGCATCCCGGCACAACACTGCACAGACCCAGACGTCTCCGGTGCAATTTGCAAGCGAAGGGCGACGCAGAAGGCCCCGGCTGAGGTCAGACAGCAGATCCCAGGGGACAGCCTGGGGATGGGAACGGCGGCTCCAAATTCCCAAACTCCCAGCACCGAGCCCGGGCCAAGCACGGCTCTGCTGGGTGCAGGCACGTGCCTTTGTTGTGTCTGCTGCACATCCTCGGCGCGTCCCCAGCAGCAGCAACGCGCTGCAGGGGGGCTCCCAGAAAGCTCTGCAGAGCTCCTCACCAAAAGCATGAATGAATTGTGGGAACGGGGGCGAGCCGGGCGGGCTGCACGTCCCAGCACCCTGCGAGCAAAACTGCAGGGCAGCACCCAGCCCCATCGCCCTTCTGCTCGTCCTCTCACAGCGTGGATTTCCCCAGCCTGCCAGCAACAGGTTGTGTCCCTGCGCAGCAATGCGGGCACTGAAAGCATCCCATCCCGAGGCAGATGTTCCTGCGACCTTTCACCCCTGCTCGATTCAGGAGCTTTGCTGCTTTCCTTTCGGCGCTAAGCTGCCATCTGCCACCAGCAGCACAGCTGACAGCCAGGCAGCCCGGCACGGCTCACGCACCACTTTGTTCTGATTCGGGACGCAACAGCCCTGCAGGAACCCATCCCCACGATGGGGAGCTTTAAGGGTGCTGGGCTCACGGGGACGGTCCCCACCCTTGTCCCCGTCCCACGGGCAGCACCACACAAGAGGGGACGGGAGCCCAGGCTGCCCCTGCGTAACTCCTTCCTCACCTGCTGGGAGCAAAAGTGGCCGGTTTGTTTCCCCCAAGGCAACAGCACCGTGGGAAAACCAAGGAGGGAAGGCGCAGGCCTTTACTTCAGCCCCATCTTGGGGTGATTGAGTTAATGGGGCCGGGCGATTCTCCGCTGGGGCTGAGCATGCACTGCTGGGAAGGGAACACCTCCAGGGAAGGGCCGGCAGAGCCAGCGGGGCTGCAGCGAGCAGAGGTGGCCCCGAGCAGGACGGGGTCACAACACGCAGCCACTGCCTGCACGGCGCACTGGGTCCCCACGGAGGGTCCCACTTCTGGCACAACGGAGCAGGCGCCTGCTCCATCCAGGCAGCACGGAACGAACCAAGCGGCCAACGGGACAAAACAGATCTCATGCACTCGCGAGGCGCCGGCCAAGGGAAGGAGCAACAACCAGCAGGAGTCACTTTTCCAGTTGTGCCAGTGGCTTCTCTCTTGGCACAGCCCTCGAGCAACACCGCGGCTCCCAGCGTCACACCCCGCACCCACGACGCGCTCACTGCCTGCACCTCGTGCCACGGCGAGGAGGGACGTGCCCTGCATCGTGCGGCGTGGTTCCTGGCACCAGTGCCCACCGGGAGCTCAGAGCTCCGCCGTGCTCCCAGCCCTGCCTGCTCCTTCTCACCACGTGGGACACGGCGCAGCCCAACACCCCAAACCAGCGCCGGGCGGAACAGGCGGTTTCTGTGCAAGGTCCCATCCCGGCCTCACGTTATTAAGCACGCCGGGACACCGGCCTGGGAAAGAAAACAGTTTCACATAGGGAGGGTGGTTGGCAAAGCAACAGGTTACTTCGAGTGACATCAGGTTAATAAAGCGAGAGCAGATCTACCGTCTCGTTTAATTAAAAAAAAGCACACTGCAATCCCAATGCTTTGATGTGTTTTTTTTTTTTTGGTTCCATTTTGACCTAGCCCGAGCCATCTAATTGAGATTTTAAGACCCAGACTTTCATCTGGAGAGAAACTCATGGAATTCCCAAAGCTGGACGCGCTCATGGACGGAGCGGGCAGAGATGTGTGACAGCCAGCGGCCCTCTGACCGGCACCGAGCAACAAATATGGCTCTGTGCCTTCAGCAGACGTTGGTCAGGACAGTTTGGGAATCCAAGTTCCCATTGTAATGAAAAACAATATAATCCCATTAGTAAGCAGAGTGGCCGGGCTATTCACCGCGGCGGTAAGCAGCTACCTGGGAAGGAGCTGCTTTTCAATGGAGCTTCATTCACAATGAACATGAAAGATGGCTAAGGAAGAGACCAAGACAAAACTCACTCCATTCCCACCCTCAACAATGGGCACTCAAGTTTTTTCTCCCCCAGCTGATGCTTTTTATATCCTCCGCTGGTGTAAATCCGCACAGCCCTATTGTCTGGGGGGCTGGGCTGCCCTAGCAGGGCCCAGGTCTCCGCTCTGCTCATCACGACCGCTCTCAGTGGACGCATCCAGCTCCTCCTCAGCGAGGAGCTCATTTATCACACACTCGTTAAGGCTGGTAGAGCCCTCTCAGATCCCCATCCCACCCCACCGTGCCCACTGACCACGTCCCTCAGTGCAACGTCCCCGTGGCTCTGGAACACCCCCAGGGACGGTGACCCCACCACCCCCAGTGCAGCCTGTGCCAATGCTGACCACTCACGGAGCAATGACGAACAAACTCTGACTTTTTTTTCACCCCAAACCAAGTTTTGGTTAAACACTGCGCTCCCTGATCCCCATATATGGAGAACTCCCCCAGGAACACGCGCGGGCCCTCTATCTCGCTCTCCTAATCCTGAAAATAAAACCTGAGATTAGGATCTGAGCAGCTACCAAGAGTTTAAACAACCTATATTTAGCTCTGATCTTTATAAATAGGAGGAGAGGGGCGTTTCGTGGGGCACGGCGCTGCCCCCACAGCGCAAAACCCACTGAAAGCCAAAGCCACCGCGCTGCAGCAGACGGACAGCGGGCGAGGAGGGGGATGGACAGACAGCAACAGGTCCAAGCCCCTCATTGAAGCAAAGCAGAGCTCTGTAAATCAGTTACCAGCAACACAGCCCCTTGGAAGCGATGCCCCATCGCCTCGAAGCACCCCAAGCAGGAGGACATGTCCCCAACGCCAGCACTGCTGCTGAGCTCAGCCAAGGAGGCAGGCAGCGAGGCCGGGACGGCTCTGCCCCGACACCTTGCCCCGGCAGAAATCCCTGTGTCAACACGCAGCCCCACGGAGCGGCGCGGACAATGGGGCCGGCACTGCCCTCCGCCCGGCGCCCGCATTCCTGCCCCGCGTCCCCTAGAAACCCCCTTTCACGGGGAGCAGCAGGCCCTGTGAAAGGGCCGTCTGTCGCCCTGCCTTTTGACTCCCGGGCCTGTGTCTAACATTTTAATAGGGGCCGGGGGACGGGGAAGGCCCCCCCCTGCTCTCAGGGTCACTCTCCCAGCTGCCCCGCAGCCGGCACGCGGGGCTCTGCCGGCCCATGGGCGCGAGCTGGAGCTGCATTCCTCCGCCCACCCGAGGGCAGCGACCCACTGCTTCAAAAACCTTCGGAAGGGTCTTTTTTTTTCTTTTTTCTTCCCTCCCCCCTCCCCCCCCCCGTGCAAGGACACACAGCGAGGCAGGAGCGCTGCAGCGGCGGGGGCTGGTGTCGTACGTGGGTCATTCCCACCTTAAAATAAATCACCGCACCTCCATTAAGACGCAACCCCCGAGCAGCGATACCGTGCGGCCCTCGGGGTTCCCAATGGGACACCTCATTGGCAAAGGGACGTGGGACAGAGCAGCTGGAAGAGCTCCAAGGCCAAACCCTCCCACTGCTCCTTTGGGGACAGCTGTAGGTGGGCACAGGGCATTCCATGGCACGTGGAGCATCCCACGATGCTTGGAGCATCCCATGGAGCACGGGGCCACGGAGGAGAAGCAAGGCTCAGCCCTGGAGCCCCAACCCCAGCCTGGTGGCCCACACACGGCCTGGTGGCCCTGCTGGCTCCCAGCCCACCATCACCCGGCCGCTCGCCTGCAGCCTGCCCCGTCTGTGAAATGAGGGCGACGTTACGGCATCATTACAGCTTAATAAATCCACTTCCCATATAAATACCATTAAATCCAGATCTCGGGGAAGGGAATTAGGGTGAAAACTTGTTAAAAGAAAACGACTTACGCGCAAATAAATTTTTGCAACTTGACTGAGCGTGAAAGTTTCCCATTAAAATGCAACTCCGCTCCCTTTGCTGGAAACGTGCGAGGGCCCAATAACCACGGCCTAAACTTTAACTGGCTTTTCCAATATTAACTCCAGCCTGCCGTGGGGGAAGGGGAAGAGGTGACGGGTGAAAGCCTGGAGCAGATGTCACCAGGTGCCACCGCTCACTGTCCTGGGGCTCGAGCAGCGGTGTGGGAGCTGCCACGCTCTGGGCTGCTGCAAAGACTTCCCAGTGCCATACACTGCAGATGCACACGGGGTCTGCTCCTAGAAGCCTTGATGCAAGAGAGCATTCCTGTCTGGCAGCGCCTCTGGTCAGCACAAAGTGCAGCAGCTTTGCCCCAGACCAAGGCACGAGTTCAGCCGTGGTCTGGTGAGGACCCAACACAGCACCCGTGGCTCAGGGTCCTCATGCTGGGGGTGGCAAGGGCCTGCTGCTGCCAGCACCCAGAGGCCAACCCCACGGAGCACCCCAAGGAGCTGACACACAAGCTCACAGCTTTGTGGCTGTGTATCCTGGCTGTAGGACAGGAGTTAAAGGAAAGGACGGTAGAACAGCAGCCAGCCCTCTGCGGGCACAAAGGGATGGATGGATGGGGCAGGTGGGACTCCCCAAACCCAACGAAGTGCCACGACTCAACCAGAACCCCCCCGTGTGGATTTCCAAGGCACGTCCCATTTGTCTCCCGCTCCACAGCTCCAGTACGCAGCATGAAACCTCTGTGTCTGAAGCTACATTAGCCACAGAGAGCTCTCCATCCAGCGCTTACCAGCTTGTGTAACTGCACCTCGAGGCTACTCCCTCGTTAAATACACTGATGCTCTATAAATTTCACATTCCACTCATGTACAGCACTCAGGATACCTACAAACACGAGCAAAACCAGGGTCACCACACCTCCAGGCCGGGAAAGAGCAAGCTGATTTCCAAACAATGTTATTTTAAACCTTGCTAACTGCCTGCTGATGATGTTAGGCGAGCCCTTAATTGGGGAACAGCTTGGTCGTGCGGTCACAGATACGTGTCAGCTACACCGTGCATACAATAAACCATCACAACCCTGGAGGTGAGAGCTGGGCTGGAACTAATGGGTCCTGCAAGGGATTGCAGCCAGCACAAGGACCCCATCCCCTCCGGACTGACGCGAAGTCCATCACACATATCCAAGCAGAAAGCAGCAAACCACTCAGACCACAAGGTGAGTTACGGGGTTGGCGACACCACCGGAGTCAGCTACAAGCAGAGAGGAGCGATGCAGGCAGATCCTTCTAGAAAAGAGCTACCACAAGGCTGTCCCCGGTGACCTCACCAGCGAGCTCCTCGCTTGGAACTGCAGCAGGCGACGCTCTGTGCTTCAATGTCCCCTCTTACCCGCTCCCATTTTGCTTTTTCCCAGAATGAGCTCAGGCTGCGGCCGCCACCGAGAGCTCTCTGCGTGGCTGAATCACCGCTCCTCCACCGCTCTCAGGGCTTCCTCTGCCCGATTGTTCAGCACTCCACCCTCTTCCTCTCCAGCGCGGAGACGGCGGATTTTTTTTTTTTTTCTTCTTTTTTTCTTTGTTGTTATTTCATGGAAATAACGTTGGGTTAAAGCGCACGAGAGGGGGGAAAAAAAAAAAAAAAAAAAGAACAACAAGAAACCAAAGCAGAAGGAAACTTCCGCCCTTTGCAGTGAGATAACAATGACCGAGCAGCCCGTGGCTCAGAGGGCACGGCGAGCTGCAGGGCTCGCATCGCTCCTCGGCCTCTGTGTGTCTGCAGAGAGAGGGGTTTGAGCTGAAGAAGTCACTTCTTGCTGCTGCAGTCCTCTCTGAGTGCTTCTCCCGGTGCACCCAACCCAGCGTGCCCACCACACTCCCTGCCAGCAGAGGAAGCACGCTGGCAAATCCACTTTTCCCCCTTTTCAGTGCAAGCCCAGCGATTAATTTAACTTACTCTTTTCCTCTGCGGCCTGTTTTGCTCCTCTGGGCAGCAGTGCTGACCCAGACCCTCCGCTGACTGGAACAGGGCAATGCTTGCAGGACACAGGGAGCGGGGAGGGACCCGCAGGGATGCTGCTGGAGCAGGGCTGGAAACGCAGCCCCCTCCCATGCCATCTGCTTCTACCCGCTGCAGCAAGGGAGGCCCTGGGAACAGCAGTCACGTGGCACAGCAGCCTAAAATCAGCCCCACTCATTGCGGGGATGCCGGGCAGAGACAGCGATCCAGCAGCGTCATTAGGAGCTACCGCTACAAACCCGGATGATTGCTTTTTGGAAAACCTTCTCATTTTGTCCGGGAAAACGCCTCGGTCAGAGGGGAGTGCCACTTGGCCAAGCAACACCACAAAACCACGCCGGGAGCACCGTGGCCGCGAGCAGCCATCCCCAGCGCCAGACCTCCGGGGGCTGCGGGTCCGTGCCAACGCTACACGTGGGGTGAGGCACCCCAAAACTGCACCTCTGCTCCTGCCAATGGGGGGAGGAAAGCAGCTCTGGGGGGGTGTCAGGCAGAGCCCTGTGATGCTCCGTTCAGCGGGAGCCCCGCGCCCCGGCCTCCTGCCAGAGGGATGAGTGAGATGAGGCACCGGGAGCTGCACGCCCCGCACCGCTGAGAAATAATAAAGGCTGAGAGCGCTCCTCGCTGCACAACGGCGGTTTCCTTTCTGTAACAGGGCTGATACGGGGCGTGCAGTTATCGGAGCCGGCTCTGCCCCGTGCGCCCACTCGAGCAGCGTCCCCCTCGGACGCGATTCATTTCGCTCCGCTTTCTAATTGGATTTGTGAGGACAGCACAATGGGGCTTTATGGCCGGAGTGAGTGAAGTGCCAGGCCGAGCGGAGAGGTGGCCAGCAGCCAGAGCAGGGCACTGCACGCCGGCGCCAAGGGGCAGTGCCAGCCTTCCTGCAGCGCTATCTGCGCCGCTGGCCCCGCTTTGTTTGAGGAGCCTGGAAGCGGAGCTCCTCGCGAAGAGATACTCAAACAAGTGAAAAAGAGCACTTTGCGGGCTGCTGCAGGGCACCTGGGAAAGCTGCACCTCGCCCAGGCTGCCAGCGCCCCTCGTAACCTCCCCATCCAACCCATAGCTTCCTGCAAAACGAGCTCGCACGGACCTGCAAACCGAGCTGGTGCCCGCAGCCAGGCTGCTCGCAGCTCCCGGTGACAGAATTCCCCTAAGTTAACTTTATCTCCTGAAAACCCAGCAAC
Source organism: Numida meleagris (assembly GCF_002078875.1). NCBI lineage: Eukaryota > Metazoa > Chordata > Aves > Galliformes > Numididae > Numida > Numida meleagris. The sequence goes on along the minus strand of NC_034424.1, from coordinate 7,637,159 downwards.
CCGAGCTACTCTGGGGGCTTCTCCCTCAAACGGAGCTTGCACGCACCAGACCTAATTAGATTCCATCACCATCTGCACATGAAATGTAAATCAGGAGTTGCAGAGACTTAAGGAAAAAAAAAGGAAAGAATGACCACAAGGAAAAGGAGGGGTGTAAGGTTGGGGAGGGGGCGGAGGGTTGGGCATTCTGGGAAGCCATACATGATTAGTCACACAGCATTAATCTGCCTCCCTTAACAATAGCTGCCGAATTTCGACCGAATCCCAGCTGTCGTTCTTTGAATGAAAGAAAACAAGATTTAGAGCGTCAAGCGTTGGTAAGGGCTTCTGTGCAAAAAAAAGTGGCGTGCATTCATTAGTGGCTCACAAAGGGACCCAGCCTTTGTCCATTAAATTGCTCATGTGCCTGATTGATTTGCTGATTTATTTTCACCAAAGGCTTTGGGGGGCTCCGCTTGGAGGAGGGGGCGGGGGCTGCCCGGGCGCTGCGGGCAGAGTAACGGCACCCAGACCCGCAGAAAAGCAGCAGGCATTGTCAAGGAGAAGTGCCATTCAACAGGTCGGGCTTGGAAATGCCTTCGGGTTCCTCTGCTTGAGAACTTCCTATTGGGAAACTTGGGGTGGGTGGGAACGTCTCCCAGCCCGCTCTCGGCTCAGCCCGCGTTTAACAGGCAGAAGGGAAATCTGGCCGGAAAGCAGAGCCTTGCCCATTCAGATTTCTTTTATGGAATAGTTTTAAAAAGGGAACTGCACTCTTATTCATTTCTCTGGGTTATTGTTCCCTGGGAGCTCGGAGTGAATCGGTCGGCGCTGCGGTGGGTCGGGTGGTCCTTCAAAGGGACCCGTGGCTTTACACATCCGCTTCCCCACCACCAGCCCTGAGAACGCCCCGTGCCAGGAGCGGGCACGGACGGCAGCGTGGCACCGAGGGCACTGCCCCGCGGACGGACACCCACGCAACACAACCGCCCTTGGATGCTTATTGGAGATGCCCTGGAAACTGCAGCACCAGCTGCCAGGGACTGAAGGGCAACGC
>NC_034424.1:7588991-7635947 GCF_002078875.1 Numida meleagris | reverse complement strand
CCCCCCCACAGCGTCCCTCCCTCCTGCTCCATCAGCGGGGCACTCTGATGGGTTAACACCAGCCAAACGTGGCCCTCTGCCCATGTTTTTCCACCCAGCCAGGAACAAAGCCCGATCCTGCCAAACCCGCGGCGACTCCTACACGAGCAGGTTATTCTTGCCACTCAAGAAAAGAAAACGCATTTCGCCCTATTAAATCCAGAGCCTTCAAAGCAAAGTCAACAGGCACGGCAATGCTTCGGTCGAGGGAGATGGAAATCCTTCTGCTCCTCCATACTTACTGGCACACCTCCGTCCCATTGAGGAAAGTTTCGCACTTGCCCCCGTTGAGGCAGGATTCGGCGAGCTGCGTGCACCGCACACCTGTGAACAGAAGGAGAGCGTCAGGCTCAGCGCAGCGCCCGGGCTCTGCACCCCTGCTGTGGGGACGGGCTCACGGGGACCACGGAAACGGGCAGGACCGCACGGCCCCACGCGGAAAGGGGCAACCTAACGAGAAGCCGGGGTGGTCCCGGGGGTGGGCTCTGCCTTCTGAAGCAGGAGGGAGGATCGGGAGAAGCACCCGGACGGGCCCCTGAGTGACAAATGCCATTTGGGAAAAACCATCTGCCCGCGGGTTGCCACGAGCTCAGTACCGAAATGAGTGACTCGGCACAACTTGCTATAAGTAAAGGTTTCATTGTCTGGCCCTCGGAGCCGGATTCTGCTCAGTTACCACAGCAACTCGCTGAAAAGTACCAGAATCGCTTCCGATTTCCACCCCGGCTCACTCTTCCCCTTCTCTGTCCCCACTCACTCTTCACGGTAACCGCTTCTGCCGCGCTCGGTGCAGCCAAAGCAGTTTCATACTGAGCGAACGCAGAGCCGCAGCACGAACCCAACCTCCCCCCGACGGCAGCGGAGCCGTCCTCGTGAGCCCCGGCGGACGGAGCGGGGAGAGGGCCCCGCACTGCCCCCTACAAACAACGTCCCGAGGGGCTCCAGCTCGGCCCGTCCCGTCGGGGAGGCCTCGCTGCCCCCCGCTGCCCCCCCCCTCGCCCCTCCGGCCCCCGACGGCGGCTCCGCACGTTGCGGCTCTGCACACGGATCCGCCCCGGGGCCGATGCCGGGGAGGAGGTGCCGGGGGGGGGGACTAAGGGGGGGCGGGGGGTAGCGAGGGGCACTGGGCTGACTTTCAAGAAACAGGAAACCGAGAAAAATTTGCAAAACGGTCAAAAACTCTCGCGGAACAACAGCACCTCCGCGGAGCCGAGCTCCTTCCCTCCCACAGTCCTCAGGACCGAGCTCCGGGACCCCCCCACAGTCCTCAGGACCGAGCTCCGGGACCCCCGACGGCCCCGAGTCCTGGTGCCGCGACCCCGAGCTCGGCCCGCCCGCAGCGCTGCGCTCCGCTCCCCGACGGCTCCGCTCCCCGCGGCGGCCCCGAGCGCCGTCCTCAGGGCACCGACCCCGCTCCCCCTCCCCCCCCCCGGTTCCGGCCGCGCGAACCCCGCGGGGCCGAACCCCAAAGTTCCGTCCCCGGTTCTGAGCCCGCTCCCCCCGCGGGACCCCGAGTTCCGGACCCTCCCCGCGGCGCCGCGCTCCGGTTCCCGCGGACCCCCCCCACCCCGCCGCCTCCGAGCGCGGCACCGCCTCGCCCCGCCGCTCCGCGCCGCGCTGCCGGCAAACTTCCTGCCGGAGCCGGGCCGGGGCCCTCACCTCGCGTCGGGGCGGGCAGCAGGGCCAGCAGGAGCCCGGTGGCCAAGAGCCGCTTCATCCCTCTCTGCTCCCGCCGCTCACAGCCGCATAGATCCGGAGGCCGCCGGCCGAACCGGCTCGAACCGAGCGGAACCGAACGGAACCGGAGCCGTGCGGCGCAGCGCCGGGAGCCCCGAACACACCGCGCCCCAGCGCCGAGCGCAACGACTCCGAGCGCCGGCGCCTCCCGCGGCCGCTCAGCCCTCGCGGGCCGGGCCGGGCCGGGCGGAGGGCGGAGGGGGGGGCGGGACGGCGCGGGGCGGGACGGCGCGGAGCGGCGCGGGATGGGACGGCGCGGGACGCCCCTCCCTGCACGGGGCTGGGGGCAGCGCTGTGAGCCCCCCCCCCACCATGGGCACAAGGAAGCTCCGGACGCGCCAGTGCGGTCCCCCAGTGCGGTTCCGGACGCCCCGATGCAGAGCGCCGTAGCTCATTGCAGCTCCGAGCCTCTGGGTAGTCCCTGTGCAGCTCCTGACACACTGGTGGAGCCCCCCCGTGTACCCCTCCCGGACATCCCTGGACGCCCCTTTACAGCCCCCCCGGGTAACTCCTGCGTAGCCCCCCAAAACAGCCTCGGACCCTCCAAGCAGCCCCAGACACCCCTATGCAGCCCCCCATGTAACTCCCCCATGCAGCCCCTGCGTACCCTCAGTGCAGCCCCCCCCCAGTCCCAGCGGAGCCCCCAGCCCTGGTGCAGCCCCATCCCAGGCCCTTACACAATCTCCTGCAGCTCCGGTGCAGCCCCCAGCCCCGTGGGTCGCAGCGGCTGCTCAGGACCCCAACAGGGGTGGGATTCCCCCCGCCCTGATGCAGTGCAGCCCTGACCCAGTGCAGGTGTGTGTGGTTCTGCTGAGATGTTTCCCACCCATGTGCTGGGTGGGATGCTGCTGTGTTGCGCTGCGAGCTCCCGAACTCGGGGCAGAGCCCGGCCCATGTGCTGCAGCAACAAACAAACAAACAAATGCACGAGGGGAGGCGAGCAGCCAGCCCTGCCATGCAGCCCTGCGAGCTGCGGGCATGTGCAGCTCCTGCACGTGGTGCAGCTCCCCGCGTCCCAGTGCCCCCACCTCCAGCTCCCAGCACCACCCTGGATCCTGTGGGATGGGAGCATGAGCGTGTCCCACCCAAAACCCGGTTGTGTCCCGGGTCTGTGGGCAGCTCCCTGCGCTGCCAGCGCCGCTCCCCCCGTGGGGTCACCCTCTGCAGTGTGCACAGTTCCCACTGCATCGCAGCAGTGGCAGCAAATTGGAACCAGGCTGTGACTTGAGCAACCAAAATCGAGGCTTGAAGCTCCCGTCTGTGTGTGGGGACGCGTGGGACTCCAAGCACCGGGAGAGGAAGAGGCGCTGGGGTCGGCGCTGGGCTGATGGGGAGGTGCTGCCCCACCTGTGCCCCCCATCGCAGGGCACCCCCGCACCAGTGCCCCATTCATCCCGGCCCATGCCATGGTGTTATCCCACTGCTTCCTGCTGTAAATTATTTCCAGAGCAAGTGTGAAACGATTAAACAAACCGAAGGGCAGAGTCTGCTCATTAGATCAAAGCCTCGAGCCCTGCAGCGCTCCCTCGCTCTGCTCCTTCCCCTTGTTCCCACATGGGAACGGGCCGGGCTCTGGGGTGCCCGCTCGGGGCTGGGGGGTGCGGGGCCGTGGGGACTGGGTGATGCTGGGAGCTGTGCAGAACTTGAGAGCATCCCAGGGCCACGTGCTTTGCTGCATTGCTGAAGGACGGGGGCAGGGTAAGCAGATGCAAAACAGTGCAGGAATTTGGTGTAATGCCCATCTGTATGGAGCTCCTGCACCCCTGGGAGGTGGGTACCCCCATCCCATCCCCCACAGTGGCTGTGCAGTGGGATGCAGCCCTTTCCCCTGCCCTGGCCGAGCGATGTCTCTGTGTCACCAGGCTGTGCCACCTCCCCCGGCGACGCGCAGTGACACCTGGAGGTTCCACCGCCCTTTGGTGACGGGGATCTGTGCTCTGCTCCCCCCATCTCACCCCTTTCTCCCTCCCTCTGCGGCAACCTCGCTTTGCCCGGACTTGTTCTCCGCACGCAGAGCGCACCGTGCTGCGCTTCCTTCCCCACATCTATGGATATGCCCACGGGCAGGTGACCACCGGGGGGTCCCCACTGTGCCCCGTGCCAAACTGGGGACAGCGGGGAGGCAGCGTTGGCCACAGCGCATGGACGCAGAGGCAGCACCGGGCACCTCGGGTTGATGGCACAGGGCAGGACCCAACCCGGACACCCACACGTTTGTGCTCCCGGTGCCCTCTGTGCCAGCCCCAGCCGTGCCCCATGCCATCCCTGTGCTGTCCCATTGCTGCCCTACTGCTCCTGCGGGGACTCCTGCAGCAGAGGGGACAGAAGGAGGAAGGAGGGAGGCAGAACCCTGCGCGCGGGACACATCTTTTTGCAATCCGAGGTGGATGTGACATCAACCCAAAGAAAGTTTTTCAGCTGGAGCGGTTTCAGGGGTTAAATGCAACGGGGTTTTAGGGCCTTTTAAAAACAGTGTTCATAAAAGGCTTTAATAGAAACCTTGGCGCGCGTCCATGTGATTAGTGATGTAAAAACCCGAAACCTCCGCACATGTTTAAAAGTTTTAATAAGTCAAAATTAAACGAGCGAAACTCTGGGAATATTTTTTTGTTACTGCGAGCTAAGAAAATTACGTCCGCCGAGCAAAACTTCGTACAAACACAAACAGGTAACGCACATCTGTAAATTATTTTCATGTCTCCAGGGGCTGGAAAAAAAAAAAAGCCCGAGTGAGAGCAGCGTTCTTATATATATTTTGCCTTGACAGCTCAGGGAAAAAAAATTGCCAAAAACCAGAGTTAGAGCGCTGGGCTGGCGTGGGAAAGTTGGTTTAGAGAGAAATGTGCCCGGGGCTATTTAAATAAAAACAGGCGTTTTTTTTTTAATGGCAAATGCCTGTTAAACGCAACCAGCACGCTGCCGACCGCCCCTGAAAGAGGGGTGAGAGCTCCTCCGTGGCACTCGCATCTCTTTATGGCTGCCGTGGATATTAGGCGCAATGGGTGCAGGGCCCTGGCTGCCTCCCGCCCCGTGGGCTCAGAGCCCGGTGCGGGGAGCACCGCTGTCCTCGGGGAAAAGGAGAGCAATGTTGGGAATGAGGCGTGCACCGAAGCGGGTACCCCATCCCCGAGAGCGTCGGCAGAGAGAGATGCCGCTGGTTGCAGGGATGGCGATGTAAAAGCCAAGCTGCCCCGTAATGGGATTATGCTGCTGTTTCCGGGGCATCTGGAGAAAGGAGGGTTTGCGAGAATGGGATAAAGCCTGGTTTGGTTGTTGTGGTGGTTTTTTTTCCACTCAAAGAGCCGAGTGAAGGAGTTGGAATGGGCTGTGGCCCACAGCGCTCCTCGGGGGCCCAGTGGTGGCACGTGGGGACGGGGGGACAGCTCGGCTGGGTGCTGGGAGCAACATCTCAGAAAGAGCAGCGATGCGCTGGCACAGGCTGCACAGGGAGCGGGGCAGTCCGCGTCCCAGGGGGTGTTCCAGAACTGCAGAGATGTGGCACCGAGGGACGTGGTCAGTGGGCATGGTGGGGGGGTTGGGCCTGGGGATCTGAGAGGGCTTTTCCAGCCTTCACAGCTCTGTGACTGCATGACACCACCTGCCCCAGCGCTGTGGGCCCACCCCGCCTTGCTCCCCATGGGTCTCCGTCCTCGTGGCCGCTGGGACCGGCTGCCATTGCAGCGCTGCTCCTGGGCGCTGCTTCTCAATGCACAACGCGGGCGCAGGAACGGTCCCCGTGGGATTAGCGACAGGCATGGAGATGTCCCAGGGCGGCAGACCTCCCCGCACCGAGTGTTCCTGGGTGAAAGGTGCTGCCAAGCTATTGCGCTGTAAAATCTGTGCCGTGTTTGGAATGACATGCCTTTATGGGCCAGGAGGGAGAGCAGGTGTTGTGCACGAGCCTCAGCCCAGAGCTGGCCTCCTGTCCCCGGCGCTGCTCTTATCCGCCTCCATAAAACAACTGAAACATTCTCTGTTGTGTAAACAGAGGCAGATTGGGAGAGGGCTTGTGGAGCTGCGGTGACAGAGAGTGCCCGGCGCCCGGCCCTGCAGTGCCCTTCTGAAATGCTCCTGCATCCCTCCCTCGTGCCTCTGAGCCTTCTGCTAAAACAAACTGCTGTACGTCTTAGGCGAGAAAGCGCTCCCTGCATGAGGGAGCCAGGATTGGGCCTTCCGTGATATTTACCTTTAATAATTGAAAAGCATTCCTCGCAGCAGTGAAAGCCTGAGCGCAGCTCTGCGCACACATGCCTGGGCATGAACCCAGTGCCGTGCTCCTTGGACCGCCGCATGGTGCCGAGCAGCCCCGAGCCACGCTGGCATCACCCCGATATCTCCCAGCACCCCCTCTGTCCTTCTGGGTGGAAATGGGAAGATGTCACGGTTTCATTTTGCAGAGCGGCTGCAAAGCAGCTCCTTTCCCCTTAAAAAATGGATGCAAACAACCGTGCATCCCCTGCGCTGCCGCAGCACCGGGCATGGTGCACTGCTGCATGCGGCACGGCCACACATGTGCTGGGCCACCACCGGGGAACGCTTCCCACTCAGCTCCGACCTTGAGCACAAACACCTCCTGGAGAGGGGCCAAGCACAATAGCTGGTTCCTTCTACTCCCTTCCTTCCCAGGCAGCCACGCTACCACAGGGCTCTGCTGCCCACCGAAGCCTGGCACACGGGGATGGGTGCCATGAGGACACAGCCCCGTGGTGCTGCTTCCACTGGCCTCCAGCCGGCTGAAAGTTTTGGAGTGGCCCCAGGGCCCTCTGCCACCGTATGGGCGAGCATAGATGAGAGATTTATATCCTGGGAAATCGTTGTGGATTAGGCTGAAAAATAAAGAAACCAAGAAAATAACCAAAACCCCTTTGCTCACTCAGCAGCCGTGGGGCAGGATGGAGTCATCGCAGAGGAAAGCACCCAGACACCGCCGTGCGCACTCTGTGCTGTCCCCTCCCGGCCCCCCCGCTGCCCTTTGCCACTGCTCCGTGCTCTCCTGGTTGAGGTCCCTGCTCCACTCATGGGGCTTCTCCCCATCCCCACATCCAGGACAGTCCCCATGCCCTGGGGCGGTGGCACGGGCCCCGCCATGTGCTGCATCCCCCAGCATGGACCAGGCAGGCAGCAGCTGGGAAGGGCCAGCACGTAGGTGTGAAACCTCCCCAGCGCCAGCGAGCTGCGGATCAAAGCCGTTCCCATGCAGCAGCTCTTCCCAGAGCAGTGACTCACGACCTGGAGGAAACGCCTGTCCTGCGGGGCTGAAACATGGGGACTTTATGGGGGTGACACTGCTGGCACCCCGCTGCCCCACCGCATGCATGGCCAAGCTGCACTCTGAGCTGTGCCTGGACTTTGGAGCGTGCCAGCCGTGCCCATGTACCATGCAGGGCTGCAGGGTGCTACGTGCACGTGCACACATCTGGCCGCAGTGCGGCACAAGCTGGGTGAGCAGCACGATGTCACCCCCCTTTGCTCCCCAGCGTGTTGTGAGTGCACAGGGGAAAGTGTCTTTGCTTTCCCGCTGGGAGAGAATGCCTCCTCTCCCGTGGACATCCAGCAGCAAAAATACATCAAAGCCCGTCTGATGGCAGTGAGTAAACAGGAAGGGAGAGAAAGACAAACAGGGCTACTTGCAGCCGGCGGGGAGAAAAACAACTCACTCTCCAGGCTGCAACCCTGGGGAGAAACCAAGCAAATGAGCCCAGTGAGCCAAATGAGCCATATGAGCCAAATGAGCCAAAAGGGCTCGGGAACGCCTCGCCAAATTCTGCTGGGGCTGTTGGGGTCAGGACTCCTGGTGTGGCTCCCACCACTCAGGTGTGCGGGTGCATTGCCCCGACACCTTGCAAGCACTGATGGAGAAGGATGGAAGCACTGCGTGGTTTTGCTGCTGAGCACAGCACGGGCCATGTCCTCACCCAGCGCCGCTCTGGTGCCCTGCAGGAGGGTGGTTCCCAGGGCAGGGGTGCTCCAGGGTCTGGTTAATAGGATTAGGGGCTCCTCGCCCGGTCATCCCATCCTAATCCCACTGGGAGGGGAAAAGTCAGCTTGAGACAAAAGGCAGCAGCCGCCCACATCGGGATGTGCCCGCTGACCCCTGCGCAGGCGGCGGGGATGGGGCAGCAGTTGCAGAGCACACGGGTGGTCACGGCCAGCAGCAAGCTCCCATGTGCACTGCAGTGCTGGGGCTGTGAGCCTGTGGGACGCTGGGCATGGAGCACAGCGCTGGCACTGCTGTGCCGGGCGTCAGCAGGATGAGGCGATTCCCCGCCTCGCAGCAGCTGCTGTCCTGCAAAGTTCCTGTTTTGCAGTGAAATCTTCAGCTCCGTGCCTGGAAAAAACGAGTGAGAGTGGAGCAGGTGCCTGGCCCGGGTGCTGCTGCAAACAGCGTAGAGTGGGGCCAGTCCGTGTTCACCAAATGGAGAAAGCGAGCGCAAAGTGAAACGAAATGAAACAAACCCTGAAATGAAGGGGTTGGGAAGGAGTCAAAACCTCTGCCTTGGAGCAGGAGCCAGACACCAGAGCTGGGAAAATGGAAATGCAGCATTCTCCGGGCAGGGATGACCCCACGTGCCCCCCGGCCACAGGGCATCACCGCCGCCCGTTGCACATCGGTGTGACGGAGCGGTGGGACGGTGTGACGCAGCATCACCAAGGACACCCCAACCACCATGGCTTGGCTTTGCTGAGCGGGATGTTTTCAAACCTGCACTGGAGGGAGGAGGTTTTGCCAACGGAAATATGCAACTGACTGTAAATAATGGCTTTTATCTTCAGAAGTACCGTGAAGCGCGCGGGCGGAGGACGGGGCAGGTGATGCGGAGGGGTTGGGTTACGGCTCCTGTCACCGCAGCCCCCTGCTGCCCTGGGATGGGTTCATGCACTGAGCAGTGCAGCGCTGCTCGAGGCTCGGGGTGCAGGAGTGCTCCTCCCTCATCCCAGTGCAGGTTCCATTGCTGGGATCATGCATGAGAGCACAAGTTGAAGCAACAACAGCAAGAAAAACATCGGGGAAAAGGAGACCTGTTAAATAGAATCTGTTCATAACGCAATAATTGTTCCTCTGCATGTGATTCAGACAGCTGCCTAATTGTTAATTACCCCAATTTGAGAACAACAGGTAATGTGCAGAGCTGGCTTTCTCTGCCTGCTGCTTGCTGCTGGTGGTGCTGGAGCCGCAGCGTGTCCCGGCAGGTTGGGATGGAGAGGGGCAGGGGAGCTCGTGGCTCTGCGAAGGAGAGCTGTGCCATCAGGGTCCCAGCACTACCTTCCTCAGGAGACACTCTCAGTCTATTTGATCGCTGTTTGCCTGTTGCACGCGGAGCTTTTGCCTACGAGCTCACGCACACCTGCGTGCAGCTGCCAACCAAGCACCCCCCAGCACACCCTATGGTTTCTGGGGCCAGGAAACGCTGCTGAGCTCCTTTCTCTTGCAGTGATCGGGCGCCAGTGTAGCCGATGTGTGCCCCACGTGTGCAGGCCAGCAGCCAGCGGAGGTCTCTGCAGGATGCAGAGCTGATAGCAGCCCCGGGGAAGGTGACACTTTTTGTCCTTCAGCAGCCGTAGGGGCCCGGGGGCTCAGGGCTTGTCCCTGGTTTTGCTATATCCTCCAAGCACAGATGGGGATTGCATCATTTCTGGGGGGAGCTTCACACCTCCACGCTTTGCTTTAGGGAAGGTCCCATGCCCAAGGCACATCCCCTCTGCTCCCGTCCCCATCCCTTCCCATCCCAGCATGGTGCAGGGACCATGGGCAGCTGCTCCTTGCAGCCCTGGCCCCGGGCACGTCCCGCTGCCAGCAACGTGCTGGGGAGCGAGGGATGCTCTGCTCGTCCCCAGCTTCCTGCAGGCAAAAATAGCAGCGTAGGAAGCCCTGCGCCGTGGCCCCGGGTTCCTGTAGATTGGGTGTATTTATAGTGTGAATGGCCCCGTAACGCTCTGCCCTTCTGGCTCTCACCTGTGCTTTGGGGAGGAAATATTTTCCCCCTCCCACGCCCTCGGTTCATGGCTCTCACACTGGCGAGGCCTTGCGCTTCCCACCAGCACCGAGTCTCCGGGGCCCAGCGGTGAGAGCCGCATGCCAGTGCCCTGCCACAGGGCATGGGGACAGCCCGAGCCCCCCTGTGCCATCCCAGGGCTGCAGTGCCCATCCCTCTGACTGCACGATGCCCGCGAGCCCAAGGGCAATGCTGGCACAAACCGCCTCCCACCGCGCTGAGAGCAGTTTATTTGTCTAAGCGAATCACCAAAGAGGTTAAATAGACATTTTCCATTCAGATCCCCAAAGCAGCGATAGCCCGGAGCCTAAAAATAAATCCCTTTTGATTGTGCCCAGTCCAGAATTAGATTGCCTCTGGACCAGGGCCTTGTTCCGCCCCATCCCGTGCTGAGACCTTTCTCTGTGCTCCGTGCATGGGATGGGCTGTCCCTGTGTCCCCCACGCCAAGGGCAGTGACAGCCCCCGCGTGTCCTCCCCTCTGCTGCCGGAGCAGGAACCGCTGTTACGTCTCAGCAAAATAACTCATTCTAAAGAAAGGGGGGAAAAAACCGCCCCAGACCCCGTAAAACTGAAATTGTAGTCCTCCCGGGATGCAACGTCTGAAATATTCCCACAACCTTTGCATAATGCATTGCTCATGTCAGACCTCGGGAGACGGGAATTAATGGCTAACAGCAGCAGGCATGGCACACACGTGGGGGCTGCACTGGGGGATCCTGCTCCTTTCCGCTCAGCTCCAGCCGTTCCCCTTTAAAAAGGCACGCGGAGAAAAAGAGCGCAGAGAAGTGAAGGAGCGTTGGTGCCAAACAGGAAACATTCAATAAATGTTTATCCCCCGGCACAACGGCGGGTGTTGAACGCTTTCTGTGTATACGCTTTCAGGTAGAAGGCACCGAGCTGACCCCCCCCGGCCCTCGGTGCTGAGCTCGGGCTCTGCCCACAGCTCTGGGGACGGATCCATCCTCGCTGCTGTGGGCACCCCGCAGCCCCTCGCCCCGTGCCTGGTTTCCCCGCCAGCACTGGGAGCATCCCACAGAAGCAGGATGCTGCTGAACCCCCATCGCCGTCCCGCTCCTTCCCAGCGCTTTCTCGATCCCATCAGCTTTTTCCAAACCTTCCTTCCCCTCCCCCCAAGAAAATGTGAAAAAATAGCTCCATCTGGATGCTGTTTCCACCCAGGCGCAGGCCCCGGGGCCGGGAGCCAAGAGCTCGGCAGCGCCTGTGAACAGCCGACGTGGGAGCGGGGAGGATGTGACGGGGAAGTGTGAGAACAGCCCGGGGTCGGCAAACCTTCGGCCTCACGGCAGGACCCGCTCTGCCTCGCGGGATGGGGCGATGCCTGCCCCCGGTGTTCGGGGGATGGAGGGGGACGCGGGGATGCTCTGTGCCGGGGAGGCCCCGTTTCCCTCCTGCCGAGCATCTCGGGGATGCTGTGCTGCTCCTTCAGCGGGAGGGGACGGGCCGGCTTCCTGCTTCCCAGCCTTCCCATGCCAGCACGTGTTATTTATGACCCTCAGGTTTTCCAGTGAAACAGAAATGATGGGAGGTCGGGGGCGAGCTGGGTCCCGAGCGAGCGAGCCTGGTGCGGGAGGGGTTAACCCGCCCGGCGTGGGGAAGCCACCTCCATCCTCCAAAATACAATCAACCAGGAAATAAACAGGAGCTCGTGTTTGTTTCAGTTCACAAGTGAAAAATAAAAGGATTTCCTCCGAGCCGCAGCGCCCCGGGTCCCGCAGCCCGGCCGGGAGCTGCCTGCCGCCCCGCGCCCATTGTTCGCCCCTCCAAATGGGACATTGTTCCCTACAATGGGAGCTGGAAGTGCTCCCCGGGCTGCGTGAGCAAAGCGGGGCTGCCCATGGGGCTCACCCATAGACCCATGGACACCCAACACGCTGTCCCCCAGGACTGGGGTGGCAGTGGCACCTCAGTGGGTGCGCGGTGACACCCAGCGCTGGTGGGGACATGGGGGACAGCACGGGGCTCTGAGCCCTCTCCCAGGCAGGATGCTTTTGTCCCCTTCTTATCAACTGCATCTCCTTGCAACAGCAAAACCTCACGTTTCCTGCTGTTGGTTGATATTCGATGACTGCGATGTCACAACAATGGTTCTGGATGAGTGGAAAGGAAATCAAGGCTCAAAAGGGAGCCCTGCGTGGGGGCACGCTGTGATCCTGGGCCCCGATGGTGAGGGGCTGCTGGAAAGCTTCAGGACCAAAGGGCACCCTGCAGCAACGGGGCCCCGCTGGGCTCTGCGCGGTGCCAGCATGGGCTGCGCACCTTGGTGCAAAGTGCTCCGGGGCTGCAGCACGCTTTCACTGCCTGATGGATGCGTTAAGGCCATCTGAAAACAAGGGGAGTTTGCATTTCAAGCCTTCCCCCACCTGCGGGGTCAGAGCACGGGCAGGGAGCGGCCTGAGGCTGCTTAGCAAAAGCCGAGCCCAGGTAGGAGGCTTTGCAGCAGAAAGCCAAACCCGCTCCGTCCTGCTCTTGGGAGCACCACGGCCGCGTTGCTTCAGCCCACGGAACACAGACGGGACATGCAGGAGTGGCATGCAGAGCCGGCCCCATGTGCAGCAGTGAAGGCACTGCAGTGTCTCCTGCAGCGTAAATATAATCTGTCACTTTTTTCTCAGTTTTCTTCTCTCTCGGTCCCATCCCCAGCCTGCTTGCCCTCCTGCCTTGGTTTTGCTTTTTGGCCGTGTTTTTGTAACCAGCACTGGATGGCAACGTCCCAGCGCCGCGCTCGGGCTGCTGGAAGCCTCATTGATGGCTCAGATCACCGGGCAGCCTCCGGGTTGGGAAAAAGGCAACAACACAATGACACTCGGAGCAAAACATGCCAAAATGGAGATGAAAAAAAAAAAAAAAGTAGTTTTTCCTTTTGGTCTGTAAACCAAAACCCCTCGGGCTCGGCTCAGCATCTCTGCTGTTGGGAGCTCTGCTGGGACGGCCCCGTGGGTTCCAGCTCCATGAATCCGGTGGCAAAACGTGGGACACGGTGACCCAGAGCTCAGCTGCACGTTTTGCAGGGGTTTTGCTTCACACCAAACTGTCACATTGGAGCTGATATAGCGCGATGACACCTTGGTCCTAATGGCATGGCAGGATGCGGGCAGCTATCCCTGCCCTGGGGTTTCCCCTCCCCGATGCACCACTGGGTGTCCCCAGGGTGGGACTCGAGGGGCACTGCCGCCCCGGCAGCTCCTCGCAGGCAGGTGGGACATCTCACAGCTACGGGCGAAGTGGGGCCGAAGTGGGAGAGCCACATTAAACCCAGGGGGGTGCCCGTGGGAACAGTGCCCTGGGAGCAGCCCCTTCCCACCCCTGCCCCAGCCAAAAGGAGGGGGGGGAACCGAAAATAGTCCCCCAGTCCCATGGGAACGCGCAGAGACGCTGCCAGCCTGCATTTCCCTCGCCCGTCCCGCAGCTGTCTGCGTTCCTAGAAAACCACCCCCCAGACCATCCCCCAGGTTGGATTTTGCCCAGCTTTGCAGCTTTGCAAACAAATCTGGGAACGCTAACAGCGCGGCGGCCGGCGCTGCTTCGCTGTCCCTGCGGTTTATTTTTCTTGCGGCTGCAGCCGGTGGGGCTGCGTCACCCAGAGGCCTCGAATCCGTGGGCTGAGAGAAGGATCCCAAATCGCAGCCCCTCCTGCACCAAAGGGATGCTCGGAAGCGGGTGAAGCCGAGCCGCTCACTCCCACCCTCCTGGGGCTGCTGCTTTGCTCCATGCTGTGGAGCTGCAGCCCATCAGCCAGGCGTCGAGCTGGCAGGTCCCGTCCCAGCACGGCCACGTGGCTCAAAGAGCAGCAGCACGGCACGGAGAGGGAAAAGTGGCCCCGGTGTTGTCACAGGGAGGGAAAGAATTCTCCCGACCTTGGGGAGAAGGGAGAGAGGAAGCGAGGGGGAACCCCATGGGAAAGCACATACATGTTTGGACAGCGAGAACAGAAGTGCTCATTACTCATGAAAACGCACAGAAGTTCTTTTCAGGCATCGGCTTCCAGTAACAAAGCCAGATTGATGGAAAAAAAAGAAAAAAAAAGTGCTTTTATTTTTGCGTTCGCCAATGGAGAAAGCTAAAAAAAAGGGGGGGGAAAAAAAGAAAAAAATAAAAGGATGCAAAGAATAATCGGGGGAATGCAGAGAGTCAGAGCAGGGAGCGGGGTCCCAGGAGCCTGCAGACAATGCCTCCTGCCCCCGGGGTTTTTAATTCTTGTGCTCAGGAAATCAAACAAGTGTGCTATTATTTATTCGGAGTCGGCATTGGTTTCCGCGTTTCATGGGGCTGTGCCTGGGCGCCGGGCTCAGTGTTCTTGGGGCTGAGCCTACGGCTGCCACTGTGCACTGAGATTCTGCCCCATTGCCCCACGGCTCACGGACCAGGTGCTGATTTTGAGGCGCTGTGGGGTGAGCAGAGCCTTGTCCCGGTGCTGTGTTCCCTCACTGGGTGCAGGTAAAGAGCAGGAGCTGAGCGATGCTCCCTGGGCCCGTGTCCTCCCCTCGTCCCCTCCTTGCCCCCGTCCCCTCCTCATCCTCACGCCTTCGTCCTGCTCCCCTCGCAGAGCCCCGAGAGGAGCCCTCGGGATGCCGCTGTGTGAGCTGCAGCTCAAGTGAGCGTTATTCAGCTCCGCTAACCTTGGCAGACAGACCCCAGGGAAAGGGACAAAAGGACAATTGTTTGCAGCAATTTTGCCCTCAATTGGTTTCCCCATCAGCTTTCAGAGCGGCACAGCCCGCCAGTTACTGGCTGACTAACATCATTAAATTCAACTCGCGCTGCTGCGAGCGGGGGGGGGGCCGAGGAAATGGAACTTTTGGGGCCTCCTGTTGCCTTTCCATGCCCCAAATCCTGAACGGCAGTGGGGTGTAGGGGGAAGCTGAGCTGTGCTCGTGGCCATGCTGAAGGAGGGTGTCCATGGGGCTGGTGCCTCTGTCCCAGCCCCAGCAGCTGCCTACAGCTCAGTGCCTGGGGCACGATGTCCGTGCTCGTGGCCGGAGCTGTTCCAGTGCCAAACTGGTGCCAGAGCAGCCATCCCAGTGCTGCCATCCCTGTCACTGTGCTCTGAGCCAGAGACATCATGGACCCAAACCTGTGCTGGACGGCCCATCATGACCCAACCCAAGAGGGTTCTCAGTGCTCCCGCGTGCAGCGCAATGACCCCATGCATGGGTGACACCTCCCAGGACACCTCTGTGCATCCAAACTCCGTGTGAGTGAACTCTGGGTATCTGTATGAGGCCTGTGCCCGGGCACATCCCTGCAGCACGGCAGCACGTGAGCAGCTCATTCCCAGCCGCCCCACGCTGCTTGGCGTGCTGCAGTGCTGCAGGGCGTGGGAGCACCCACGCCTGAGGTGGGTGTCTGCAAAGCTCTGGGGTGAGCGGCACAGTGAGAGGCAGTGATTGTTAACGCAGCCCTGGAGGCCAGATCTCTTTGGGAGTGGGGGTGGGAGTGGGTGAGCAGGGGGCAGCGCTTGCACCCCAAAATCCATCAGCAGAGGCATGTCTGGCTTGCGGGTCCACAGGTATCTCTGTGCCCAGCAGACTGAAAGAGCCCAGGAGCCTTGCCCTGCTGTTTATCTCCTGTGTAATTAAGTCATTAACAAAGCAAATGAATTTTGGTTTCTGTCTTCAGGGCTTGATTGGACTCCGTGTTCTCCCTGGTTTCAGGGCGCAGTGAGGAGCACAGGGTGTGCTGTTCCTCTGCTTCCTCCCTGAGCAGCCCCATGGGACGTGCAGGGCTAGGGGGATTCAGCCGCCACCAGCAGCCCCGAGTTCCTCGTGAGCTCTGACTCCAGGACTTTGGGCAAGTCCCAGTGCCAGGACCTGAGCTCAGAGCTCCCAGCACGAAGTCCCCGATCCATTTGCTCGGTGCCTTGGAGCCCAGCAGCCCTCCTGGCGCTGCCACAGTCGAGTCTGCAAAAAACGCGTGCCAGAAACCTTTTGCAAAGTTGGCTCTTGGTTGCTACAAAGCAGATTTTTAGCTTCCTGTTCATTCCCTCTTCCCGTCCCGTGCAGACGGGGAGAGGTGGGATGTTGAGCCCTGTGCTGTCCCAAGCACTGATGGAGATTTGGGGGATTTTTCTTGCCAAGCCACTTTGCATCCGCACAGATTGCTTTTTGCTGCAGGGACTGGCGAAGGGAGAGGCTGCGTAACAAAGGCAAAACGTCTCGGCGCATACCACACACAAATATTTGCCATAGCAGCAGGAACAGAATAGCAAATTAACAGCCAACGAAGTGATCCTGCTCCTGCTCCAAGTTACCGGGCAGGAAAGTCCCGCTGCAATGCTGTGCTGGGCTCTGCAGGTGAAGTGCATCCCCGCAGCACTCCAGCAGCTGCCACGAGGTCAATGTATTCCTCCCCACCGCTTCCTTCCCAACGGCTGCTGGTCCACGAGCACAGAGAAAGGCCCCAGGGGAGGGAGCAGCCCCGGCACGGGCACGGAGGGGTTTGCAGGGAGATGCCATGGTAACCCCGCAGCGTGATGCTGAGCGCCGCGCGTCCTCCCCGCGCTGGGGCAGGGGGAAGGAGAGGGGACAATGGGACCGTGCTGCCTCCCCAAGCTGTCCTACTTTGTGCCCTGCCCCATCTGTGATGCGCCAGCACCGGCTCCATGTGACTCCCCGGCTGGCACCGTGCTGCTGGGAGCCCCAACAACCCCAGCCAGGCTGCGGGATGCTCGGGGACAGTGTCTTCCATAAATACAGACAGCTCCTTGGCTGCCGTGAGGGCGTGCGAACACCTTGCGCTGGCCAACGCAGCTCCGTGGGGTTTCTCCCACAGCCGCCCCCGTGCCCGTGGGCGCTGGGTGCTCCCGTGCAGGAGGGGAGCAAAACTTGCACGCCCCGGCAGGAGCCACGCGGGGTGCACGCCCAAATCAAAGCGAGAATTTAATTAAGATTTCCGACGGAGCGAGATAGTGAAATGAGCAGAGCTGGGCCCTCACCTCCAGAGCCTCCCTCTGTCTGCGCTGGCACGCCAGCCTTCATTTGCATCTTTAAGTAGAATGTTTTTAATTGATATTGTGCCGCAGTAACACAAGGAGGGAAAACCAAAGCGGCTTTTTCATGTCTGGGCCTCGGCTCTCCCGCAGAGCCCCGGGTCCTGGGGAGCACAGCCACGTGCGTGGGGCAGGGCATGGTGATGCTGCAGTCCCTATGGGGATAGAGTGGGGATGAAGAAGGGATGGAGAGGGGATGGAATGGGGATAGAGAGGGGATGGAGAAGGGATGGAGAGGGGATGGAGCCGGCTCTGAGTGCCCAGAACTCGTGCACGAAGAATGTCAGGGGATGCCAGTGCCGGGAGCGGGACGGCGCTCTCAGCAAAAGCCATTTGAGGAAACGGCGCCAGATAAATCAGGCAGCTTCATTCAGCTCCGGCTCTGTCCTGGAGAAAGGGCAGCTTCTGTGGGGCAGTGAGCAGCCGAGCCAGCCGTCCACCTGCCTGCAGCCCACACTGCAGCTCCAGCCCAGCACAGCAGCTGTCCGTCCACTGCTGCTGCCAAGGGCCGCCCTGCAGCACAGTGCCCGCTGTGCTGCGCTCCCTCTGACGGCACCGGGCACAGGCTGGGCTGGAGCATGTGGTGCAATGGCTCCCGGTGGTGGTGGCAGTGACACGGGGGCTGCAACGAAGCAGTTGGGTGCGCTGACCCCCCCTGCCCTGCCCGACCCAGCAGCACAGCTCGGGGTGTTGCACCCCAGCGTGGCCCCGCTGTTTGCTGCATGCTCCCAGTGCCGGTCCCCCCCCCCGCATCCCCACGGGGCTCTATCTTTAACCAGCGCCATTTGCTCCAATTCTTGGGATGCTCTGCGTGTCACAGAGCCCCGACCCCGCTGGGCATTGCCGGGGGGATGGAGAGGGGCTTTGATCCGCCCCACGTCTCCCCCAGTTGCTCTGCACAAGTGTGGCCGGCGAGCAGCTGGAAGAGGGGGCCGGAATGCGAGCGCTCTCCCATTCCCATTATTTTCCCACTGGCTGGGGTCCTGGGACACACTGGGGACATGGGCCGTGCCCATGGGGACACGGAGCCTCCCCCTGTGCCCCGCCAGCTGTGATTGCTATGCTGGAAGCACAGCCGCGCCAGGAGCATTCGCTGTTTCCGGAGAGGAAAATGACATAATTCATACCCAGAATAATTCCCTCCTTAGAGCGAGCCCAGCCGTATCTCCTGACTGACAACGAGGCTCCAAACACCCTCATTGTTCCCTGATCTGCAGCTCAGGGTGCGTGGGGAGGTGGAGGAGAGAGGTGGTGTAAGGGAGCCCATCATCAGAGCTGGCCGGGGGGATAACGGCCCCAAGGGCAGCAGAGTCCCTCGTATCGCCGGGAGGTTTGGCAGCAGCTCCAGAAAGAGCTAAGGATGCCTGATTCCTGCTCACCCCAAAAATAACTTCGAGCAGACATGACTTAAGTGGGAAAGTGGCGCGGGGGCAGTGGCCCTGGGGGGGGGCATTGCTGGAGAGCCGGCAGGGTCAGCGCTGGGGGATGACATTGCTGGGGGACGTTGCTTTGGACTTCACGGTGACGTTGCTTTGGTCCTCGTGCAGCCCTTCTCCATGCCCCACTGTCCCCAAGGGCTGTGGGGTGGGGACTGGTCCTGCCCCCCCGTGCTGCCTGCCGCCAGCGGGACGTTTCCCACCAGGGCCGGGCTGGGGCTCACTGCGGCGGAGGGGCTGCGCCTGGTTATCTCCTCAACGAGGGGCCTGGAGCCATCAAGATCTGCTCCAAACAATCACTTCCTTTCCCAGGCACCTTCCAAAAAAAAAAAAAAAAAAAAAAAAAATTCAGATCAGCAACAAAAAAAAAAGAACAAAAAACCCAACAATAATAAAAGAAGAAAAAAAAAAACTTACAACAAAAAAAAAAAAACCCGAGCAGACTTTTCCCACTGCCGCCGCGTTTCCCTGCCTCGTGTTTTCCTGCCCCCACACATCTTTCTTCCTTGCTCGAAGATTGTCCCCAGCTGGCTCCAGAGGGGCTCTGCTCCACTCCCTGGGGCCGGCTGGGATGGATCTTGCTGCGATTGAACCCGCTGGGATTGATCCTGCTGGGAGCCAGGGGGCTGGCTTGGTGCGAGCGTGGTGCAGAAGGGACACCAAGCGTGGGGTGGAGCGGGGATAGGGCACGCACAGGGATGCAAAATAGGGATTCTGCAAAATAGGGTTGGATCTCGCACCATAGGATCCTGCACTATACTGCATGGTGCACTTTTTGGAGCTGTGGTGGCGGTGGGGGGAGCTGCCGGTTCCCATGGCTGGAACCCCCCGGGAGCACTGGTGAGGCAGATGTGGGGGCTGAACCCAAGCAATGCCTTCTGCCCAGCGAGGGGTGTCCGTCATTCATGGCAGCTGAACCCGGGCAGCTGCGGCCGATGGTTCCCAGGGTCCGGGTTTGTCACTGGGGACAGCACCGAAATCCATCCCCTGCTCCTGCCCCGATCCGTAGCGCTGCTCTCCTCCTGCCTGCGTGGCCGGGGCGCTGCCAGCAGCCGCAATGCCCAGGCTGCAAGAAAATGCCCCAAAATCAGCAAGGAAGGGCTTCTCCCACTGCTTTGGGGCGGGGGCCGTGTGCTGCCAGAGGAAGCCAGGGCGGTATCTCCCCTCAGCTGCTATCTTTCTCTCTTGCACTCACAGTTTCCCTTGCGCGGAGCAGCTGGCTCTGTGCCATAGGGTTGGGGTGGACAAGGGGGAAAAAATCCCTTTTCCCAAACCTCGGGGCTTTGGTGGGTGTGCTCCCCTCAGCGGGGGCAGAGGGGGCTGCGTGGCCTAGGGGCTCCTTTGGAGCATCCCTTCGTCCTGCTCCTGCTCCCAGGGTCTCCCATTGAGGAGCGCTGCCCCGTGATTCATCCCCTGGTGTGGGAGCCTGAACCCGTTCCTACAACAGATGTTCCTGTTTGTTTGTGGGTTTGCTTTGCTCTGTGTTTGCTCCTCACGGCTGCCAGGAGGATGTTTATTGCGGAAGATGGGATGGATGAGACCTCACCGCTGCAGCCAAAACTCTGGGTGCTTTTACAGCACTGTTCTCCACAGCGGCAAATGGAATACGGTGGGAACAGAGCCCAGGCCTGGGTTTGGCTCTGGGTTTGGGCACTGGGTTTGGGCACTGGGTTTGGGCATTGGGTTTGGGCAGCCCAGGCCATCCCCAGTGCATGGGGAGGTGACAGCGTGGGGACATTCCGGGTGCAGTGCGTGCCGCATGGGGCAGTCCCACGTCCTGCAGGAAGCGTGGGCACGGCGCTGCGTGGGAGCTCAGTCTCTGTCTGCTGTGCACGGGATTGCACAAACCAACGTGTTTCCCCTCCAGACTTTCACCACTGGGTAATCACAGCCACGCTTCTCCCTGAGTGCAGCCTGGGGCAGGATGGCAGGGAGCACAGCGACGCTTTTCCCGTATTTTCGCTTTCAGGAAGCAGGGCTGTGGGAGAGCTGTTTGACATCAGCAGCAGGCAGGGACGGACCCCTCAAACTGAGCAGGGGCAACGGGCTCCTGCGCACCAGGGGTGTTCCCAGAGCCTCCCATCACTTCCAGCCTCCGGGTCTGTCTGGCAGCAGAGACTTCCAGCTGGGACACGCAGTGCAGGTGAGAGCTGAGCACCTGCACGCTGCAGCAATTGGCGCTTTCCAATGATGCTAAGCGAGGATTGGCCTCCTCCGACCCACGGCCCCGTTTGTCAGCAATAAACCCGGGGGGGGTTGAGTCTGCAGCGCGGGGTGGGTGGGAGGGATTCTGTGCCCCCTAGGGCAGGGCTGGGCTATAGCAGCAGCGGGGTATGGAGCAGCTGAGGGGGCCCATCATGGGACAGTGAGTCATGCACAGCCCTCACTGTGGAAATCGGAGCCAGGTGCAAACCTGATACCTTAAGTAGGGACTTTTATTTGAAATTCCTCTCCTTTACAGATTTTGGCTTTTCGCGCATTCTGGGAGCCCCACAGATTTGCAAACCGAGGGGTCTTTCGTAAGAGGAAGGAGGGGGAAGTTTTGCAAGCGCAGAAAACCTGCACATGCCTTTTGAAAACAAGCCTGACCTCGGGGCACGGCCGCTGCTCCTCTGGCTGCTGCCTTCCCCTTTCTGCCTGGAAAGCTGCAGGAAGGGTCATCCGTGCCACGAGCTGCATGGGGACACACAGTAGGGCATGGCTCCCCATCCCCTATGGCCACAGCTCTCAGAGCCACCCCAACCCATGCAGATATCTCCAGAACGGTGTCGGGATCGTATCTGGACGTGTCCCACTGCTGGGCTGTGCTGCACAGCGTCCAGCCCTGCGCTCCTCCTGCGGTCTGCACGGCCTCGGTTACCTAATAGGAAGGGGTGGGTGTGGGCGTGGGTGTGATAACTGCGCGCAGATAATTTCACTTCAGGGTAAGTCAATAAATTACTAAAGAGCCTTTGATTGTGCTCTGGGTGATGCATGTTGATTCAAAAACCTAAGACATTTAGCCTCAATTATGTCTATTTGTATGTCTTTCCTGCCTCCCTTCTGCAGGGCGCAGGGGAAATAACCCTGCCTGTCTGCGTTCCCACACCTCTCCCACCTCGGCCGTGCTCCAACTTTCACTCCTGTGCTGATAATGAGCGGCAGAGAATCAGTTCTTGGCGTGGCTCCGTGCTGCACCAGGAGGACACGGAGCAAACGCTGCGCCGTGGTGCCGGGATGGGGCTCTGCAAACCCAGCTCCACACAGCACATTTCCCATGGCACGCATGGGGAAGACCCAAAGGGGTGAAAGGCAAGGGCAGCACCGAGGCTGAAGCACGGCCCCACCGTTGGCAGCAGTGCCCCCGGGCCTGGGGCACAGTGGGAGCTGCAGTGCTGCTCTGCGGGCATCATTGCTTTCCCTCCATCAGGAATGCAAAAATCCACTTCTGGAGTGGGAGCCTGGGGTCAAAGCCCTTCTGCATGGGCTGAGGGCAGCCTGGTGCTGCTCGCGGGTAGGAGTGCATAAGAAGCAGGCATTGCTCTGCAAACCAGAGGGCAACATTGCTGTTTCTGGACTGACTACGTACATGTCGTTGCATGCAAATCTGACAGTGGCTTTTCAAGTGCAAATCTCCCATTGAAACAAAGAATCCCCACACCGGAGCACACGTTGCATGGAATTACACTGCTGTTGCAACACCTCCCCAGAAGCTGCACCAAGCTCTTCCTTCCCCCATGCCCTGTGCCTGCAGAGGTGCACTCAGCACTTTGTTTCTTTGTGCTCTGCCTTCTATTTTTAGCTTGCACAAAGGAAGTACGCATTACCCTGCGGTGAGCACTCACCCTCAGCAGACACTTCTGCTCTGCGGAGCTGCCACATGACTCAGCCCAGGGAGCTGGCTGCTCAGGGCTGCGCAGCAGCAAAGGTCCTTACCTGATGGGATAAGACGGCATGGGAGGGAAGGATGGGGCTGCAGGGGCTGCAGTGGGTGCCATGCCATCCAGGAGAGGTGAATCCATGCACCAAAGCACTTTGCTGCCTGCTGCTTTGCTTTTTTATTGAGGGGGCAAAATGCAATCGCTGAGTGCTCCCAACATCCCAGCTGGCTCCTGGCAGGAGGTGGTGGCCCCAGCAGGGCGAGGGTGCTCTGGAACAGGCTCTGCTGCTGCTCAGAACACAGTGGGGTTGTGCACTGATGCACGCTTGGGGCAAACAGACACCTGTGATGGGACATCAGTGTGAGAGAGCCGCCATGCAAAGAGCCCTGGCTCAGTTCACTGCTGGGATGAGGCTGCTTGCATGGGATGGGGCTGGCTGCATGCCTGCAAAGCAGGGCCACATGCTGCAGGTGACAGCAGCACCGAGCAGCAGCATGTGAACTTCCCATGCCACAAGTCGTCACTGAGTCACTAGCCGGGGCTCCTTCTGCCCTGTGGGCAGGCTGGCTGGGTCACTCCCAGTTCCTAATTGTCGTGATCAGAGCTTCATAAATCTCACCAGAAAGAGGAAGTCTGGGAAGCAGAAAGCTGCCACAAGTGATGGCCGGCTGAGCGCGACCAGATGCCGGCAGCACCATGCGCCGGGGCCAATTTCATGGAGGAGACAGAAAGCGCTGTGCCCTGAGCTGGCACTGCTGGGTGCCCTGGCACTTGTGTTCCCCTTGAGGTACCCCTGGGATTCCCTGCTGCCAGCTCCCAGTGAGGCTGAGCAGAGCTGGCATAGAGGAGCAGCGCAGGATGGAAAAAAGCAACCCCTGCCCAAAAGCTGCACCACACCCATGCATCTGAAAGGGCTTCAGTGAGCGTTTGTTGGCTATTTTTGTCATTGCCTCTGCCCTTCCTGGCCTGGGCTGGGACCAGAAGCACTAATGCCATGAAGGAGGGGATGAGGCAGCTCATGTCCTGGGCACGGATGGAGGAGAAGTACCCGGGGACCTTGCTAGCAGCCATGTGGGAGGTGTTTGCCCACATTATGACCATCAGACTGCGATGCTCCACGCTTTCTGGGCTGGCTGTGGCCTGGGGGTTCTGCTGATGCTCCCAGGGTGTTGCAGTGGGCCGTGAGATCTGCAAAGATAGGCAGAGCACAGAAACATTGCCATCTGCTGTCACTCCCGGGTGCGCAGCACGGCCAAACCATGCACGGGTGCAAACAATGGGACACTGGCGGCCATCCTTGCTGGGCCCAGCAGGGCAGGAGCACGGTGGGAGGACGAAGGGATCAGCACCCCACACAACACACCTCTGAGTCCAGCAGACAGTGCTCTGCTCACAGTACTGCATGCACTCGTACTGCCCACTGCCAGGACATGGAGGTCACCCTGCTCAGCCTCAAGCTGTTGAGGAACTTTCGCTTTGGGGCAGCATCCAGCACAGCAGCCGTGTGCAGACAGAGAGGGCAAGTCTGAGTAATTTACAGCCTCTAAAGCAATAGCTGCAAAGGATTAGGGAAAATGTGCACTTGGCTGCAAAAAAAGGTTTTGATTTTCCTTTTGTCTTTTCTCCCCATGAACTCTCCCCTGTGCCTTCCAGCTATGGACCTTTGGGATTTGTGCCTTGGACTGGGTTTGCCTTGTTTCAGGTTCTCTGGGAATCTGGCACTGGTGTTACCCAGAGGAAGGATGCAGCTTCCCGAGCACCAGGGTTTGCCATGGGGGCAGAGAGCTGGGAGCCCCCCAATGCTCTGGCCTTGACTTGCAGCACCTGCTGAGAGCAGTCGGCCTGCAGGCACCAAGCTGCACCCTTGGTGAGGCCATCCAGCAACTCTGCATGGCCCAGCCTGCAGATCTGTCCTTTGGCACCAGGTGGACACCCACTGCCTCATCCTCCTCCCATCTTACACCCTTGATCAAGGCCTCAGAGACGAGTCCATGTGGCTTGTTTCCCTGGCTTGGCCCCCCTCCAGCCTCCTCCCTCCCAGACAGAGGATGCTGCCCCCCCACCCCACCATGCCCCCATCTCCCCCCTCTGCGTTCCTCCCTGGGGCCATGGGCAGGTGCACACACCTCCGCTTTCCCACTGCCTGGCGCAGCTCAGGGCTGGGCTGCTGCCAGAGAGGGATGCACTGCCTCTCTCCTGGCCTGGCTGGCATCTGTGGGCATGGAAAGGGGAGGTGGGCGTGCTGCATTTCTGGGTCAGAATGGGGCTGCACGGCCGGTGCTGGGCTGCACAGAGCCCTGGGGTCCTGCTCCTGTGTGCTCCCTTTGCAGAGAAACCCAAGCCGTGCACTGGTGCCACGCAGGGACAGGGGACCCTTCAAAGCGGGACCCCTGCTCTGTGCTCCTTGCCCAGCTCAGCAGGACAGGAGGGCACAGTGGTGCTGCTCCTGCTGGGTTTGCCTTTCTCCATGCTCTTGGCTCTGCAGCTCATGGTGCTGGTGCAGCGGGGCTGGAACCGCAGCTCTGAGCTCTCCTGTTCAGGTGCAGCATCCACAAGGCACAGGCAAAGCCCGGCACATCCCAGTCCCTCCTCCGGCAGAGAGCCCTTCCTCCGCCCGGCCTCGACCTGGCAGCAAAGGCAGCGTTTCACTCTTGTGTCAACATTTGGAAGAAAAAGGGGAGAAAATAATCATTTCTGTCAAACCCTGGGAATGTGGATGTCCCACAAACAAACAGAAGCTCTGTTTCTGCGCTGAAAGGCCGTTTTAAATCTGGTCGCCTGCCAAAAAGTGATAAAAATGATTGCTGTTCCAGCACTAGAGAAGAGTTTTGTTGGAAATGCCACCCCCCACGCATCCTCCCCCCAAATCTCACTTTTATGAAAACACCATTTTTTATCAGGGAGCTGGCAGGCAGATGTTTGGCCCAGACCCCACCGGAGCCAGATGCACCCAAACTGCCATTCCCAGCCCCCTCTGTGTCACCAGCTGATGGACAGCTGTCAGTCACCACTCGGAGGGGCTGAGACCAAACTGTTCCCCGTGTGTCACTTCCCAGGTGACACAGGGATCCTGCGGCTTGTGGGTGTTTCTATGGGCATTCACCCATGGAGGCTCTCCCCGTCATCTTGCAGCACAGCGCTGAGTGCCCTTCATGGGGCATTGTGGTGCAGTGGACGTGGTGGGGGATCAGGACACAAGTGTCACAGCCGTGCTGGGCTCAGCCATGCAGGGCTGCAGTGTGATAGCTGCCTCCGGAGAGCACGGGAGGGAGGATGCTCCCCTGCACGCACGGTGCTTTAGGGAGGGCACGGGGCAGGGATGGTGTTGTGTCACTCTGAGCCAGGCTTGCTGGGGCTCGTCTCCTGTTTATTTATGATCGGTGGCAGGTTTCCAGCAAGTTGTTTTCCTGGTGTTACATTAAACTCCCAACCTTTTGTTCCAAGGTATCACCCAGCTCAGGTACAACAGCCCCAGCCATGTGGTGCTCCCCTTCCAGCCAGCACAGCATCGACCCCTTCAGTGGGGCAGGACAGGGACAGAGGACAGCTCAGCAACATGCAAAGGCACCAGGGCAGCTCCAAACATCCCCCGTGCTGGCGCTGATGTGGATGGTTGGGGCTTTCCATGATGATCTTGCATTGGGCACACCCTTGCCCTGGGGCAGCGCAGTGCCGGTGGGGACACGGGGACG
This sequence comes from Numida meleagris, assembly GCF_002078875.1. Lineage (NCBI taxonomy): Eukaryota > Metazoa > Chordata > Aves > Galliformes > Numididae > Numida > Numida meleagris. The sequence goes on along the minus strand of NC_034424.1, from coordinate 7,610,181 downwards.
TGCCAGCTTTGCAGTCAAGGGGACGTGCCAGCCATGCAGCCACGGGGCCAGGCCAGCCATGGGGTTGGGCGCCGCTGGCGTTGCTCATGATACTTGCAAGGAGGACAAGGATGGGCTGCTGCTCTCACCTTGCTCAATCTGTGGCTGTGCAGTTCGAGGGCACGTGCCCGGGCACAGCCGCTGCCCTGTGCCGCTGCTCCACGGGATGAGAAATCCCACGGTGTGAGGCTCCTCCCGCACGGAGCGGGCAGGTGGAGCGCCCGGGGGCATCATTCCCAACCCAAACCACGCGTGTCCCGGCTTCGATACGGAGGCGAGGGCAAAACCTCCGGCACCGAGCGGAAACACGCGTTTGCTGGGAGCGCTGGAGGCAAAGAGTGCGTGTTCAGCTTCTGAGGCGTGTGGCTTTTGCTTTTGCACATGCAGACAAAAATAACAACAGGAAACACAGGCAGGCTCCCAATTAATTGATAGCGCACCCCATTCCCCCGGTGGATCTACCTCCCTGTTTCTGGGCTGCCTGAAGGCTCTCCTTGCCCCGAGCAGCTGCTCTTCAAGGAAATTGATTTTCAAGCAGGCTGTGCCTTTCTGGTCTAGTTCCTTCAGTCTGTGGCTCAGTCTCATTTTCATTTAGGAAAAATTCTATTTTTTACAATTGCAGCGTCACTCAGAAAAGGCACCTAGGCCTGGAGCACTAGGCAGGGCACTTCCCCAAAGCGCTGAGCTTCGTCCTTTGTGTTTTTTTCCTCCCCTTAGAGAGCATGGAGGGGGACAGGGCCATGCTGGGGACGTGTCCCAGAGCTCCTGCCCACACCAGACCCTACACGAGGCAGCGTGCGGTGCTCCTCGGCTGCAGCAGGGAGCTGGCTTATGCCCGGACATGTCCCACTACCTGCTGGGAGATGAGAGCTGGTTGCTGCTCTGCAGCACGAGCTGGGCGCTGGGGAGAGGAGTGGAACGCAATGCCCAGAGCATCTCGAGAAGGGTCAGGTTGTCTCCATGGCATTGATATCTTAAGGAGAATTAAGAGTTATTTCACCGCCTGTTTAAAAGCAATGTGCGTGAGTGGCCTTTGCCGCGTCTTCCATCTCCTGCAGCTGGTCCTCAGCTGCACCCCACGCTGACCCCAGCCCTGAGCTGTCCTTGGCCATAGAGATAGATGGACACTGCTGGGGTGATTCTGCTGCTGGAGCTTTGTTTATTTCCTTCCCAAATGGCCACTATGGAGGGCCCAGCCCAACCCGTGGCTCTACCATGGGCAACGTGCTGCGTGCAGGGCTGTGCCCGGCTGCTGGCCACAGACAAGGAGTGTGGGCATGACCCAGCCCCTGGTCGCCCATGAGCAGCTCCGTGCCCAACACGTGCGTGCAAGCCCAAGCCAAGTGACTTGCCATGTGGAGAGATGGAGGAACCCCAAAATCCCAACTTCACCATAAAAATATCAATCATCTCTAAACATCCGTGTGCTGCTGTTCCTTCTCTCCCTGCCCGGTATTTTCTCACGCTCCGAAGCTGGCAGCAGCCGCTGGGAAGCAGTGTTGGAACTTGTCCTGCCGTCCCATCAAGGCCGGTTATCTCCAGCATCGAGCCCTACAGCTGGAAGGGCTGCAAGTAGGGGCAAGGCACGCTCCTGCTTGCCGCTTTCCATTGCGTCACTTGGACAAGAGCTGAGTGAATGCCCCGGGGCCAGATCCCACACACAGCACCTTGCCTGGTCCTGCACAGCACAGCAGGTCCTGGCAGCCCCGTGCTACCAGGACACGGGGACCCTAATAATGCCCTCGAGCATCACTGGGAGCCCTCCCTCACCTTCCCTTCCCAACAGCCTGCATGGAACTGGTGTATGCCCAGCCTCCCAAAAGCCATCGTATCTAAAGGCTGCACCCTTGGACAAGATTTTTGCTGCCTGATGGGGATGGGGAAGCCTCTTGGGAGCCAACTTTGGAGCAGAGCATGGCCAGGGCTGGAGGGATGCTCCCACCAGGGCAGTGGGGACAGGAAGGGATTGTCACCCTTCCAGGGACAGCAGCATTAGTAGGGGATAGAGAGACACCTGTCCTCAGTGTGCAAGGCGCAGCCCTAACGTGGTGTGCTCAGTGTGGGATCCTGCTCGGAGCGAGCTTGCTTAATTAAAGCAATTACGAGGCAGGCTGCTCCCTTGCCCCTCCCTTGCCTACTCTTCCACGAACCAATGGGTTTGAAAACCCAGCCAGCCGGCTCCATGCCCTCCTGCTCCTGCACCACTGCAGCCCTGGTGAGCAGCAGCCTGCAGAGCTCATGCTGTGTCCTCCACGGGCTCCTCTCTTGAACCAGAACTTGGCCAGAATGGCATAGCATGGCACTGCTTGCTGTGGCACAGCTTCACTTGGCCCGGCACAGAACAGCACAGCACATCACGTCATGGGATGGCACACTGTGGGATGGCACAGCATGGCAGGATGCATCATCATGGGATGGCACATTGTGGGATGGCAGAGCATAGCCACTGCCATAAGATGGGTCAGTGCAGCTCAGAGGAGGGCACACCTTGGACTCACCTTCTCCATCACAAGGAGTTTGGGGCCCAGAGCTGGTTCCCTGCCCAGCCCATCTTGCCACCAGAGGCTGTGGAGATCACAGCGTGACGAGCGCTGCCAGCGGCACCACAAGACCCACATCCCTGATCCTTTTCACCTCTTTCTATGCCTCAGGACAGGGACATGTGGCTCTGTTGTGGGACCTGGGAGCTTTAGGGCACAGAGGTGCCTGCTGGACGGAGCTCCCTTTTCCCCAAGAAGATCCAGGCCAGGAGAGCAGTGCTGAGGCAGGAAACCAGCCAGCTTCCTACACACCCGAAAGGTTTCTCCTGTGTGGGTGATCTGCTGTCTAATAAGAGGCTGAGCTCCCCTTTGCAGTCTGCTGCCCCTAGGTGACACCAGCAGTGACACCGTTGCCACCTCTCTGATCTCACGTTACACCACCTATGTGCACATTAGACACTGGCAGAGGCACCTCTGAGGCCACTTCACAATTTGTCTTTGGCCAGCTCGGTGCTTGCTCTTCTAACACAAAAAATAGTTTAGTTTCAGTGTCCCCAGTGTCCCCCAGGCCACGGTCACCCAGCGGGCTTGCAGTGGGACGGCCTTTCCCATCCTTAGAAATGGCTGAGTCCTGTAAAAGAAAAAAAAAAAGTGTCCTCTAAGTGGTAAAAAAAGCTGCAGATGGTTGTTTACTCCCAATAATTTCCCGTTTTGGTCATTTCCCGGCTCACTCGGGTGGGAGCCTGCGCGAGCAGCATCACATCCTTGCTGGGCAGCTGGCGGGGCTGGGCTGCACCGCAGCGCAGGGTGAGGAGCGCGGGATGCGGGGAGCAGGGATCTGCTGGGCAGGAAGGATGAGAAGCCAACAAAATCAGGCTGTGCTGATGGCGAGGAAGCAAACGTCCCTCTGTGCCCTGACCTTCATTGTGTGGGGAAGGAGGGAGAGCTGCTACTGAGAAAACGTGATAAGGATGGCCAGCAGCGCCTGGGTAGCCACCGACGTGGGTTTGTGCTGTGTGTGCATGCAGCCAGCTGGGGATTGCGTGCGGAAAGCTTGGCTGTGCTCAGCGGAGCGGTGAGTGCTGGGTCCCGCAGAAGCTGCTGGGGAGGCATTGCTGCATCCTGCAACCAAGAGAGGGGCTGGAGGAGATGCAGACGTGCAGAGCTGCTGGAGGAGGCAGCAGTGGGGAGCAGGGGGGAGATGCTGAGCTGGGGGGCACGGCTGTCTGCGGTGGCTCTGCCCCTTCCCCAGACTGGGGGTGCTCCCCCAGGGGCTTCTCTCAGGTGGGAACCTGCCCCACACCCAGCCGTGGGGTGCACGGGAGCAGGACTGGGAGCGGGGGCCAAGAGGTGTCCCCTCCCCGAGGGCTGTGCCTGCACAGCAAACGGCACAATTAGGGCCGAGGCTTAACTGAGTGCGCTAATTTGACATCTGGCGATTTGATCGGGCTGAAGGAACTGTTTACATTCACCTTCCACTATGTTTGGTTTGCGATAGCAGCAGAACAGAAGGCGATGCTGCGGGTGCCCTGTTCTCAGCGCTTTTATGGGGGTTTCCTATGAGAAAAGCAGAGATAGGGCCGAGCCTGGCAGCCGCCCATCCAGGCCTTTTTCTCCCAATTTTTATTTCTCTCTGTTTAGCCTTTACCTCATCTCAAATAAAAAGAGTGATTTAAAACTCTTCGCCATAAAACAATTTAAACAGAAGTCGGTCTGCAGCGCTGCATAATGGGGGAGAAGGCTTGTGTTATTTACTTAATTACAGGCTTATGTTTGTCAAGTACTTGTGGGTGAATTGCTTGCAAATAACAGGTGAGTTTACTCATGCTCGGAGCCCTGAGCCCTGAGATTAGAGCTGGGTGTGGAGGCAGGAGGGGGCTGGGGGATGTGGTTGGGGTCCAGGTCCCCTCGGGGATCAGTTGTACGGTCTGAGGCACATTTCAACTTCTCCTTTTGTAACCTACAGATCAGATTTAACTATTTACGGAGTCACTTTGCAAAATGTAGTGCATCAATGGGACAGAGTGCAGGCTGCTTTGGGGTGCCTGGATTTTTGGTGCTTGGCTTGCAGATGCGTCCTGACCTCCTGGAGGTCCTCAGGGCTCCAAGGGCACCTTGGGCTGCTGGGAGGGGAAATGGCTGCCAGGTGCTCAGCTAGTGCAATGGAGAGCATAGGTGGACTCTGCCTTAGAGGTTCACAGAATTGGGAATGGACATGGAGATCCGTGTGACCACAGCTGGTCCCAGCCATTTTTGTGACATCCCAGCACTGCGGCTTGGGCACCTCCCCAGTGTGTCCAGGCTGATGGAAACCGCAGCTGCCCTGTGTGCACAGAGCAGGGAAGTGACACCAGGCAGGGGACACGGTTTCAGCCAGAAAAAACAACGTGCAGGAGTTAAAAACATCCCTGCTGCCACTCCTTCCTTCTCCATGGGGTGCAGAGAGCAAAAACCCAGATGCTCGGATGAAGGAACGCTCCCAAAGCTTCACCAGCAAGCAAAGACATCTGACACGGAGACAGAGGCCAAAGCGACGAGAAATATGGGAAAGACAGGAGCTCCATCTCCACCTCCCGCCCTGCTCAACCCCACGGACGTGTCCAGCACGAGGAGGTGAGGGAGCTGCCCACCGTGCACCTGGTGCAGGTGCTAGGCTGGGAGCAGAGGGGAGCTGCCCCATAGGGCACGGGGTGACTCAGGGCCAAGTCACGCAGCGCCCACTGCGCTCCGCCAGGGCTCTCGACTCGCTGCTTCGCCTGCGCTTGCACATTGTGCTGGGGGTGATAGGGAGCCGGCACAGAGCCACGGGTGATCCCTCGGCATGATCCGGAGTGTGGGAAAAACACAATCGCTGCAAACAATCAGAGGCAAAGCCAGCAGCAGCACGCAGCGAGGAATTCGGAGGCACATTCCAGCGGGGATGACAGAGAAGGGGCCAGGAGTGCAAAAAAAAAAAACAAAAAAAAAAACATGCTGTGATTCGTTTTGTTTAGTTTTCTTTTTTCCCCTCTCTGCAGCACCATCACACCCCGCTTGGCTTTCGAGTAAAGCTCCTGTGTGCTGCAGGGTGGCACAGAGGGGCACTGGGGACCTGGGTTGCTCTGTGCCTCCATGCGTCCAATGGGAAAACGCCTCTCTGCGCCTTCCAGAAGGTACAAAACCTACAAGGGGAAGTTCTGGGCATGGGGATAAGGCCATGTGCATCGCATGCGAGCTGCAGGCAGGACTGCTGGCACTGGGAGCTGTGGTGGCCAGCAGCCCGGTGTCACTGCTGGCCGAGGCAGCGCATCCCCTGCACAAAGCCGGCCGCCTTCCCGGCTCTTCCTGCCCCACTTTCCACATGGCACAATTAAAGCAAAATGGAGCAGGAGGAGGGGACGCTGCAGGGCTGGCACGGTCACTGTGCGGGGACCAATGTAGGCCAACAGCCAGGGCAAGGAGAGCACAGAGGCTCCAGGGAGCAGAACAAGGGCCGGGCACCAATTTACGACCTCCTCCTCATCCTCAGTGCCCATCTCCCTCCCGCCCCACCAGCGTCCTCCTCTCACACAGGTGGCTGATGGGCAGAGGCTCCTTCAGAGGCACAAGTCAGGGATAATTGCAAGAGCGTGCGGGGTGCCCCGTGCCATATTTCGCTCATTGCTTCAGGCAGAGCAGCCATCCGGGAGCTAAAAGCATTCAATTGTTCACTGATGCTTTTCTTTGAAGCCCTCATTCATCCTCCAAGGTCTGTATTGATTGGGGACTCCAGGAAAGCATCTGCCCTTCTCTGCCTTCATCAATGACTTTCCCACATTAATCCACCTCTTCCCTTGATAACCACACTAATTACTCTCAGCTAAGTTGACTCTGGCAGGCCACAGGAGGATGGGAAGAGCAACCTGCTCTGTGGCCAGGCTGTGCCTTAAAGCTGCAGATCCTTGCCCAGGAATGGCCTGGTGGCTGGGAGGGAACCGGTTGCACTGGGAGTGCGAGCGCCGTGGCATGGGGCTGGCTGTGGGGCAGCACAAGGGTCCACCAGGACCAAGCTGGGGATGTGTGCAGCTCAGTGAGGGCTTTGCTTTCCATCTGCGGGTGGCTGATGCATCTCCACGGGAAGCACTGATGATTTTGCATGGATGGGGACAGCGGACCCTATCCCCTTGGGTACACAACTCCACCCTCTGCCTGCATCCAACCAGGTTTGAGCGTTCAGCGCTGTGAAGGGCTTTCCTCCGCCGTGCTGCAGGGTGTTTTAGACCACCCTGCAGGCTCACACCCTTCAGTCTGGGGTGGTCTAGGCATGAAACGAGATATTTTCCACTTCTCCACCTGGGTTTCCTTGGAGTGGGGACACAACGACATGCGGTTCTCTGAGCTCTTCTGTTCTCAGCTGTGGTCAGGTGGCACTGAGAACAGGAGCAGCCCTGCAGGGAGGATCCGTGCAATGGGAAGGAAGGCTGGAGGCAAAGGGGCACGTCCAGATGTCCCACTGCCTTCCACATCTCGACCTGCACACCCAGAGCAAGAACAGTCAGAAACGTAACAAAGCAATGTGGCTAAGGGGGTGTGAAAGCCTGAGAAATTCCACTCCTGTGCCGTTCCAGTCCTGGCCCATACCTGCTGCCTTCACTTTGTTTAAGATGTAGTGAGTTTAAAAGTACATCAATCCAGCAAGGGGAGGGAGTTGTTTTATCCTGCCACGAGTCTGCTCCTGACCCAGAAGATAATGGATTTCTGCTTTAGGGCTCCCATTGAAAAAGCCCTCCTAGATCTTCTGACTCAAAGCCCACCTTCCTGTTTCTCTCCAGAGAACAGTATTTCGCTCATGACTTCAACATACACTGTGGGCAACTCAGCAGCCCAGCAGGTGAGAGTGGCCTCTCCCGCTAGTGGGGTCTGACAAATTCCCTATTAATAGAATGGCTTGGAAAGGACCCCAAGGATCATCTATTGCTCTGGTACTCAAAGCAGAGGCAGCTTCCCGTCCTTTTCCTTACCTGGCAGAAAAAGTAGCTCTTCAGGCTGCAATACACTCAGACTTAAGATTAAAAAAAAAAAAAAAGCAAAAAGTAAAGCTTGCTGAAGAGCAGAGAACTATGAGCACATGCAAGGAGCGCTGGAGCCATGACATGTCTGCTGAGCTGGTGGGGATGAGGGACAGGCCCATCGGGTGAGGCTGCAGTGAGCAGGAAAGCCTCCTACTCCAGTGCACGAGGTCCATCACGCCTGTGTTTACTCATGGGTGACTGCAACACAGGCTCCTCTCACCCATCCCTGTGTGCCATCTGCTGCCCTGGGTGATGGCGGCAGCACCCAGTCCCTAGGGGAACACCCAGCAGCATGGGGTCCCTGTGGGTGTTGGGGGGCCCCAGGGTTGGATGGATGGTGCTGTGCCCCACAGAAGCCTGTGGGGCTGGGGAGTGTGAACGCTCCCCTCCATGGCGGTGTGGGTCTTGCTGCCATCGTGGCCTGGTGCGAAGCACTCCTCTGCACCCAAAGCCCCTGGGAATTATGGCTGGGGTGACCCCACACGTCCTCATTCTCCTTGAAGGGGCTGCAGGGTGCATGCCCCAGCCCCATGTGCGCCCTTTTGCCCCAGATTTCTCGCCCCATGGCAGGATAGCAGCCTGGCCTCCACGGTGACCCCACGCTGGTGCCTGTGCAAACACAGGGTGACCGCAGAAGACACAGAGACCCCTCGAGAAGCCCTACGAGGACAAGGGGAGCCCCCCCAGCAGCTCTGTGGGGCTCAGCCCCCCAGACTAGGCCCCACCAGCCCCGGCGGCCATTTCTGAGGCGGTGTCGCCATCTAGCGACAGCACCGGGCTGCCCGTTCCCCGGCCGTGCCCACCGGCTGCCAGGCCTCGGAGGGGCAAGGGGGCAGAGCTGGGCATGGGCCTCCACGCCAAGTGCCCTGTGAGGAAGGTGAAAATGCAAAGCACTTGGGCTTGTTTGTTTTTATGTAGAAGGGTCAAATGGTGGCTCTACTAAACCTGCAAGGACAACACAGCCCTCTCCAAGGCGCTGGCAGTGGAAGCTGGTGTTGTTGCTCTCCTGGTAGAAGGCCACTCCAACCTCTCTGGCTCCTGTTTTTGGGGGGGGTGACATTGAATCACAGAATCATTAATGCTGGAAAAGACCTCTAAGATCCCCAAGTCCAACCTCAACCTGTGCCCACTGACCATGCCCCTCAGTGCCACATCTCCACAGTCCTGGAACCCCTCCAGGAATGAGGATTCCACCCTTTCCCCAGGCAGCCTGGGCCAATAATTCACCACTCTTTCTGAGAATAATTTTTTCCTAATATCCGGCCTGATACGATTGCACAGCTATCCCATGCCACCAGTACAGCTTTAACCCCTCAAACATCCTAATTCTGCCTCCACCTCTGAACATGGAACAAAAGCATTGGCCATCCCAGCAGCTGCAGGGGGCCCACCCCTTGTCCCACCTCCATCTTCCTCCTACTGGCTGCTGAGAAAAGGGATTGAGCCTTGCCTGCCGCGTGCGATTGTGTTTTGTGAAGGAAAATCTCCTTGGGAGAGCAGCCAAGCATTCCCAGCCTCCCCCTGGGTGTTTCAGAAGAGTAGGGGCACAGCAGCCCTGAGGGTCCAGGGGGAGTACATCAGAGTGTGCTGGACACTGAGACAAGAAGGTCATTACCTTGCTTGGGTAGCCAGAGCCTCCACTGTGTCTGCTGCCTCAAGAGAGTGTCACCACTGGGCTGGGAACGCTGAGCCCTGTGTACATCCCTCTGTAAGGGACATGGAAACATGGGTTGGGCTGCAAGCTGGACTCTGGCTATGCCACCAAGCACTGGGCAGGGCCCCACGTCCGCAGCATGAGATGGGCCCTGTGCTGTGCCATGCTGGGTCTGCCTCCATTTTCTCCTCTATTATCACCACACTTTTCCTCTCCTTTTCTTTTTGCAGTTTCCAACTGGTTTTCTCCCTCACCTCTTCTGGACCGCAACCTCAGGCACTGGAGACCTTTCAGAGCCAGCAACTGTTTCAAACACAGCCAGGAGAGCCCCAGGGCTCCATCCTGCCAAATCAAACTCAAATTTGCAGCTTCTAAGCAAACAGAATGGATGTGGGGGCTCTCCTGGCACACAGAGCAAATAAACAGTAACACATGGCAGAGCCCAGAAGAGCAATAACCTCCGCTGCAGCTAGGCTTTGAGGCCAGGAGCTGGAGTTTGCAGAGGGCTTTCAAACAGCAGCACCCAAAGTGAATTAACCACATCTGACTGCTGCGGTGTTGCACACTGCTGTCCTGGGCCCCCATCAGCAGCAGGGCGGCTCTGGGCGAGAAATGGGGAGGAAATGGGTGTTTGTAAGCTGTAGCTGCACCCAAAACCACACAGAAAAATCAGACAGGGTCAGGCCCAAAAATGTCTGACAGATTTCATTCCTGGAATCACATTGCTAATGTGCTCCATGTGGAATGAAATCTTTCCCTTATTTATTGGAGGTAATTTAATATCCATTAAAACCTTTTTCCCCCCTCTCTTCCTCTATAAGCTGGGACCAATCTGTCAGAGGACTCACCGCTTCCAAAAAGCACATTTCATATCTGAAAATGATGAAACAAACCATTTAGCAGCTCCAAAAAGACTTTTTGTTGGCAGGGCATGACGTGAAGTATTTCAATGTTTATGTTGCATCCATCCTCCTTCCCCTTCCTACGTGAAAGCCACTGCCTCAGTCTGACGTGCACACGAAGACACCCCAGTCATTTCCAGATGCTGAATTTATTTGTGTAGCCCAGCAGCGTGCTCTCAAAGCACTCAGCTCTGCAGCTCTCCTACTCCACCTTCCTGTCGCCCACTGATGCTGCTTCTCTTTGCTCTGTGTATTTTCCTCCTTGAAACTCTCCCAAAACACAACCAGCGTAGGAGTGTTCCTGAAGCTTAGAACAATGCCTAAGAAGCCCTCTGAGCCCCCAGCACTCCCAGCTGCCTCCCACAGCCCAGGCACTGTGGCTTTGCTGCGGTCCCCGTGGCCCTTCTGCATTTTCTGATGCCAACAGCTCTAACGAGTGCACGAGTGGCCGCAGCGGGGTGTGCTTCTCCTTCCTAAGCTTGCGGGTGCAGCGTGTACAGGCAGCGTCCCATCCCAGAACTGCACATGTGCCTCTCCCCTTCCCAACCCTTGGCCTTGCTTCCTCCTCCCCATCGCATCTATGTTTAGTCCCAGACACAGCAAAACATCATGCACATCTCCTGCAGAGCGCCCGGCGGGATCGGGGCTGGGATTACTTATGGTAATTCCTCGGGCTGGGAACACCCCATTAGCATTAATAATGAGGGCAGTTCCTGCAGCACAAAGATGATCATCCCTGCCGTGCTGGGGGCTGCAGAAAAGGCTTGCCTCCATGTGAGCCAGCAGCCTTTGGCCGATGGGAACGAGCCAAGGAAAACCTCCCACGGCCGCCGGAGGAGGGCAGGAGCAGGCAGGGGGACCGGGGCCCCACCGAGTTTCCTCTGATCCACCTGGGTGTCCCCACATTGTGCCCAAGCCTCAGCGTGGCCCTGGGGTGGCCACCACCTATGGTGTCCCCATGCTGTGATCACTGCCCCCTCATCCCACAGCCCAGGAATGTCATTAGGGGAGTGCATTCTCCCACATTACTCCTTCACATCAAGGGCAGAAGAAAAGGCAGATAAGGGTTGCATGGGATGGCTCACTTTCCCTTCACATCAAAGCCCCGCCGTTATCTCCAGGGGCCCAGCTGGGTGTGTGGAGCTCCTTGTGTCTCCTGGGCAGGCTGGGAGGGGAAGAGGTCAGGTTCCATCTCTCCAGGTGCCTTGGCTGAGGTTGGTGGTTTAAGCACTGAGCAGAGCTGCAGCAGCCCTGTTGTCACCACTCTGCACCCAGGGCCCCTGCAGTGACCAAACCTCAACAAGGCGAGAAGGGACTCCTACTTCGCCTCCTGCCCCAGCTCAGGAGCCCTGGGCAGGAAACCATGAGCATATTGAAATCCATTCTCTTTCCTAATGTAACTAGTGACAGAAATACCTCCTAGAAGTGTAAAGCCAAGTGACCATGAGCTGCTGCAGCACAGGGCAGGTCTGCACTGCAAGCCCAACAGGGGCAAGCACCTGAGGGACCTGATGGCTGAGGGTGCAGGCAAGATTGCGGTATTAAGAGAAGCTCTTCCCCCTTGTAAGAAAGGCTTCTAGAAGTCCTGGGGGCCTCCAGCTGCAAGGAGCCCTCTGGCAGCAGGGAGATGGATGGATTTGATTTGTGAAGGAGGCAGCAAGGGAGAGCCCAATGTATTCAGGAGGGGGGAAACGAAGCACAGAAGGGGGGTTAAAAGTCAACATCTTCCCTCATCCCAGCTCCTCAGGGGCAGGGGAGCTTCCCAAGGTTATCAGCTAGGGTCAGCTGCAGGGAAGGAGGCAATGAGGGGCTGGGGGCACCAGCATGGCCATGCTGGATGGACATAGAAGCTCAGTGAGGGACACCCTCTGACTAGCTGCTGTGTGCATCGATGCATGGAGAAACAGCAGCATCACCTCAGGGTGCACTCAGCATAATGACATCCTGTAACACAATGGGAAGCACAGCAACGGCAGAGTAGTAGCAAAGTCCGAGGGTGCAGCAAGTGAGCAGGTACTCAAATGTGGCAATTAGTGATGTAGAAACAAAGGAAAGAATCTGCTTACCCACAGAAGGCCTCAGGTACACAAGAATCTCCAGCAAGATACCCTCACCTCCACTGCCAACCCTTAAATGAGGGCTGGGCAGGGGTGGATCCTGCCTCCACCCCTTCTGGTCACCCAGGTTCATTGCATGCACCTGAGCTCTCCTGGGTTGGCCCTGCCTTCCCACCAGGTGCTCCATCACCACTTCAGGCCATGACTTAGCATTTCCACTACACATCCTTACTACGATCCCCAGCAGCTCCCTGGGGAAGGGCCCTGGTGTGTGCAGCACTGTACGAAGGCACAGCTCGTGGTTCAGGTCCTTTGCACCCTGCCCACATCCCCACAGCCGATGAGCCCAGCCCCGAGGAAGCACTGTGGAGCTTTCTGGGCTCGGTGGGTGTGAGATGAGGCCCAGGCCATGCTGCAGTTGTCCTGTTTTGATGTTAATGTGACAAGCTGAATCAATTAAGTGCATTTGGAGGAGGCTCCAGTGTTTCTTTTCTTCCAAGGGCTTTCATTTCAAAGCAAGGCAAGCCACAGGAACATCCCTCCCTGAAGTGTCTGAGCTAAGTACATCAAGGCAGCCCACCTCACCAACCCGAGCATAGGAGCTGCATTGCAATCCCATCCCTTCTCTGTGTACTGGAGGCAGAAGCAGAAAGGTTTCAGGGCTAGGGAACTGCAGCTCTTCATATCAAAACATCACCTCGGAGCATGTCCCAAGGCCATGGAGCCGAGGAGAGCCTGGGCACGTGTCTGGGAGCCGTGGGATGCTCCTTGCTGAAAGCATTAGTGCCAGGTGCTGGAATCACTCTGGGGCAGAGTTTTATAGAGATTTGATAGGAAAGGTCCAGAAAAGTAAACAGCAAAAGCAGGAGCAGAAAGTGCAAAGCTCTTCCCTTCCTTCCCTGAGGAGATTACTCCCTATCGAGCCCCGCTCCCATTTCCTTCTGGGATAAACCAGGAGCAGGCGGATTTGATTTCCTTTGGTTTCACTGCTGTCGGGTGGTTCAGGAGCTGGCTGCACACTGGGGATGGCCCCAGCACGGGGAAACTCTCTTACCAGGGCCTCTTCTTCCACAGGAAAGTGGAGGCACCAGGGGTCCAATTACAATGTATTTAACATTTCCGAGCTCGCTAGGGCCTTGCTGTCTCATAACTGGGTCACATAATCAGCCCCAAGCTGCAATGTCAACCCAGCTCAAGGATTAAGTGTGTTGTAACCGGAGCTGAGAGCCCAGCGCGTGGGAGCGGAGATTTTATCTCACTGTGATTGCAACGTGGGCACAGGAGCAAGCTCGGAAAGAGCAGAGCATCCATGCAGCAGCATCCCTATGTCAGGGAGCTGAGCCCTGCCACAGAGCTCCCTGTCATGTCCCTGCAGGACAGCAAAACTGGTCTTTAGCCCCCCAGAGTAATACTTGTCAGGGTTTCCTTTGCCAAGAATGCTCACAAGTGCTGGATTTGCTCAGTACTGGCTGAATACATGTCCCAGCTGCCTTCATGTTGCCCTTCCCCAGAGCACTGCTTGCTTTGCTTACTCTCTGTCTTCATTGCAGTGATGTGTTGGGGAAGATTTCTGCTCTCAGGCTGCCTGGGGAGTGCTGGGTTTGAGTTGCCTGGAAGGGATTTCTGACTTTTGACGCTCCCTTAATGGATGGAAAATGAAACAAAAGCGGTGCTGAAATTTCGTGTCAACCCCTGAGAGTGAAAACACCATCATCAAGGGTTGATCAACGCTCACTTGATGCTTTGAAATGGTGAAAAGTTAAAACAGCATCATTTCCTAGCAGAGGAGGAGGTGGGTCCGGTCTGACGGAGGTGAAAGGCCAACATCTGTCCCACTGGGACGCTTCCGTGAGCACCGCACGCCATGAAGGTCTGCACGTCCCCAAACAGGGGATCCAGCTGCAGTCGTGGGGAAGTGCAAGTGAGAAGGTGACACCGGTGTCTTGCTCAGGGAGGGAAGAAAAGGGTTTGTATCAAAGGCTCGGCTTTGTTTTCCGTGCTGTAGTTTGCTTTGTTCTGGGGCTGTGCCTCTCCCCTCCCGGCCACACAATCCTGTCCCCAGAGGAAGCTGCAGCCTGGAGGCACCGCGCAGCTTTGTGCTGGGGCAGATGGACAAACAAACCTGTGGGCTGTGGGACGGTCGCATGGCCCAGCCCCGCACCCGACACGGACCTGGTGCATCGCATCCTTTCTAGCACTGGTCCTCGGGGTCAAGGACTGCAGGGAAGCATGATCCCTTGTAAGGGGAAAACAGGAAATGGCACTGGCGGCAGGAATTTGATTCATTTGGTGCTTCATGTCCTGAGGTACACCAGGGCCGAGGCACAGGCTGGGATGTGAGCAGTCCATCCATCAATACCTGGGACCCAAATGGGACTCGGTGCCACGGGCTCTGCTGTCTCCCCAGCATGAGTACAGCTCCTCTGGGCTCAGAGAATGCTGGGTACCTGCAGGGAAATAAGTCAGACAGGGAGCAATGCGCACTGCACGTGCTGCTCCTCCAGCTCTAGGACAGCTGTGCCCTGCTGATGCTGGTATGCAGGGTGAGTGCACGATGTCCCTTATCCAGCAGCCATCTGCCCTGTGTGCCCTGCCTTAATGTGGGCCTGGGGACTGCAGAACACCTTTGCTAGCCCAGACCCCTATGTAGTGAGGAGCAGCTCCCTGCAGAAAGGGCAGAGATCACTCCTGTGACTGGGACGCCATGACGTGGAGCAGCACACAGCTTGATCCAGCGGGATGCTCCGTGTTATCTGTGCTTAAACATCTGCAAGTGGCCCCAGCATGCCGTTACACCAGGGTTTGCTCTGCAGAGATGCGTGGCAGCAGCCACAGGATTTGCTCCAGGATCCTTCCTTCAGGCAGGCACCCAAAATCCCCACTGCCACCAGTCTGTTGCACAGGGAAGTGCCAGGGCTGGATTTCTGGTTCTTGGCTCTGAATTGTCAGCTGCAGATGTGTCAACCTCAGTTCCCAGCAAGCTGCATCTGGGCAGTGGTTCCCGTGCACGAAGTAACTCAGTGGGGCTGAACCCACAGCCGCTGCTGTGGAGAGCCCTGCCTTTGCCCTCCAGCCTACACTGATAATTGCCAAACTGCCAAGCTCCCTTGCACAAACCATATCTGTGTTCCAGGGG
This sequence comes from Numida meleagris, assembly GCF_002078875.1. Classification (NCBI taxonomy): domain Eukaryota; kingdom Metazoa; phylum Chordata; class Aves; order Galliformes; family Numididae; genus Numida; species Numida meleagris. The sequence continues at coordinate 7,594,883 of NC_034424.1, read as the reverse complement.
AAACAAAGCTGCCTGCATTGTTTAGGGCTGAAATAGTGCCTTGGAGAGGCTCGGAGCCCTCAGAAAGCTCTGCTGGGAAGCAGCTGCAAAGGGGGAACGGAACTTGTGGCAATTGGTAAAGATTTCTGTCCATCTCTGGGCTGTGCCACACCACACGTGCCTGTGGTCCTTCCTGGCTCATCAGGACTCTGCACAGACATGCCCAGGTGCTCAGCATCCTTCACACCAGGCTGGAGTTGGGGAGCTGAGGATGGGCTGCACCTCTGTGAGCTCCCCTCCTTGTGCACAGCAGCACACTCACCCTGCGCCGGCCCTCCTCGCACCGCTTCCCGTTTCCTCTCTGCAGCGGCCGCAGCGGGCGGGATTAGTGATTTATTAATGAAGCGGAGCAACTGTGCCGCTGGGGCATGCCAGGCGGAAATGTCTGCACGGGGAGATTGGATAACCCTCTGGCCTGTTTCCCTCGCAGCCTTCAAACGGCCGCAGCTCCCAGCAGCACCATATCCTTTTCCCCTCACTGCCTCAACCCTCCCTGGGGTTGCCTGGCTGCCACCCGGACTCTGCCCCAGGAGTTCAGATGGCATCAAATGCTCCCCGGCTCATGTGGGTGTACGGCCCCAGTTTGTAAATGGGAGGACAGGACCTGTGCTCTTTTGACATCGGTGTCTGAGCAGTGGCACCGATTACAGCATCATTTGTTGGCATTTGGTTGCCACAAGATCCACAATTGGCTTATTATAATAATTGGTGATAATATTGCCATTGTGGTTGCTTTAGAAAAAAGCTGCTTTTAACTCCAGAGAACCCTAAAAGTAAACAGCCAAGAAAAATCATGAGCAATTGCTCTTGGGCTGAAACCTTGCCTGGGAGAACCACATCCAGGAGCAAATATTTATGGCTGAAGTACAAACAGCGGTGAGGATTGCTTTGTAGTGGGGCTGCAGGCTGCCTGCGCTGTGCCAGCTGGTGGGCTCTGTGCTGCGCACTGCAAGGTGCTTGGGCCTCTGTGTTCGGATAAACATTTTAAAAAAGTATTTTTCCAGCAGCAATCCATCACCCAGGGCGTGAGAGCTGGTGGTGGGCAGGAATGCAGAGTGTCACCGCAATGCTGCTGCAAGCCAGGGGTGCAGCAGGGACATGGGTGCAACTGGGCACGCGCAGCTTTGCATCCCACAGCTCCTGCCCACCTCTGACAGCACAAAGCGCTTCCAGGAAACGAGCTGTGAGAGGAAACCAGAGCTAATGAAGAATCCCCTGGTGAAAAATGTGTTTCTATGACTGTTAGATTATTTTGTTCCTGAGAGGCCAGGGAGCGAGATAATAAAGCCGCCTTGCTGCATTCCAGCCTTGGCTTTGGGGACACTGCTGTCGTGCTCTCTGAGGGCCATGGATGGGAGTGCCCACTGCCTCCTGTTCCCAGCAGTCCTTGGCTCACAGCAAACCCAGCACTGTCACTTCAGCCTCCATTGTCCCCAGGACCTGGGCAGGGCTGAGTGACTGAGTGATAGCTGTCATCTTGCACCAGCGAGGAAGGGGCACGGGCTCAGTTTGTTGTTGAAATGAGAGATGCTCATATGGTGAGCTGTGTCCAAAGGGAGCCAAATTCAGCATCCTCTTTTCAGAAGGAGGCCAGGGGAAAATAAAACCTCATTTGAAGAGTGGAAATGCCACCCCCTTTCCAATCACAGGGTGCCTCTGGGTTTTGTGCAGGGGATGCTGTCCCCCAGGCTGGGTCAGCGTGTTCCAGGGACAGAGCAGCAGCGGGGACAGCCGCAACCATGGGACGCACTGTGAGTAGCCTCCAGCCCCGTGCAACACGGCCACGCAGCAACGACATTCCTTCGGAGATGAGACGTTTCTGCTCAGGAAGGCCTGAAAAAAGCCAGGGACAAAGGGGGGAAGTGATGGTGGCTGTGTCTGGAGTTATCTTGCCTCTGCACTCGCAGGGGCTGCTGAGTGACAGCGCTTTTCTGTTTCGCTCCTGAGAGTCAGGAAACACTCATCTCCGCCGGCTCCCTTCCTGCCCTGCCTCGCCCTGCGCTGTGACTGGGGACCAGCACGGAGACCAGTACCCCCCCATGACATGCCCATGTTGGGGGCTACCCTGTGGGGCTGCCCTGCTCCCATCCTGGGTCCCAAAATCAAATCCAGAAACCAGAGTGGGCTTCTTGTGCGCAAAGAACTCATAAGCCACGGTGGTGATGGAAGGCAGGGCACTGAGAGTGGTAATGGGGCAGAACCATCCCTGCTGCAGGAACGCAGCATGTGGCATGTGTGACCCATTCCCACAGCCCAGCCAGGACCTGTGGCTGCAAACTGGCACCTGTTGGGGCTTGGAGATTGGCTGCACAAGGACGGGGACCCCAGTGCAGTGTGTGGGTCATGGTGTTACCCCCCCTGAATTGGGAAGTGAAAGAGCAGCAGCGAAAGGATGTTTAGCTTAACCCTGTCTGCTTTGGAGTATCCTGTGCTGAAATGTTGCTTTGCAGCTTCTCCCGGCTCTGCTCCGCTCCGGCTGCCAGCAGTGCACCTGGGGCTTTAACAGAAACAAAGGATTCTGTTTTCTCTCCCTTCAGGGGTGGAAGAATCACAATAATATTTTCAATTGGAAGGGCTGCTTTTTTCCACCGTGAAAAGAAAAAAAAAGAAGTGTTTTCTTTTTGCTAATAATATTTAGCACCTCTCAGGCCAAGAGCAGCTCTAGAGGTGTGAGCAGAATGAGCTGGCACTGCTCCTGCTCCGGTGCTGCCCTGCAGGGATGGATTTCAGCCGGGTGCATGAGGGATGGGAGCAGGACTCCTCCTGCCCATATGCTCAGTGCCAGCACAAACTCCAGCTCCTGCCATGGAGACCTGGAGGGAGGCGGTTATGCACTGTGATAGAGCACAATGGGAATTGAGTTTATAACTAGGGCAGTTCTGAGCACTCTGTTTCAAGCTTATTCTGGGGTTCAAGTTGCATTTCTGCTCTTCCCGCTGTGATGGCGCTCTGGGGGCTCTCCACTTCTGGGGATAAATTTGGCCAGAGTTTTGTAGCCAGGCTCTGTTGTCAAGTAGGGAAGAAAGCATTGCTGGAGATTTCCTCTCCGGGCTGCCCAAGCCAAACCATCCGAAAGCAAAGGGCTCCACAGCAACGTATAGATTCGGAAATGTGGGTGTTGTGTTTGCAGTGACATGACACGCTCCAGAGGGTGCAATGTCTTGGATCCAAAGCAGAGCCATTTGCAGGGGTCCCTGCACCCCAAGCCCCCGCAGGGCCACCACCACCTCTGGGCCGAGCACTTCTGTGCTCACAACAGATTTTCTAGGGCCAAGTTCCTAAAGCCCTGCAAAAACAGGGCTTTGTCATGGAAATGCTGAGACGACATTAATGGCAGCGTCCCGAACGAGCGCAACGCTAATTAAAGAGAGGAAGGAGAACTGAAGCAGGATGTCCTGTTTGGCTGCCCAGGATGGAAAGCTTGTCACAAATAAAGTGCGTTCTCGTACTTTGTCTCCGTCCCTCTGCACGAGGCTTTCCCAGATTCTGCAGACATTCATTTTCTTATCTCTCCTGGATCCTTGTTTCTTTTCTTTTGAAATAGCTCCTCACAGGAATGTGTTTTTGCTGCTGTATTCCCCACCGAGCTCTCAAGCACACCAATCAAACACGTGTCAACTCCTCACACACAAGTGAATGCGCATTCTATTTCTTGAACAAAATTGCTGAGGCACAATAGCTGGTTGGTTCTGTGTAAAGAAACTCTCCTATGAACATCTCGGAATCAGCTCTGGCAAGCAGGCAGGAGAGGCAAATCAAAGCTGGGGAGAGATGGCAAATGTTTCCTTTAGAAAACAGCTTTCAGCTGAACTAATGCAGGGTATGGCACAGCCAATCTCAGAGCCGCTTTCTGTGATTGCAGAAAAACACCTCAAAATCAAAGCAAAACAAAGAAGAAAAAAGGGAATTCAGAAGAAGTAATAGACGTGCAATTTAATTCACTCTGGGGCACCTGAATCCTGATCCTGCTCGTATTTGTTCTCATGCATAACCTACTGAGTCTTGGTAGCTTTGTGCCTAGGACTGGTATCAGTAAAGCTCAGATTTAAGGCTGATGCTTGAGCTCAAAGCACCATCTCAGCAGCAGGTTGGGCCCAGCATCCCTGCTGGATGTGTTGTCCCCTCTCTGCTGGGACCCTTGGGTGTCATCTGTGTGCCCATAGTGCGGTGGGAATCCAGCTGTCTGTGCACAGCCCTGGCTGGGTCTAATTTCTGCTGTTTTCTGATGGCCAGCGCAAGGAGTGGGGAGGGACCAGCGCTGTGCTTTTTATACAACTCACTGCTGGCTTTTACACTGCACACTGGTGGTGCCTCACTGTTCCGTGGCTGACTGGGGATATCCCCACCAGGGAAAGGCAGTGGGTACCAGTGGGTGAATTGTGCTTTCCTCGGGGCACATTCCTGCAGGGCTATTTGCACATTCCTGCCTCGCTGGTGGAGCCTGTCCTCAGCACACGGCTGGCTGCCAGTGTGCCAGCAGCGACTGGGGGAAAGTTTAGGTCTCATCGTTCTCGCAGGTTAATTAATGACTTTAATGCACTGAGATGATGGTTGGGAGCTCAGGGGAAACAGAAAGAGGAATGCAGGCTGGCAAATCCTTGCTCACTGCCATCCCCACCTGTTCCACATACTGCTCTCACAACAATTCCAGTGACACCCCAGGCTTGATGTGGAGATGGCTTGCCCAGCTTGGCTCCCTTGGTGCCAACAGATCTATCAGCAGAACCTGAGCTTCAGGTTAAGCTGAAGGATCTTGGTCCAAAACTCGTGGAAGCAGAAGGCAAAAGCACTGTTGGAGCTGGGGGCTGCTGTGGATACGCGGGAGCAGAGCTGGCGGGTGACACCATTTCCTGCAGCACGGTGACTCACGGCAGCTCGGCAGCTCCAGATGCGCCTTCACCTAGTGCCGGGTTGTGCAGACGTACGACCTGAGCAGTGATTGTGTCCCTCTGGCTCTCTCCCAGCTGCAGTGCTGTCCCCCTTCACGCTGGCAGGGCATCGCTCCAGCTGCATGCATTGAGCCTGGACGGCTTCGGAGAAGAAAAGTGGAAGCCTGCCAAGGTGTATTTGGAGAGCTGCAGCTTCAGTACCAAGAGGTGACCTCATCAGAGTGCAGGTGCTGGCAGTCGGCGATGGCTGCCGGGGGCTCTCAGCCATGCTGCCGTGCCCACAGTGTCACGACCAGTGGTAGAACCAGCACGGAGGCTACAAAAGTACACAGAATGATCTGTTTAACCACTGGGGAGATATAACTACAGAAAAAATATCCAGGGTGACTGGTGGGGAGGACTAAAATGAATAGGACTCACAGATGAGACCACACATCGTGTTTGGATGCTTGGTCAAGCCTCAAGGCCTCGGCTCACATCCTCTTCCCAGGGATGTGTGTTGGAGGGCTTGTGGCTGCTTGAAAGGGGAACAGGGTCGGTGGTGTTGGTGTGAGCTCCTGGCCACCCAGCTGCCGAGCTGTGTCCCACCTGTGCCTGGAGACAGCTACCAACGGCGCTTTGGGGAGAACATAGGCGGTCCGCTAAATCCCATCTGCCACATCTCATCCTGGGGAGGGACAGAGCAAAGAATAGTAAATATTTTGAAGAATTTAAACCAGGACTGGCCCTCCTAAGCAGGAACTGTGGTCAGGGCTGGGTGCCGCCCTTCACCCAGGATAACTCACAGGGCAGCGCGCAGCGCGGGGCTCGCATAGGGATGGGGCGAGCGGCCGGAGCCACTGTCAGGAAAAGGCCTTTATGGCTATATTTGTGCAGGCAGCTCTGAATGCTCAGACCTTTATTCTTTCAGGCTTTTAAACTAAAGGTCATTTTCTCTTCCCTTCCAGAAAAAAAAAAAAAAAAA
>NC_034424.1:7555382-7588980 GCF_002078875.1 Numida meleagris | reverse complement strand
AAAAAAAAAAAAAGTGAATTCCTCTTGACGCAGATCCCCTTCCCCTCTGGATGGGAGTTCGATTGTTCTTTACAAGCAAACTCCAAATCTGCCCCTTGCATTCACTTCCTGTTTCCTGCCAGAAAGGAAACAGAGATTTCGGACTGTGTGAACTAGTCCTTTATTTAAGGATACAAGAAAATAGCTAATCCTAATCCAGCGGAGTGCTATGCACTTTACCATGCTGCATTACAAAACAAAGAACGAGAAACGCACACCCGCCCTTCCCCGCTGAATTGTAAACTGCACAGTGATTTGAGTATAATGGGTATTTATGAAAGTTATCCTAAAACATTTACTGAAGTCCAATGCAAACCCAAACCCTTCGGCCAGGAAGCTTTTAGCTACCAAAAATAATCACCAGGCCTGGTTAATATTTTTAACGATCTTGCATTCTTGGGAATTTCCTCTTCCCTTCGTGGAGATAAGTGATTAAACAAAATAAAGGCAGTGGCCATGCTGATACGCTGCGACGTGTCAGAGAAGAGGCATATCAACAGTTCTTTTTTTGTATCTTTTTCCTAAGTCCTGACTTCTGCATTCACTGTCTGGCTTTTAGGCTGAATTCCACTTCTCTATTATGTTGCTGAAATCCAGTGAAGTCAGCAGAAAGACATAAATGTTTCCTGAGGAGGACTTTCAACCAAGGAATTAGATCCACTCATAGGGAGACAGTAATCTACGACACACCTCATTAATTTCATTAAAAAATAAGGCATCGAGTCCTACACAGGTGAATGCTGATTGTAATTTCACCATTTACCTATTCTTCAGGACTTCTCCATGGAGATCTCATCTGGATTTGGTGCCATGCCGATGAGATCAGAACTGGCCTTTACAGTGTGTTTCTCAACACAATGATTATTTTTAACATAGAAACCTTTTAATCAGTTGTAAGGTTTTGTTCTGTAGCTGGATAGTTTTAACGTTTCTCTTATTGTTGTCTGGAATGATCAGGAAAATTTGGTGGGAGAGGGAGTCAGAGAGGTCTTGGCACTCAGGACTTTGGTGGAGGATGGAGCAGCCCAGAAGTAGATGCCCTGTGGGATCCAGCACCATTTTGTGACACGAAAATTGCTTTTCTGTGGTGAGAGGGCAATGTTTCCCCTTTCGGTGCCTTCCTGCTGAATCCAGCCCTGTGTGAGCTGGTGTGAAGGCTTTGGGCACCAGGAGGGCCCTGTCCTCACTTTACCCAAATTGCACACAGCCAATGCCCCAGGTCCCTCATAGGGGACAGCACAGATGTCAGTAAATCATCCTGGAGAAATGCAGCTGATTTTCCAATATACACATATGTCGGGGACAACAGACAAAGCGGCTTGCTGCAATAAGATGCAGTTCTCACCAATTCACTAAACCAAACATTAATCTGGATTGGCCCTCAAAATGGCCGTGGATCACCCGGGTTCTGAAGCAGGACACTCGTGGTGGGATCACACCTCCTCCCCACCAGGGGAAGCGCTCGGTGTTCCAGCCCAGTAGGGAGCTGGGACACTTGGCTGAGGAAACCTGTTTTGTCACATGGACAGCAAGACACTGAGAACCCCATGGGGTCAATCTGATCCACCCTGTGTGTCTTTCCATTGCACACAGGTTTCAGAAAGATATGGTCATGTTCAAATGTTTTCTGAATGCCTGATACCCACTGCAGGGAGGTAACCGTGAGATACAAAGCTGCTCTGGAAGTCAGCACTGAAACCTTATCTCCCCCAAAGCGAGGATAAGGGAGTCCGTCACCAAGCTGGCTTAGCATAAGAGAAGCTCTGGGCTTTTTCCTGTCTCTGTCCTCCATGCTGTCACAACACCAGCAACAAGGTACGTCCCTGTTCCCTATGGGCTGGGGCATGCTGGGGTCCCAATGGCACCACAAAAAACGGTGCTGAGGGACATGACAGTTTGTGCCTAGGTCCCAATTTGATGCTTGTGTGGCAGACAGCAGCTTGCACAATGTTTAGTCTCTGCTCCCTGTCTCTTCCACTTTCTCCCTCTCTTATCGGGCTGTCCTTGAACTCTGTTGGGAGCAGAGATGCAGGGAGCAACAGGGGGGCTGAAGCCCACATTCTGGGGGAATTTTGTTTTAATTTTTTTTTTTTTAAACCAGCAGAGAAGTTTCAGTGGGTGAGGAACCATTTTGGTTAATTGTTCCAATGCTGGTGCACTAAGGCTCAATCTTTGAACTGCGGGACTTTGATCATCCCTGGGGACCTTTTCCCAAATCCATATTTCTCAGGGATGGCACTTTCTAAAACACAAAATGTGGATAAAGTTCCTTTTCATGTAAGATTTTCACCAGGAGCAGACAAATCTGTTTCCTGGCAAAGCTGCAGTTGTCTGCCAGCCTCCCAAGGCTCTCCCACATGGCGAGAAGCACTAACGAAGAAATAAATCCTATGGCAGCTCACAATGCCTAAAATTAGCAGTTAAATTTATGCAGGCAAGTTTCATGCAGGATTTTAAAAGCAGTGCATAGGTATTAGTTGAGTAAGCAGCAGAACATCCCTGCAGTGGGACTGATGCTTTTATTATCCACCGATGATAAAACAAGCAAGGGCAGAAGTTTTTTCCATGGAGAATACAGGAAGGGGGAAGTAAAGAGGACCTTGAGCTGTCACTCAAGGACTTGGAGCAGCCCAAGCCTGGAAACACTTGATGCTGTGCTCCTGAGCCTGCTCAGGGCTGGAGCTGAGGCTGGGGCTGGCTCTGCAGAGGAGCAGCGGTGCCCCAGGCATGACTGGGTTGCCTCATGCTCCCTGCGCTGCAGAAAGCCGTGCAAAGTGAATGTGGAGATTTTGTCAACTGATTTTGATTGCTGCTTGGTAATTGATGTTATATTGAAAGTGCTGAAGGGATCAGTGTGGGCAGGAGGTATTCAGCTGCAGTCTGTCAGCTGATGGGAGAGCAGCATGCCATGCTAATTGGCTGGTGCTAATGAGGAGTCTAATGCCTTTCTGTCCCTCTGCACAATTCATGCCTGACGGGCCCTGAATGCTGCAGGGCTGTTGGAGGAGCACATGTCCTGGCTTTGTCTTCTTGCATGCCCCATGGTCAGCCTGCAGCGAGTCCCACTGCAACCTCACCACTACCAAAATGTTACCGTGTCGTGGGCTGGGGCTACTGCTGGGGCTGTGTGTGCTGGGGGATGCCAGCAGGAGGTCTGAAGATGATGGAGGTGCATAGGTTGAGGGAGGCTGTGAGCAAATCTCAAATTTAAAGCGACCCATTGTGTGGCCCCTGCTGCCTGCTTCCCACTCCAGCAGATGACGGCTGAGTAAACAGGAAGCATTTTCCACACATCCCCTCCCATGCTTCTCTGTCGATGAGCTCAGAGCACTCCTGTATGCAGCCGTATGTGCAATAAGTGCCCCAGCGATGAGGGCAGAGCACACAGGAAAAGTGGCATAGGGCCAAGCAGTGCTCTGGGTGATAGAGGCTGGGCCTCAAGTTGTCCCCAGAGTTCAGGGGTTTCAGTCCAGAGGAGGTGGGGAGGAGCTCCCATGGAATCCTTCGGCTGGCAGTGCTTGCGTGAAGCAGCCCGCAGTACAAAATCACCTATTGCTGGAAAGAATGGTGGGCAGCAGAAAACAGCTTTGAAAAATACCCTTCTGCCAAGGAAAACAAACGGGGTCTTTCTTTAGCCATGCATTTATATAAATAAACACAGGAATATTTTGCAAGCCCTAGGGGACTTGCCCGGAGTAGTATTTTGCTGAATCAGGGTGGGAGTCATCCTCTGCTGTTGAGCCTGCGCATGAGCATGGCTGCTCTGCCTGGGCCGAGAGGACGCAGTGCGATGTGAGCACGGCCCACAGAGCCGCCCCGCACCAGCAGGGCAGGTGTGGTGGCTCTGAATTCCTCCTGTGCTCATGCAGAACCATACACATGTGCTTAAGTAGAAATCTTTCCTGGGGCTTTGCCCCAGAATGGCCTTCAACGTGAGGGAGCAGGGGCAGGTTTTTCTGCACCTGCCACTGAAGGGGCCATCTTTGCTGAGTGGTTTCCAGTTTGTTTAGTGGCCCACATGGCCTTGTGCCTCACTCTTCCCTAATGCAGGGATCACTCCCACTAGTGCTGTGATGAGCCGGCCACCGAACTGCCTGACCGCTGAGGTACTACCCAAATTTCAGGCCATCCACTATACTAGGCTGGTGCCACACACCAAGACGGCCCCATCGGGAAGATGGCTGCTGGCCCTGGCACACCTGGCATGAGCTGAGGGTGCCCTGACACAGCAGGGATCCCTGGCAGTCCCCTCTGAGCGTGGTTGTGACAGTGACAGCCGAGCTGTATGCTGTGGGGTGCAGGACGGAAGGACAGGAGCAGCCATCTTAGGCCGGCAGTGTGTTGTGGTGCAGGCGGGGGCCCAGGCGGGCGGTCAGCACCTCCTCCTTGGCCGCCTGGCCCTCCCCACAGCCCCGGGGCACTGTGCTGTGCCCCCCATCTCTGGGGCTGGCAGGCACGGCGCAGGGGTGCCGCCCCACAGCCCCTCTCCCCTCTGGGCCTGCGGCGGCCGTGTTTGTTCTCCTCACAACGCCCCGTTATCAGTGCACAACACACACAGGAAGTCCTGTCTGGGATTGTCCATCCCCGGCCTGATTTATACAGGAAGAAAAGCATAAAAAGCCGCCCTTCCACCTCAGCAGCCACCTCCTGCCTGTGCGCGGCCAGCGGGCGGCCATGCGGGGGGTGCCAGGCGGGTGCCCGGCTCCGGGCCCAGGGCGGCCATGGGGGGATGTTGGCCGGTGGCCACGAGGCAGTGTGGCAGCGGGGCCGGTCCCACCGCGGCGAGGGACAGCGGGGCACTGCAGGTATGGGATGAGCCGTGGCTGTCACTGCAGCAGGGCAGGTGGGATGGAGTGGGTCGGAGGGATTGCGGGGCCACGGGGAGCCCTCGCCAGCCGAGGGATGTCCCCGATGCTGGTTTGCTCGGAGCCCGGCCCGACCTGTAGCACTGCTCTTTGAAATCACCCACTGCTGCTCAGGCTGCTTTCCAGGGATGGCAGAGCCCTGGCAGCCGGACAGAGGATTTGTTTTATCTCCTGTGCTTGTGGAGGAAGGCTGCAACGCTTGTGCATGTGATTTCACTTTTCTTTCCATAACTCCTTCTCTGTTTCCATCTGCCTGTCTCTGAGCACCTCTGCTACAGCACATTATAGGGCATGTTATACAGGGCTCTGCCGAGGCTGACACTGGTAACTGCAAGTTTGGAGCATGCCAGAAGCTCAGCAAAGCCTCTGGCATTTGTAACCATGAGTGTTCTGTGCACTGTTTCAGTAACCTGTGGGTCCTGCTGTCCTCTTCTGTGGCATTACACAGTGCAGGCAGGAGGCTCAGTTCCTCACCTGAGGTGTTTGGGGATAAAGGATGGCTGTGGGTAGGAGCAGCTGGGTACCCACGCACATGAAGCAGCACCATGCCACTGAATAGCTCTTGGCAGAAAAAAATGAGCATGCTTTTTCACAGGATTTAACATTCGCAGAAGAAATAATAAGATTTTGCAAGGGGTAAAATTCATGTGAAGCTCTGGTATTGCCTGGGGAGCGGTGCAAGGCAGAAGCCCAGATGCGGTGGTGGACCCTGAGCCTCCCACGCAAACCTGCCTCTGCTCTGGGTAACAGCGGGGTTAGAGGTGGGCATACACCTCTGCCCTGGCAGGCTTTGAATGCTATTCCCTGTGATCAAGACTTCATTCCGTCATTGAGTCAGTTTCTCTCTATGCTGCTGAACTATCAGCTCTGCACCACTTTCCCTAGAGGCAAAGAAGAGAAATTGAGTCTGGGATGCAGGCTTATTTGAGCCATTTCCCAGACTCTGATGCTGCAGATGGGTCTGGCTCCAGGGAGACAGATTTACAAACTGCAACAAATTAGTGTAAACGAACCTGACTCACTGTCACACCAGCAGCAGAAGCGCATGCAGAAAAAAGATTTAACGTGAGCTTTCAGAGCAGGCAGAGAAAGAAAAGGAAAGGGCCTTTGGAAACAGAAGAAGGTAATATAATATGTTATTTAATTCTCTGTCCCCTCTCCCAGCGTGAACGCTATAGGTCTGCCCATCACTCAGGAGGTGATGGCAAGGAGGAGCTCTGCTTGGCACAGATTTCTGGAGCTGGAGTCTTTCTCTTGATGTGGAAAGATAATTAGAGCAAAAAAAGCTGTTCACTGGCATGGCTGTGATTAAAGGACCAACTGAGCCATGCGTGCATCTTGCAGCCATTCCCATCCCGCTTTCTGTGTGCTCCTCGGGGAGCGATTCACTGGAAAAATGCAGAGGGGAAAGTTGGGGCGGGAGCCATTCCCCACTGACTAATGCCAGTTTTTGCCAGGGAAATTTCACAGAAAGCAGCAAGATTCAGTTTATTCCTAAGTGAGATGGATCATTTCCCAGTTTTTATGCAGCAGCCATTACTGGCACCTCGAAATGTACATGAGAACTCATCTGTGTGCACTAAAGGAAAATAAACGTGGCTGCAGGATGTTGTCCTGTTTACGCATTTGTTTTTGCATGGCTACATTTAGGCTGCAGTTTGTCTCTGGTGGGCTCGAGTTATAACATACTGCTCCTGGGACACTTAATGTTTGTTAAGTCCTTACTCAGACAAAAAAAAAAAAAGTCACTTTGTGGGAATTTGATCTGGATCATAATACTCATTGCACTTGGCAACTGGTGACGAGAGACTCAGTGCTACGGGCCAAGCACTTTTCTTGGTTTGACCTGCTTTGATCCCATTGACATCAATGGACTTCACTAGATTTCCACTGAGATAACTGGTCTGCAGCTGACGCAATGGAGAACAATATGGAACATAATAGAGTAGTGGGAGGTCTTTTTCCTTACAGGACTCTGCAGAACAGGGGCTGCTCCAAAGCCTAAACTTTGGTGTAACGATAACAAACAGCTTTATGAAAAGCCTGAACAAAAGAATTTGTCCTAAGACAGAAAAAGCTGATTCCTCTTTTTTTTTTTTGGAATCACCAAAAATTCCTTTTGCTTCAGCAAGTAGTCCCAGTTCTGAGCCAAATCCCCATGGAGGCCAGCGAGAGACCATTGTGCACAGCAGGTACGGGGTCAGGCATGCCTTGTAGCAGCTGAAAGGTTTTGCATCTGTATGTGTGTCACTCTCCTGTCTCTTTCCCCATCCATCCATCTCCAGCTGTCACTTCAGCACCTCTGGCCCCAGCCTGGGGAAGCTCTCCTGTATGTGAGCACATCGCATTCGGCCACCTCAGGAGGGTTGGATCTGGGGCTGGGTGGCTGTTCTACCTTCCAGCCCCTCTGGTGTGTGGTTTGTGTCCTGCTCTGGGTGAAGCTTGGGGCTCCCTGTAGCTCTCACTGACGGTAGAACAGTGGGAAATGAGATTTAACGTTGTTAAATCTAAGAGGGAGGTTGGGCAGAAACATTTCTGTCTTGGCCTGGAGACAAGTATTAATATTAGATGTCGTGGGAGTACGCTTCTAAAGTGCAAGGGAGAAAGCTTTGGAGGAAGCAGGGAAACCGCCTGCCCAAGGAAGGCTTCAAATTCAGGCAGACATGCAGTTACGAGCCAAAATCCCTTACTGCCATGGTGAGCAGCTTATCACACCGATGTTAGCAGGGCTGATTTCTGACCTTCCCCTGCTCAGAGCTGGTAGAACTCTGTTGCCTTCAAGGGAACTTTGCCAGGCTCTGTCCTGCGGGATTTCCTCCCAGCATAATGAATATTGGCATACAAGGCACTGAACCCCCCCCACGAGTGGAGGATTAAATGCTCTTTTAATGGGCTATCTGCAGTTCTTAAGCAGATAACACGGGCTCTCGCTTGTGCAAAGATTTGGCCAAGTAAATGAAGCTGAAAAGCAAACATGTGGTAACTGAAATAATTGCTGAATTTTAAAATAATGCGCTTCAGGAATTGTTGTGGAATGGTTGAGAGGGCGTTAACAGAGACCGTGAAGGCATTGTGCTTAACCCTGGAGTGAGAGATCTTCAAACGAGGGCATGAAAATATTACAGGTGGTAGAACACAGTGCTGGGGAACAGCAGGTGGGATCCCCAGTGAGAGGAAGGGGAACTCGGATATAGCCAGGAGGTGTCAGCAGGAATGGGGCACCCCGCTTCTCCTGGAGCTATGGGGAGCATCTGGGAGCCCCACACCAGGTCCCCCGTGGATCACTGATAGCTGCCCGCAGGATGGAGGGAGTTTGTAACCACGGGCTTTTCTGTTCTGACAGTGAGAAACCAAGATGCTCCTTAAGGAAAGGATCCGTGCTCGGGCCGGGTGACAGAGCACTGTGGATAAGGTGAGTGTCTCGGCCGTGCAGTTAGACACTGTGCTTTGCACGCAGCCAGGCAGAAGCTTTCCACCAGCTTCTGAGCACATTTTGCAACTATTAGGCAAGCTGAGTATCAGGCACCATGCATCTCCCCCATAAACCAGAAAAAAACAGTAACGCTCTCTGCACGGTAAGATAATGACCGTCCCTCTGAGGCTCTTGGGAAAAGTTGCCTGCGCTTTGCGCTTATGAGATTACGTGAGCTGCAATCATTCCCCAGAGGTTGGCTGAGTGAGCAAACCGTTCTGTTTCCTGCTTGTGCAATGTAAGATGCCGTGTTAACACGGCGCTGCGCTTCCACAGCTTCCACCACAACCCTCCCCTGGCTGTGGGCAGCGATCCTGCCTCCAGCACGCACCGTCCTCCCTGGCGATGAAGCTCCATCTCCACCAGTGCATCCCAGAGCTGACTCCCATCTGCTCCGCTCCCTTCCCTGGGGAGGACACGAGCAAAGCTGCCCCACGGGCCCAGCTGAAGGCCCCCCAGCACACCTTGCACGCAGCGGCTTTGCTGCAGGGCGCAGTGCAACCCGTGGCAGCTCCAATTCAGTTAGCAGCCGGAGCGTACCCAGGGGGAAAGCAGTGAGCTCAGTTGCTCTTTTGCAGCTATTATTGTTTAACTGGTAAATATTTCCTTTAAATGGCCTACATGCTTTCAAAAAAAAAAAAAAAAAAATTATTGCAAAACTTAATGGGAACAAATATTCCCAGGAGGGTGTATCCTGCCATTCATTTACACATCAGACCCCTGCTATCTTTAAGGCTGGTTCTGAGCATGGGCAGGCGCCTAAGTCATTTGAAAAACAATAAACCTCTGTGCTCTAATTTCCCAGGGAAAAAATGTAGACAAAACAAGTGGCAGTTTGGCACTAACCGAACTGCAGGATTTTTTCTTTGATAAATAAGTGAGTGCTTAATAGCAGAAGCCTGCGGGGCAGCAGGGGGACCGGCCTGCCTCATCTGCCCCAGGGCATCCGAGGGAGCCTTCAAGCATCCCCTAGGGCTCGCAGGGCTGATCCATGTCCTGGCAGCTCACTGCGCTCTCCTGCAGGAGTTTGCTGTTGGAATGAGCTCAGGGAGATCCCGGGGGCATGGTGGGACCCTGTGGCTCGATCTGGTGTGTTGGGTGTCCGGGGGAAGGAGATGCAGAACCAGACACAGCCTTTATTAGTACAGAGAGGGAAATTTGCCCTGGTCACCGCACCGGTGATGGGCGATTTCACGGTAGCCCGGGAAGGGCTGGGGGCTTCGCAGGGATCTCCCTGCCCGGCCGTTAATCCCCTGCCCACCCAGGAGAGCTGCTCTGCGAGGGGGTCGGGCGCCTCGTAGCGCTTTGCGGGGCCGTCCGGGCGCTCTGCAGGTGAGCCTGGAAACCGGCACCGAAGCGGCGGTCCCCTGCTCGGAGCCAGCGTGGCAGGGACGGCACGGGGGCACCGCGGCAGCGCGGAGCGGGGCCAGGCTGCGGTGGGGGGCTCTGCCCTGTGCCCGCGCGTCCCCCGGAGCAGCTCGGCAGGGGCAGGTGGCGGGCGGCGGGGCGGGGGCAGGCGGAGGCTCCCCGGGTCCCGGCGCTTCCCCCAGGCCGGGAGGCTCCGCTTTCCTCCCCGCCGGGAGCTCATTGGGCCGGGGCGGAGGGACCGGCTCGGCCTGGGGGGGAGGAAACGCGCGGGGGGCCTCGGCGCGGCGGCGACTCCGCGGCTCCGCCACCGCCACCGGTGAGTCCCGGCGGCTGCGCCCGCTGCCCGGGGTGGGGAGAGGGGCCGGAGACGCGGGGCCGGGGGGGATCGCGCCTGCCACCGCCGCATCCTCCGCGGGGCGAAGCGGGCGGCGGGGGGAGCGGGGACGGCACCGCGCGGGGCGGGAGGAGGCGGCGGAGCGGGACCGGAGCGGCTGCGGGGCTGCGGGCTGCGGGCTGCGGGCTGCGGGCAGGGCCGGCCGGGGAAGGGTCCCGGGGGGTGCGGGCAGGGCTCGTCCTGCCCCGGGGGGTGCGGAGCCCGGAGAGCGGGGTTTGGGCCTGTTGTGGGCTGGGGGTGTCATCCCTGCGCCCGGTGTCCGTACCCTGCAGCCTCTCCCGTGGTGCCCGTGTCCCTGCACCCAGCTCCACGGATCCCACTGCCCTGCACGCTCTTCTGTGGTGCCCTGTCCCTGCGCCTTGCTCCCATCGTGCCCGCGTCCCTGCTCCCGTTGTGCCCGTGTCCCCGTGCTCTGCTCCGCGGTGCCCACTTCTCCGTGCTCAGCTCCATGGTGCCCACATCCCAGCCTGTGCAGAGAACAGCTGGAAGTGTTTGTAGGGGAAAATCCATCCCCCTGATGCTGGTGCCCTCCAGGAGGGTCTGGCATCTGAGGACGCCATTGGGAGCAACGGTTCCACCTGCAGAACCAGGCCACGCTGTTCAAAGAAGTGCAGCTGCTGTGTTGGCGTGGGGGTTATTGCATCCTCCTGAAGGGCTGGGTTCTCTTGCTCCTCTTTGGAGACAGAGCCCATCTCATGCTGCTGGCATCACCTGGAGTTTTAGCCCGACTTCCATGGGCAGAGCTGGACGAAGCACTGCCCACATCAGCTCCCTTTGGGGTTGTATTTTCCCCTTGGTTGCTGATGCAAGTTAGAGAGCACAGAGGTAGAATGGGAATGGTTCCGGCTGGCAGGAGCGGCCCCACAGCCTCCCTTCAGGAGCACATGGCTGAGCCCATAACCAGCAAAAACTTGGATGCTCCTATGTAGCTTCATGTGCTTTAAAAAGGGAATACTGGAATAGTAGTGGCAACAGGTTGGAGGATCTTCTGCAGTTTTGGAGGGACTGGTTTTCATATACTCATTAAAAACACAAGTATTTACTATCATATTTTCCACTTTTGAAACTGTATCTGGTATTAAGCAACCATAATTTTATGACCCAGAGGGATATTCTGACCACTGGAGGTAGGACAATGCTGCTCTATTTCGAAGAGAAAGAAGCAAGCTGTCTGTATTTTAAGCTTGTGCCCTGTGTTTCTTGCCTTCCCCACGGGGAAAGTTCCCATGGCAGCTGCAGGAATTCTGTAGGAGGACTGCGATGGTTGGCAGAGTTTGCCTTACAGACCTCTGGAGTAGCACCACTAGCCAGAGGATCTGTGGCTGGAAGGAAAGTATGTGTCTGTGTATAGCTCTGGGCAAGGCACGGGCAAGCCAAGCTGTGTCCTGGCCATGGTGGGTGCCCAGCTTGGTGCAGGGAGCCTTTGCCTTGCTGGTGGTGCCATTTGCAGGAGGGTCCTCCTGTGCCTCCTTCACCCTAACAAAGAGATGCTGCTGCCTGGCTTGGAGAGGGACTTGGAGATTTACGGGTCTACAAATGGATATTCCCAACAGCTTGGAGTTAGGAATTGTCCCAGAGGAGTTTGCAGCCCTGCAGTCTGGTCTCACCCCACATCACCTGAGGATTTTAGAACCTCTTAGGTAGCTCGCTTTATCTGCAGTTTCAGAAGGATGTTTCCTGTTGTGCTGCGTCCCAGTAAAGCAGCTTCTTTTCCAAAGATTAATCAGAAAGGCTGACTCCTTCTTTAATTGTCATATGTTTAAGGTGGGATTCTTTATTTCTTCCTCCTTTAACTGCTGCCATCCGGAGGCCAACTGTTTTGTTCAAATTGGATATTTTTTAAATTAGGCATTGTTATTGACTTTCTTCAGCCCTGCTTCATGTTTGTCCTATTGCTGGAAAATCAAAGCCTCTTTATTTCCAACTCAGTGCTGACTCTACAGACAGTACATATGGCCCTTAAAGCACTTTTCTCTGGCAAGAACTTGTATTTTAAAGAGAAGAAGATCAGATTTCAGTACGTTATGTGGTGGGAAAATGCAGCTTTACAATGCTGTATGGATTAAGAAATTACAGGCCATTGTTTTGGCCTTGCTGCCTGGAATTGGCTGCATGTTTCGGAATGATGCAGGTTCCTTCTGTGCAGCCCAACGAGGGGTGCAGCCCCCTGGTGTGTGCCAGCAGGAGCCTGCCTCAGCGATGGCCCAATCCCACACGTCCCCTGTTCCCTATGCTGTGGCCTGCCGGGTCCTGTACCCCCCATGTGTCACTGGGAAGCAAACAACCTCATTCCTTTTTGTTTTGCATCCTGCCAGGGCTTGCAATAAGGCACAAGTCCTACGCACAGCACAACCACCCCACCCAGCACCTTGGGGATGCCTTACAGGGACGTTTCTATTCCCTCAGCACAAACTTGGCCATCAGTCTCATGTCACCACGGCTCCATCGGATGCCATCAGCTGGGGATGGGCACCACGTGCTCACACCATTATTCTCTCTGTTCCAGAGTTTGCCGCTGAAGAGCAAGCCATGCGCTAGGAGCCCGCGCTTCCCACCGAGGAGTGACCCCGGTGTGTGCTGCACAGCCCGGAGTGCTGCAGGGAGGGGACAGGACATGCACCGAATCAGCTGCCTGCTCTCGGGACTCGCCTTCATCCTCAGCGCCACCAGCACAGACTGTTTTGCCCGGATGGGGTAAGCCTCCTTTTTGTCTGCATCTCCCTGATCTGTCCTCACGAGCACATGCTGAGCCCGTCTGCAAGGCATGGCATGGCTCATTCTCACCCGTGATTGGGGAGCATCGTTCAGCTGGGGTGGCACCAGGGCCACCTGGCTGGGTGGGGAGCTGGGAGGAGGCTCTGCAGAGTCACATCTTGGCCGGGGTCTGTTTTCTTCCCAGGAATTAGATCTGACACTGTCCCTGTCCCAGCGCAGCCCGAGCATCTCCGCGGCCAGAGGAGGCCCAGCACTCGGTGCCTCAGCGCTCAGTGCCCCAGTTTCTTCCCCCACCAAAAGGAGCTCCAGCTCAGCCCCCGCCCCCCAGATCCAGCTCATTTTTTCCGAAGTTTGTTTTTACATTGAAATGCTCTCCTCTAGAATTAAACCTTTCACATTCTGGTCGTGACTAAACCCACAGGCTGAATTCCTCTCTCGCACGCACACATTGCAGCTATAGCTTTATTATAAAATTTGCAAAGCAAACAATTTCCATTTAAAAACTGCATCTTCTGTAACGTTAACCAGTGAAGCTGAAAGGAGTTTTCTGGAGTTAATGGAAGCCAGCTGATGTCCGTGCTAATTCCCGGCCTTTTAATTCTAGTTTATAATTGAGCTGGGAGGCTGAGATGAGCACGCAAGTTCCTTGGTGGGACGGACCTGCTGGAGAATGTTGAAGAGAAAGAATCTTTAATGTATCAGTTTGGGCTGTTGGCCTTGGGAAAGTTTTTGACTGGGTCTCAGTTGTCTTTGGAGGAACAGAGGACGACTTTCCTCTGTCTTCTACCTTCTTGCCATCAGCCTGATTCTTTCTGTGAAATCATTAATTCATTGGTGTCCAAAGGCACGTCAGGTTCAGGAGTGCAGAAAGCTCAGAAAGGAAAAGAGACGTCTGAAAAGTGATTGATTTTAGGGGAAGGGAGGCAGTGAATGGGAGGAAAAGTGCTCTGAGTAAATCCCCCCTAAATCTGGACCCCAACTGGGGTGTCAGTGCCTTTGTGCAGGGTGTGGGGAGGAAGGGGCCACTCAGCCCGCAGTGCTGGCAGCTTTGTGTTGCTGCCCTAACAGCATGAAGTCACCTCCTGGGTCACTTGGGCAATGAGCCACCGCCTCTTAAATAGCCGTGTGCAATTAGGAGTTGTCAGGCCACGTCCCCAGCTGGTGTAAATCAGCATGGCCCTTTCAGGATGAGGGGGGAAGCAGCGGGTTGCTTGCCAGCCACTGCCTGACCTGCTGTCCTTTGCTCAGCCGTAGGACCTGCGCTGCGGAGCCGCGGAGCCGCACGGCCGCCCACACCGAGTCCCACGTGCAGCCCGTGTACCTGCCCTACCTCACCACCTGCCAGGGCCACCGCCTGTGCAGCACCTACAGGTGGGGGGAAGCAGCACGTGCAGCGGTGTGGGAGCGGGGTTGGGGGCTTTGGGCTGCCCCTGATACTCAGCCCCATCTCTGCATTGCAGGACCATCTACAAGGTTGCCTACCGGCAGGTGTACAAACAGGTACCCCAGCCCGTGGCTTCGTGCTGTCCTGGCTGGAGCAGAACCAGCAGCTACGAGCTCAGCTGCAATACAGGTAATGAAGCCACTGGGCCACCCCGCTGCCCTGCTCACCTTGCTGTCCTCCAGCCCCCTGACTCTGGGTGGCTGAGGTCCCAGCAGCCAGCAATCTTGTTGACCAGCACCAGTCTGATTCTTGTCCATTTACATTTTTAGCATCCAATAGCACAACCAAATGTGGCTCAATTTCTGATTAATTTCTAGGCTTTCTTGGCTGCTTCAGGCCTTTTTCCTCTGGGATCGTTTATTAACTTTAGAGTTACCAGAGGATAAATAAAATGAGCAAGTTCCTTCCGTATAAATCAGCAGTAATGGAAGAGAAATGCTTTCAGGAGGACATTGTGATGTGCAACATGAAACAAATGCAGAACACATTGGCACATCAGCAGCTAATCTGTCTCCAGAAGAGCTTAGAGAGCAACACCAGACGCTCTCCTGAGCTGTCAGAGTGCAATCCCTCCCCTGACCTGAGCTGGTTGCAGGCCCCTCAGCCCCTTTCCAAACCAAGGCCTGTTTATCCCACTCCTGCCATTCCCAGCACACCCCAGCACAGCCCAGCACCACCAGGATGAAGCAGCCCATGCCCAGGGCTGGCACAAGGCTGTGCTGTCCTGTGTGTGTGCACAATGCATGCGTATGGAGGTAGGGGAGGGGGATGCCCAGCCCCACCAAGTGACGCTGTGCTCGTTTGCTTTTGCAGCTCTGTGCCAGGTGCCGTGCCAGAATGGCGGCCGCTGTGCCTTCCCTGGCAGATGTGCCTGCCCGCCCGGCTGGATGGGGCCTTCCTGCCAGACAGGTACTGCTGCACCCTGCTCCCCTCCTGGCACCTCCTGGCATGGGGGACCGTGCTAGGTCAGCATGAGCTGGGGCTGTGCTCTGCTGTGACTGCAGTCAGCAAGGGGCCTTCGGCAGAGCAGCCCTCGCACTCATGGGGATGTCCCAAGACTGCGTATTTACAGTGACCCATCTCCCAGCCTTTGTAAACTCTTGCTGTAAATGAAGACACCCGTTTGCTGCAGAGACTAAATCTGTAAAGCAAGAAGATCTGGGGGTGGAGGGGAAGGGCTCCACTCTTGCGCAAGAGCAGCCTGATGCCTCACTGGAGCACAGGGATATCCGGCAGAGCACACCAGCATGGAGCAAACCACTTCCACCACATCTCCTGGCTTCCCATCCTCCTGTAAGGCAGAGGAGGAGTGAGTGGCACTGACCCATGCTGGGCAGGGCAGGGCTGAGCGCATCGCTGACAGCTCCGGCTCCAGCGCTGGGGAAAGGATTTTCCCACTGCCTAGAACAGATTTGCCCGGGCGTGGGAAGCAGCTCTGCTCATTTTGCTTTGTGGGAACAGCTTTAATAACTCCCCCGTGTGAGGAGAGGTTACTGGGTTTTATACACACTTGAAAGGCTGATAGCTCCTCACCACAGCTGGCTGGAACCAAAACCCCGGCCATAAATCCAGGATGAGAGCCAGGCACTGAGAGCAGCAGCATGGGGCTGCCTGCACCCCTCTGCTCAAGGATGGTGCCTGCTCTGGCCGAAGTATGGGCATTTCTGGGTTTATCTTTTGCTTTTATACCCTTATGAGGGTGAGAGGGATGTAGGAAGGAGGCCAGATTCTACCTCTGGATAAATAAGTAATATAGGTATCCTGTATTTACACCAGCATCTTCCTAGTGCGCTCCCACCCTGTCTGAGGGGCACCCACACAGATGCCAGCCAGGTTTGGGGAGGGTGACCTGGGCCTCGGCTGTGTTCCCATCACATCCCCACCCTACAGGCGTCAGTGTGGCTCTGGCAGGGGGAGCAGCACCCCTGCTCCATCTGCACCCCTTGCCCCATGAGCATTTCACTCCCAGCCCTGTCCTCACAGAACCATCCCTGTGCTTTCAGATGTGGACGAGTGTGCTGGCCGGAGCCATGGGTGCAGCCAGCTCTGCTTCAACACAGCTGGGAGCTTTCGCTGTGCCTGCCGGGATGGCTTTAGCCTCGCTGCTGATAGCAAGGTGTGCCAGCCCGTGGTGCCAGGCCCTGGACCAGGAACCTTCAGCCAAGCAGGTAACTGCCCACTGCTTGCAGCATGGCAACAGCTGCTCGGGAGCTTTGGTGAAACCTGGGATTAGCACAACAGCACAGGGTGGCTGGAGCAGGAGTGGCAAGGGCTAGGGAATGGAACAAAACCTGCCTTGTGCACAAGGCCAGACCCTGTAGGGGTGACAAAGCCTGGCTGTAGTGTGTGGTGGCCGGGGCTGCAGCTGTGCTCTCCATCATCACCATCATCCTTCCCACGGGGCACATCCATCCGGAGCCACAAGGAGCATCGGGAGCCGCTGGTGACAGCTCATTATTACTTTTGGTACGCGCTGTGACACTTCAAACTCGTACCGTGAGTAATAATGCGTTGTGGTCAGCACTGGCATCATGCGGGCAACGCCTGGGAGAGCCACCTACATGTGCCCCAAAAGCCACCTGCCTATGTTCCCTGTCCTCAACAGGGCTCACCATGGGACAGGGAAGACATGGCTGCTAACTCATCTGTTGACAACAGAGGCATGAAAGGATATTTTGTCCTTTAAGCATCACCCCACAGCCTGAGAAACTCCCTCACTTTATTCTAGGTACTGCTGCGCTTGCAGCAGGCATCGCATCCAGTTCCTGAACCCTGGGGTTCCCTAGGAGGGGAGCACCAAGCAGCAGCGCTTAGCCTGAGCCCAGCACATCCCACTTCACCTCAGGCAATGGATTTTTACTAGCTAACTTATCTTGGTCCTTTTATTCAGGTCCTTCCAGTGAAATGAAGGAAGAAATGAAAGACCTGAAGAACAGAGTGGAAGCACTGGAGCAGGTTGGTGTTTGGTGTGCTCCTCCGCCCCTTCCTCCCCTGCTCGTGGCCACGTGCAGCCAGCTCCAAGCCCAGGCTGCGCACAGCCAGGGTTTCCCTCCACCCCTGCTCTATTTTTAACACCGCGCTGACCTCACGCAGGCAGGGAGCAGGCAAGGATCCCAGCTGTGCTCCACGCTGCCGGCAGAGCCTCACAGCAGCTCTTCTAGCCCCGTGGCCCTTTGAACGCAACACAAACACCACGCTCAGGGCCCTCCTGACTGCTCATGGCTCCCCTTCTCCCTGCAGAAACTCCAGTTGGTGCTGGCTCCCTTCCACAACCTCATGCCATCTGCACCGGAGGACGTCGGCACAGACCCCATCAGCCGACTGTCCCACTCCCTCCAGCAACTGGACAGAATCGACTCCTTGAGCGAGCAGATCTCCTTCCTCGAGGAGCGGCTGGAGACATGTAAGTGCCTGCAAAAAGGAGGGGTGAAGCGTTGCACTGCGCCTGCCCCCGTTTCTCCCCACGCATTCAAACACCACTGACAGCCTCAGAGCTCAGCGCCACAGCTTTGCTCGGGGCTGTTTGTAACACGGAGCTTGGCTGTGGAGAGCAGATGCAAGGCAGAGAGATCAGTAACGCGTATACCACTATTCATCTTTATCTTCCTTCAAACTCAGCAGCCTGTAATTAATAAAAGATGAATGCAAACAACCCATTAGCTTCATTCCAAAGCTGTCTGTTTGGCCGCACCATCTGATTGCCCTCATAGCAGCCAGAGAAAGAGAGGCACAGGGAAACAGGGCTCTGGGGTAGAAGCAGAATGAGACTGCCGTGAGCAGTGGGGCACTCACTCCCACAGCACTCTCACCAGCACCGTCCCCTCCCTGAAGGGCTGTAACTTAGTCCAGGATGACATGAAAAGAATCCCCAACTCTTAAAAAACTCGATAGTCCAAAAAGTCAATTAGGAAAGTTTAGGGAGCGTGCCCAAGTTGGCAGATTTATGAGCCTGGGAAGCTTTAGGCACGTTTCTTTTTGAAGTCTGTAGAGCAGTACTTTGCCACGCAGTGCACCAGAGAGATGTCTTAAATAGCAGACTCGTGAGGGGCAGCAGCCTGGTGCTAAAGGCACAGGGGTTGCATTGCTTGGTAAGAGGAAGGGACAGCAAGGTTTCAGGGCATACTCAGTCCCAGTTCACTGCTTGTGCTAATGGCTTAGGTATTACGACTTCAAAGAGCTTGCTTGAAGCTGCAAATTTTAAAAAAAAAAAAAAACAAACCCTCAGAAAGGGGTAATTATGAAAACCTACAAGTGTCTCCATAGACCAAATTTCCTAGTGTTGCCCTATGCTTATTATTAGTGACAGCGCTGAGGAATGGGAGCAGCATCACAAGGTAACATGGATTTGTTCCAAGGGATGACTCCAAAGTCCTGTATTTAGCTTTCGCAGAGCCTGTCCCAGCAGGCAAAACTTGCCTTTGTCCCTCCCATGTTCTTGGAAGTCCCTGGAGGATACAAGACTGTTCTGTTGTACTGCAGTGAGTGCTGGGGTTTGCAGAGCATCGGCTGCAGCTGTGGTCAGGACAGCCTGGTCCCAGCTGGCATTTGTCACAGTGCCTTCCCTGCCTTGGGGTGCTGTGCACAGGCTTGCCAGGCCCAGAGGCAGCAGGATGGAGCCAGCAGGGGGCTGTTTAGCAAAGGGAAAACAGTAAAGGTGGATGACATTTACAGGTGTAAAGGTCAACCTCATCTTTCTAGGGGAAAGAGATAGTGAGATTATTTAGCACATGCTGGAAGATAGGGGAGGTGGTTACAGCCAGCACAGGGAACCCGCTCTTCTGTGCCCACTGCTATGTTGGTTGGAGGTGCCAGCCCCCACCACCGCCCCAAACCCTGGTTAACAGCAGTGCTGGATTATTAATTCTTACTTATTTTGTCTTCCCAGGTTCCTGCAAGAATGAACTCTAGCTGAGCACCCAAAGAATCAGAACAGGCAGACTGCACCTGTAGCTCTTGTCTCACTCTCCAGCCCTGGGCTGGGGCTGAAGATGCATCATCTCCAGGAAGACACAGGGTAGCAGGAGAAGGCTGACTTCCCATCAGCATCTCCAGTGTTTTCTCTTCCAGCTCACCTTACCAAAGGTCATGCCGTTACTTCCAAACTGGACTTTTAACCCTGAGCATCTCACTCCATTCCTGCTGGAGAGGCAAAAAATAAATGCCTTACCTCATGCCATTAGCAGCGCCTGTCTGGCTGTGCCAGAGACTGGCTCTACACGAGTTCATGTGGTCCTCGGTTTTGTCTGGCTTTTCCTTAGCCCTGGAGGGCAGTAATCACGATGCTTTTGCACAGGCCTGAAGGCACCGAGTCTGGTTTTATTGCTTCAATGCAAAACCTTTCCCTGTGACACTCCCATCATCAGCACAGAGCAGACAGGGACAAACCTGTGTAGCTCAGCTGTGCCAACAGGGTGAGGCCGAGTCCCCTGCACACCTGCTCTGCAGATGGAGGTTGGACAAAGCCCACTTGTTTACACTGGCCCAGCACCAGCTGTCAAGGTGGCTGTTTTCCCCCACCCCACGGTTGCTGCCTTGGGAGTCCACGCCAACCTCCCCAGCTCTGTTTGCTCAAGCCAAGGTTGCAGGTGTAGCAGAGCAGACATGAGCGATCCAGTACAACACCTTGCTACAACCACAGCTGCAGGAGGAGCCCTGTGGATACAGCCACGCTGTAGGGGTATACTAAAAATAAAGCCTCCTGCTGTGCACAGAGGCTGCAGGCTCCTTACTGGGGGGTTGGAGCTCCCTCCCTGGCCCCACTTTGCCATGGGCTCTTCCTCCCACAGCACTCCTCCTCCCCCAGCTCCCACACAAAACCAGGAGTCTCCTTCATTTAAATAATCAAAGGCATACTTTTTTTTCTTTTTAAGCAAAATACATTATTCTCAACCCAATTAAAACTGAACAGTAGACAACTGCACACAGAGACACTGCTTCCTTCTCCCAGGTGCTGCAAGAGTTGCTCCATGGAGCACTCCTGTGATCTTCCTGGGTTTCGCCTCCGTAACAACCATTTTTCTGCTGCTCTTACAAAGTGCTGGTTCAGTTTCCATCCTCCCACCCTGACCCGTTCCCATGGCAGGTCTGACCCCTGAAACTGTACCGTAAGGCCCCTTGGATAAAGCCCCAGCCCTAAAGCAACTCAGCCCAAGGGCTCCCTGCCTTGGGAACTGCTGGCTGTACCTTGCCCAGGTGAGGATTTACCCCCCAGAATGCCCTGTGACCCCACACACAGCAACACAGCCACAGGCAGGCTCCAGCCGCTGGCTGTGCTGTACTCAGGCTCATCTCATGGTGCTCCTTGCTGCATTAGCAAGAGTGCTCGAGCCTCCTTGAGCCCAGGAACCACAGACCTGAGCCAGCCCTGCTCTTTGCAGAAAGCAGCATCAAGGGATCCAGGAGCACGGCCCCTCTGCCATCCCAGAGCTGGGAAACCCCTTTATCCAAACTCCTCTAACAGGGACGGAGCCCGTTCTCCCTAGGGGGAGAGCTGAAGCCTTCCACGCTCCTCTGCCCGTTACAGATGCAGCTCACACACCCTGTAGGCTCCCCACGAGTTTTGCAACTCTTGCAGAGCAGCAGCTCCACTGCGATCAGCACAAAGACATGGGACAGGCACCATCTTTCGGCCAGTGCTGACCATGACAAGACGAGCGTGACAGAGCCCTCTGCATCTGCACCAAGTACCCTAGGCACCAGGAGGATTACTGCAAGGAGGTCGAACAAACAGCACAGCCAAACCCACCCAGGCTTCACACGCTGCCTCGGTGAGACGACAGCTTCCCTCTGTGCTGCTGCACTCCTCAGTGACCAAGAGCACTTGTTTTGACAAGGAAAAACTGGGCCTTAGGAAAGGCTCAAGGCTGCCCAGCCCCATGCATTCCCCTTTTCAGCCCTGTTATCGGCCCTAGGAGCTTTCCTCAAAGGGGAAGGCTTGGCTCCAGAGTGCCTGGGCAATGCAGAGCCCCAGCACAAGATGCTGCTGAGACCCAAGGGCATCTCTCAGGAAAAAGCCTCAGTGCTCAGCTCCGCCTGGAGATGCTGGCAGAAGCACAGTGCTGGCAGGGCACTGAGCACAAGGCTGTGCTGCTGGACAGCCAGAGTTTGGATCTTCAGCATCAGGGTTGTGCAGGGACACGCTGCTGCCTGGTGGCTTTCCATCTGGGGCAGCACCTAACAGCCAGCAGGAACACAGGGACACACACATGGGGCAGAGCCCAGCATCCTGCCAGGTCCTCCCTCCTCACTGCCCCACAGCAGCTGCCTGAGCTGGGGAACTCACCTCTCTGGTCACTGAGCCCTTTGGTAGCATAGGTTTGGTGCCTGAGAAATACAGAAAAAGGAGACGTTTCATTGCAAGATAATGAACCCTTAAGAGAAATCCACTCAACGGGGAGCCTCACTGCTGGCTCGACACGCCTCGTGTGCCAGTCCACGGTGTCCCCAGAGTTCCAAGTCACCACAGAGGAAGAGATGCTCCTTCGGTATTTGGCAACAGACGGGTCCCTTCGGCCACCACCACGCAGTGACGCATTGGAGCAGCACCTAGGAGGAGTCCTTCCCCTCGCCTGGGCGGCCCGACAGCCTGAAGAGAGTCTCCCTCATGATGTTGTAGCATCTGTCAGTGAGGTCAGAGACGTCGTCTGATGTCAGCCCTTTGGTTTCTATCGGAGGGAGAACCTCCACCTTGATTTTGCCTGGGAGCAGGAGAGGAGACTGTGAGAAAGCTCCCCCAAAAGGAGCACTGCTCTCTGCCCTCCCAGAACACCTGCCCCGGACAGGCCCATTGCAGCCCCCCAGGTACCCATCCGTGCAGGCATCTGCCCCTGCAAGCAGAAGTTGCGCTGCCCTCAGGGGAGGAGCTTTTACATCCTTAGAATTACATCCTGCCCTGAATAGCTGCTCCAAGGAGCAAAGCATTTCCCATGCCCTGATCTGGGGGACAGAAGAGGCTGTTCTCATTCTGAGCTCTGCAGGGCTGAAGTGAACACACGGAGCTCCGCACCAGGCGCTCCCCCCATCTGCCCCTTCCCAGCCCTCCTATCTGTGCCTGGCTCCAGCCACCAGGCAGAGGGAAGCCTTGCTCCCAACATCACTGATTCATGTTGGTTGAAAGTCAACCTCCTGCCCAGCACTTACACAGACAGACTTAAGAGTTTGAACACAACTTGCAGAGGGGTCCCTGCTGTGAAAGACCAGAAGTCACACCATGCTTGCTTCTTCCCCAACCCCCCCAAACACAAGCCCTCTCCAAATGACTTTGGGCTGTGCCAGCTATGAGAGGGAGGGGTGGCACCTAGTTCTTAACGAAAGCATCCCTTGGCACGTTTAATTACATTCTTCCCCACGTTAATCCAGCCCAGCTCTGGTGCCAAGTGCTTTGAACCGCCTCCATACATCTGCTCAGCCCAGCCCCGCTTCCCTCCCACATCTCCACGCAGACACGGTATCGCTCCATCTCTGAGAAGCTGTGAAGGCTCTTTCATACCTGATGTAAACAGATTCTTCTTCGGGTTGTAGAAAGTGGTGAAGGACGAATACACCACGGGGATCACCGGGACCTTGGGGAGGAAGAGGAGGAGTTATTGCAGCGGGGCGGTCAGGAACCGCTGGGGAGCACTGGGACATTCGAGGCACTGGGGCCAGGTGACACTTCAGCCTCAGGTCAGCTCTGCTTGCAGAGCTCAGCTCGGCTCCTCCCGGGCCAGGCCGAGCTGTTCCTGACCTGCACACACCGAGGCTGCCTGTTGTGACAGGCCTTCCTGTGCTGCACGGGCACATGGCTGGGGCAGGGCAGCCACTGCGCCTTCAGCTCCTGAGAGGGTGTCACCAGCTGCAGTCAGCATTCCCAGGGAAGGCTCATGCAGGCAGATACACAGCCAGGAGGGCAGGCCCAGGGTCACATTATTTCGGTGCTGATAACACAGACACCATCTGCAGTTGGTGACTCACGGGGAGCGGCAGCAGCGTGAGCAGAGGTGGGCCACGTTTTTGCCATCCTTCCCTTCAGGCCCCGCCAAGCCCAGAGGGAGGTTGGCACCCACTCCCTCCTCCGGGATCCCTGCTGCAACACCCTGAGCAAGGAGAACACTTTCCCCTCTGCCCTCCAATGATTCCAGTCCCAAGAACTGGAAGCAGAGCGTGCACTGGAGGGTGAGGCATGCGTGCACCTTCCCTCAGCACCAGGGAACAGAGCAGGTGTCCCAGCTGGCAGCAAACCCCCTTGGTCACAGCTGGACTCTGCTTCTCCTTCAGGAACACGGACAGTTCCATTTTTCCAGAGCCCAGGAGCTGTTTTTGCTGCTCCCCCACCGACTTTGCCATGTTGAGGAGAGAAGGCATCTAACACAGCACAGAGCAGCCTAGCTGGGAAGAAGCAGCTACTTCCACCAAGAGCAAGCCCAGGTGGTGCTCTAAAGCACTAGCATTAATAAAGCCAAATCAGCACTCCACTATTGCTGCGTGGGGGATTGAGAAATGAACTGGCAGCTGTGGGATCACCCAGGCAAGCTCTCGGTGTGTGGTGCCTGCCGGGCTCCCTGTGTGGGGGAAGGAAGAAGCTCTCTGCTCTTGCTGGGCAGCACTTAAGACACCTCTAGAATCAGAGCATTGCTCAGGTTGGAAAGGACCTTCAAGATCATCAAGTCCAACCTAAGGGTGGTTGAGCTGAGGAGCACAGCTGTGAGCAGCGAGCACAGCCCACCCGAGAACAAACAGACTGCACCACAGCACGGCCGGCCTGCAACACCACTGCAAAAAGCTTTCAGGTCCCCACGCAGGAACAAAGCTCTGTTACCTGTGCCTGGACAGCGAGGTGAAATGCTCCTTTCTTGAACGGCAGCAAATCCCCCGTGCAGTTTCTCGTGCCCTCCGGGTACACCCACACCTTTACCTACATGTGGGAGATAAGGCTCTGCTCCAGCAACCCTCTCGCAGCATTCCCTTCCGCCGGGACTGCCATGTCATCCCCCCCCCCCAGACACATGCCACAGTGACACTCACGTTCTCAGCCGTCATAGTCTTGGCCACCTCCGCCATCACCATCTTGGCGCTGGTGGTGCTCTTCCTGTTGATGAAGATGACACCCCCGAGGTAGGTGATGAGCCCCACCGTGCCGGCGTACATCAGCTCCTTCTTGCCCACCTGGACACAGCCGTCGGGCAGGACCTCCATCAGCCCTAACGTGACGGCAGAGGGTGAGACCCGGCAGCCACCCCCTTCCCAAGCGCCTGCACTTGGATGGGACAGAGGGAGGGGAGGATTGCTCAGCGTGAGGGGAGACCCTTGCTGTGACCAGCACCGAACCAGCAGCCTCGGGAGTGCAGAGCGGTGCCAGGGCAGGGGCTGGCGGCCAGGAGCTGCCAGCGGGACCGCCCGGAGGGTGACCAAGAGAAGCGCTCCCCCCCGCCGGCCTGCTCCTCACCCATCATGTCGAGGATGCTCTGGTGGTTGGATACGATGATGGCGGGGCCCTCCACCTCAAAGTTCTCCAGTCCTTTCACCTCAAACCTCAGGCCGAAGAAATACTTGAAGGTCTTGACTACGGTTTTGATGATCCTGCGGAGGAGGAGAAGAGCAGAGCGGTCAGGCAGCAGCAGGGCAGGGACGGGGCAGGGTCCGCTGCAGCGTGCAGCACCGGGGTGGGGGCAAGGAGACAAGAACAGCTCTGTGACAGCCTCCAGCCACATCTGTCTGCCATTCGCCCACGTGTCTGTCCTGCACGGCCAGTCCCACGTGCTTGAGAGCGCTCAGCACCCAGCTGAAGCACTGCCCTCTCTAGAGGAGCGTGCCAATGTCAGTGGGATCCCAGGAGAAGCAGAGTGTGGCTTCAGGACTGGTAGAGCCACAGCTGGTGGTCTCAGCCTCCCTCAGGCTGACAGCATCCCCTCGCAACCAGACCCACTACAGGAGCTTCAGAAGAGCCAAGCCCAGCCTCGCACCGGTGCAAGGGCTCTGCAAACAGAGGGCAAACTGGAAGCCCTCCAGTGCAGGAGGGAGACAGGCTGGTTACACAGCCAGCTCAGGGAGCACTCCTCCCGCAGCCAGTCCCACCCATTCACCGCTCCTTTTTTCCCCTCTGTGCCATGGCTGTGAGCCTGGCTGGATGGTACCGGCGCTTTCCTGCTGCAGTCAGCGCAGCCCCACAAGCTGCTCAAACAGCTCTTCCAGGACCTGGCACTCCCCAGCGCTGGTTATTAACCTGCACCCTTCACCCCAGGAACGCTGTGCTCATCCTGCTCGCTGCAGCGCTGCTTTGCAGTGCTACCAACACGGGATGGCATTACCTGAGTGAAATCTGAAGTCTTCAAGCCAGCTCAGCTCCCCCAGGGACCTTCAGGTCTGTCCATCAAAGCTCCCAGCTTTCTTTCCCTGTGCCTGAAGGCCCCAGCAGCTCGGCTCAGCCCTGCCATGCCCCCGCTGGGCACAGCCAGCTCCACGCAGCAGCCAAACCCCTGTGAGCCCGCAGCGCTGGGACAGGTGGGAGCTGGGGACCCTCCAAGTGGGCCAAAGGACACAGGCAGAAGCTGGCAGCACACGAGGGCTATTTTGGGCAGGGGAGCAGCCATCTGCCAGGACAGGAGGCAGAGGAGCCTGCACGTGAGCAAAGCCCCCAGGAGCAACTACCAGCTCAGCTCTGCCTCCCCCAAAGCAGACCTGTAAGCTGCCCTGCCCTCCTCCAACAAAGGATGCTCTCCACCACCTCCCTGACAGCAGAGAGCTTTCCTCCCTGCAGGACGGGTCTGAGGGTCAACATTAGGTCCCATCCATGTCGTATCCCCCCCAAGTTCCCCACACCATAGGGTCCTGCTGGAGGGGTACCCACCACGACCCACCTGGGAAGCATCTTTCACCCAAGGCAGCAGGTGAGCAAGCTGCTGGCACCTCGTCCTGCCTTGTTCCCCAAAATGATCCCCATCCTCCTCTCCACCACCAGCCCTTCAGCCTCAAGCCTGTACCAAGGCAACATCCACCTCTGTGCCCCACGCACAGAACCTCGGGGCTTCCTGGCTCTAACACCGGAGCTCAGGGCAGGGCAGGGCAGTGCCCGCAGGTTACACCACTGCATGACACAACTGCTATCAATCCCTGGCGTGCAAACCTGCTGCAAAGGTCAGACCGCACCCAGAGCCCCAGCACGGGGTGAGGGCAGCACAGCCAGGGCAGGGGCAGGGCAGGTGAGGAGAGCCAGGGTGACACCGACCGGGGGCAGGGGGGGGGCACGGCAGAGGCCGCACCGCCGGACTGACCTAGATCCCACTTCTCCTCCCTCCTGCCTGCCAACCAAAAACAAGGTCGCTGCTCCAGCAGTCACGCTGTTCGGAAGCAACTGGGAGAGGCTGGTTACTCATTACTCAAGAGCAAACCATCCAACTTCCTCCTGCCAGTGACGAGCGAGCGTTCCCTTGCACAAGATGTGGCCTGAGCCGCTGAAAGAGGCGAAGGGGCAGAGCTGGGAGCAGCGAGGAGGAACTGGGCAACGGGCGGCCCTGAGCGGCCACGTCACCGCAGGGCTGGGCAGCTCCTGCCCCCCCAGCAGCTCCCCGTGGGGAAGATGATCCCGGCGCGGTGCGGCCACAGCTGTAAATCTCCTGTCCTGACCGCCAGGCACAGGGAGCGAGGGGACAAACGAGAAGCATCGTGCCCTCTAACAGCTCCGCAGAGGCTTTTTTAGGACCCTCTGCTCGTGAAGGGCTCAACGCAGGCTGCTCACCAGAATGGAAGCTCTCGGAGGAGGTTTCACCACTAGATAAACACGTCTGTCTGTCTGTCTATCACAGGAGGGCACCTCTCCCAAGTCCCAGCGCTCAGTGCTGCAGCCAGCACGGCAAGGACAAGGAGTCCTGCTCCAGCAGCAGGATCGCTGCCCGCCCCCCAACACCACCAGGACAGACAGCCCCGTGGGGATGCTGCGGGGACCAGGATCCACGGAGCTCCCAGAAGCCGGGAGCTGGGAGCAGCACCAGCAGCTGGAGCCAGCGGGTGGAAGACGATGGGCTTAGGTTACAGGAAAAGGGTGGTTCTGGCTACAGCTCAGCTCGGAGTTTCAACAGGAGGATTGCTCAGCGCGAGGAGCTCCTGTTCCTAAAAAAAGTTCCTTCCTAAGTTGACCGATTTCACAAGTTTTAGGGATTTTAAAAAAAAAAAAAAAAAGAGAGAGAGCTGACATCATAAGCTCCCCCGGTTACGGGGCTGGGTGTCAGCTCCTGGGAGGAGACCCTGCTCAGCGCAGGGCAGAGCAGCTCCCAGCAGCACCCAGTGCGCAGCACAGGGCACTTCCTACCGGCACCGCTCGCTCCTCCCCGGGCCCTGCTCTGAGCTGAGCGCGCCACAGCCCCACAGCTGCCAAAGTCCAGCTCCTCCAGCCAGAATCTGCCCCACCTCTCATCCACGTGAAGGCAGAGGGCTCCACTCCCCCCCCCAGAGGTGTTCCCCCTACACACGCAGCCTGAAGCAGGGAGACAGAGCAGCAAAGCAAAGCCGACAGCAGGGCCCGGAAGCCAACACCAGCCCGAATTCCCCCCACGCCGCCCGCAGCAGCGCTGACCCTGCCCTTAGTGCCCCACACACGTGGGGCTGCCCCAGGTGCAGGGACACAGGTGGTGGGACGCGGTGCCCAGCAGCACACCTGGGGCCGCCCCACATCCCTCTGAAAGCACACGATGCGCTGCCTGGGAGCTCTCTGGGCACAGCCCAGGGCTTCTGGAGGAGAAAGCATCACCACTGCGTGGCCTTCATCGTTTGTGCCCACAGAGCGGGGCACGGAGCGCCGCCACTGGGTGCCAGCCCCAGCATCCCACAGCCCCACCAAGGTTCCACCTGCGATTGATGGAGGAGAGGGAGGAGCCCCCAGCCTGGGCTGCCGAGGCCGTGGCCCTCCTGCCGACCTCCCAGCCTCAAACAGTTCCCGCTTCAGGCAGCAGACGCTTGGTCTCCCATAGCATTCCCCGGACCCCCTCCGCCTACAGCAGAACCGCAGCTCCGTGCCACCCCCGCACACCCACGGCGGGGACCCCCATCCCCTCGCCCCCACCCACCTCATATTCTTGACGGTGCGGCCGCCGTTGACGAGGACGCAGACGGGGGCGGTGAGCCCGGAGACGACGATGCACAGCACGTAGTAGAAACCGATGCGCAGCACGAAGTTCACCGCGGGGCTCAGCTCCATCAGGACGTGCAGCAGCAGCAGCACCGCCGCGCCCCACAGCAGCCAACCCAGCTCCATGCCGCGTCCCCGGGACCCTCCGAGCCGAGCACCAGCCACCCCACTTCCCCCCCCCAACACCGACGGCCGCACGGAGCGGCGTGCGCTGCCCCCGCCTTATGTGGGCGGTGCGCCCGGCCCGGCCGTCCCTCCCCGGCCCCCCCGCCCCGAGTTCGGCCGCACCGCCCTCCGTGGGGCGGGGAGAGAGCGAGGCCGTGGGGGGGGGGCTTCAGGGCTCGGGGCTCTGTGACGGGGCTTGGGGGGGGTACCCGTGGGTGGGGGCTTGGGGTGCGGCCGTGGTGTTGTGTGGGCTGTTTTTGGGTCCCCTCTTGGTGTGACGTCGGGTTTTTGTGCATGGTGGGGGGCTCGGAGACGCCCCCGTGGTGCCGTGGGGGTCTTAGGGCCCCTCCTGGAATGATGCTGGGTTTCTTCGTGGTGCCATGGGGAGGACTTGGGGTCCCTCCTGCCATGACGCGGGGTCTTTGGGGTCGCTGGTGGTGTGGTGTGGGGCCTTCTGGTGCACCCATGGTGCTGTGTGGGGTGTTTTTGGGCCCCCTCATGGTGTGATGTAGAGTCCTCGTATCCCACATTGGTATGGGGTCCTCCCACACCTCCAATGCCTCCCATGGCATTGGTGCGGGGTCTTTGGGTCCCTCCTGGTGTGATGTGGGGTCTTTGGGTCGCTCTTGGCATGATGTAGGGTCTTTGGGTTTCTTCATGGTGCCACAGAGGGGTCCTGGGGTCCCTCCTGAAACAACATGGGGGTCTTTGGGTTTCCTTATGCCTCCATGTAGGGACTTTGGGCCCCCATGTGATAATACAGGGGTCTCTGGGGGGGATCTCGGGGGTGGGACACTGGTTCTCCATAGGCACCAATGGGCTGGCACCGAGGTGAGCTCAGGATGGGGCCTAACAGCTTTGTGGGCACAGAGGTGGCGAGGGAGACGACAGGCAGCCTGCAGGATCCGCCACAAACCGTCCCACCGCCTTCAGGTTTCGTAACACTGTCTGCAGTAAAATCCCCATCCCGTGGCTGTTTGTGACTGCATCGGGGTGAGCCACGGCCGCGGCAGCGCGTGGGGTTTTGCAGCCCCGGCATCACCACACTCAGCTCCCGGGAAACTGGAGGAAAAGCGATCGCCCCTTCCCAAATATCCGCCGTTCCCTCGGCTCTCCCTTCACCCAACATCAGAGGTGGCAAAGCCACTGACTGCATGGGGCAGCCGACCCCTGGCTGCCCGGGGGTGGCTCGGCAGCTGTAGTGCCCGACCCGCAGACAATCCCTTTCTCTCTGCGGCAGAGAGCGGGGCGGCACTCCCCCCGGCTGCCAGGCAATGACATCTCAGAGCCAGTCTCATGATTCCTGCTCATGCCACAAAGAGCCCTCATTGTATCAGCACCGTGGCGCTGGGTTCATCCCTCGGGCCCGTGTTGGGGAGGCAGCTCGGCGAGCTGTGCCCTAGCGCCGTGCCAGCCCGGGGAGGAGCGACTCCCTTGCAGCTGAGCACACGCTGCCTAGAGCACAGATGTGCCATCCTCATGTCTTTCTCTTTTTTTAACAGGGAAAGAAAGTCCCTGGCGAGCTGTCACCGGGCTTTGTGTGAGCCGTGCACTGATGCTGAGAGCATCTCCCGTGTGCAGGGGGATGAGGGAACCTGGGGGCTATGCAGGCTCCTGCTGCCCATGGCCACGTGCCCCGCGGTGCTGTGCTCCTGGGCAGTACCACGTCAGGGCGCTCATGGCAGCAGAGCAAACAGCTGGGGAGGAACTGGGATGTGGACTTGGTGTGGCTGCACTGCAGTTGTCCGCAGGACTACATAGCAACAGGGCTGCACAAAACCTTGGAGCCCTGAGAACTGCTCAGCTGCGCTGGGGATGGCGTTGGGATTAGGGCTGGGGTTGGGGACGGGATGGGGGATGGGGTTAGGATGGGGGTTGTGCACAGCCCACTGTGCTCTCTCAGAAAAGAAAGCGCAACAAGGAGAGAGTTTGTCTTTAGAAATGAGCGATTAAAAAGAAAAACTATTGCAAAAGGATATTAGATAACCAGAGGAGGAAAGCTCTGCTTATGCAACCTTTACCCAGCGACAGATAACTGTTGGGAAAGTAACTTCTCTATCTGCTCGGATGCTGACTGCAGCCAGAGGTGGTTTTATGGTCCCTTCGGTCAGGGGACAAGAGCACTTTGTGTATTTCATGTCCTTGTGGCAGCTGCTGCCATACCTGCGGCAAACACCTCTGTGCTCTGTGGGTCCGAGAGGGCAGCAGGGCCGAGGGCAGGCCCAGGGGAGCAGCAAACCTGCATCTTGCAGACAAATGCCATTCCAGCCTGGTTGGTCCTAACACACCTAAAACCATGCGTGGGATAACACCCCACCAGTAGCCCCGCTGAGCTCACATGGCCGGAGATCAGGGGTTGCAAAGCCAACGCACCGCAACTTCCCAGCTCACCGCCGACGTGTGCACCCCCCTGCCCCCAGCACCGCTGTTCTGCTGCCGGCAGTCCGTGCAGGGAGCAGGAGACAGCAAAAATGCAATGCTGCGAGATCTGTCTGCTGCATCTGCATCCACGCGCTGAGGCTGGAAGTCTCCCTGCACCTGCTGTTCTGCGAGGCGTTGCACCACGTGCAGCAGGCAAGGTGCTGAGTGAAATGGGAGCGCGCAGGGCACCGCCTCGGAAGCAGCGGCTCGTCGGGCTGCAGTGCTCCCCCAGGCTCACGGCTGTAAATCTGGCTGGGATCTTTTCATTCATTTATTTTTAAGTTGCAATAGGATTAAGCTTTGCCCCCCAAATGTCGTGGGTAAATAAAGGAGATCCAACAATGGGTTCCAAATGGGTGTCATGCTGGTGGAAGTGGCTGGGCGGTGGACCTGGCGACTGCTGGGCTGAGCGGTCAGCGGCCACGGGTGGCTCCTGGTGGCCAACGTGGGCCTTCCCTCTGCGAGAGCAGAGCTGCAGCCACAGCAGCTGCTCACAGCCAGCACTCCTTGGGGTGCCTGCTCCCAGAGGGCAGCTCCGCGCTCCCTCTGCTCCCACTCCCTTTGAGCCCTTTGCTGGGGACGTGCCGCTGTAATTACAGCGCAGGGGAAGATCCGATTCCCCCAGAGAGCTGCAGTAATTACCGCTGTGCCTTGGCCCAGGAGAGCGGGAGCAGCGTGCTGCTGGGGCTGGGGGAGCGAAGCGAGATGCAGATGGAGAGGGAAGCTGCTCTCTGTTGGGATCCCCACCCCCTCCTCCAGAAGGGCTTCCCCCTTTCTCTGCAGCATTGCTCGGTGCGGTCGCTGTTGGCTGAGGGCCTTTGGGCTGAGCCCATCCGTGGATGCGCTCATCCATCTCCGAGCCCCGGGGCCATTCCCCAAAGCGCACAAGGCCCACGCAGCACCCACAGCTCCACCACAGCCCCGGGATGATGGGGTACACGGGGTCAGGTGCCCCCAGCTCCCAGCTCCTCGCACAGCCCGGCAGAGCTGTGGGGCTGCAGCGGCTCCCATTGCCTTGAAGCACCAGAGCCTGTCCCCACCGAGCTCCCGTCCTGGCAACCCTGGGTAAACCCAGCCCAACACAGTCCACACCAAATCCACAGGGGGGGACGAGTCCACGTGAAGATAACAGTTTTCCTCTCTGCCTTTCCCTTCTTATTGATTAACGCCTCTTAATGACTCTGGATAAAAAAATCTGTCGCCGTCGCCGCCTGTCACAGAAGATCAATGGAGCAGCATTAGCGAGATACGGAGGCGAGCAGCCCCGCAGTTCCCTGCAGGATCCATCTCTGGGAGCAGCACCGCCGCTGCCCAATCAATAGTTCATCGTGACCTCTCCCTCTTGCTTGCTTTTACTCCCCTCGAGCTGGCGGGGCAGCAAACCTGCTCCCAGCTTTATCAGGGACTGGATGATAACTATCCCGATTGATCTGATATGTAAAGAACACCGGGGCCTCTTCAGCCAGCTGTCTGCATTGGAAGAGCTCTGGGGCTGTGCAGGCCCTCATTAACCCCTGGGTGCTGGGGACCCTGCTCACACGATGCGTCAAACCCGCGCCAATTAGCCCCGATGAGCCCAACCGGCTCTGTCCCCAGAGAGAGGTCTGATGGGCAGCTCGTTATGCTGCAGGCATCGTGTCCCAGCCCTGCTGCCATCAGAGCTGCCCTGCGATGCTTCCTGGCGCTGCCTCCCTGCTTCTCCCATCCCGCGGTCGCGGTGCTCAGGGTGTAGGCAGGGCACCACCCAGACATCCCGGGGTGTCCCCAGCCCGGAGGAGCCCACCTCCCCTCATTCCACCGCATCTAATTGCAATTAGCAAGAACCGGGAGAGGAAATGGAGGGGGCGAGCGTGGGACAGACAGGAGGGAAGGCAGTGCTGGGTTGGCCGGGCTGCAGGGCGAGAAGCACGAGAGCTGATTAGCGTGGCTAATTAAAGCTGCGGCACTCAGGCACAGCGGGGCCGCGGCGCACGGAGGCGGCTGTGGGTGCTGTGCACGGTGGGGGTGAGCGGCCCCGAAGGTTTGGGAGGGGGGCACAGGAAGGAGCGCTGGAGCCCGGATCCCTCACCCCGGTGCCTGGGGCACGGACAGGGGGTGGGCACCGCGGGGAAGTCCCGCTGCCCCCGCTCGTGAGATACGGCCACACCTGCAGAGTCGCTATCGCTGGTTTGATTGGATTAATTAATCATTGGGTTACAACCGCTCATTAAGCATTCCAGCAATCAATACTAATCACTTAATTACTTGGCATATTCCAGCTGGGGAAGGTCTGCTCGTTCCTCATTAGATTCTTTGGACGATCCACCCCCGGACATCGCAGAGCCCCATAGCAGAGGTGCTCGGAGCCGCTCAGCGATGGCCCACGCGTGGCATCCCTCACCCTGCGCCCATCCTGGGCAGCCCCCCCCGTGCCGTTATTTGCCATCACGCGGCGCTCGTTGCTCTCCAGGCTGTGGCCGCGGTGCCGAGCGCCCGGAGCGTTTCCAGAGGTCATCGTGAGCCGATGTCAAATGGAAGCGGGTGATCTGAAGCACGAGAAAGGGACAAGCGGACAACGCGAGGAGCTATTAATAGCGAATGAGGATTTCTTTTAGAAGCAGCCTTGTGCGGAGCCTTC
>NC_034424.1:7463267-7554832 GCF_002078875.1 Numida meleagris | reverse complement strand
GGCCGCGGCCATGCCCCCCGGAGCCTGAGGCCCGCGGGCGCGGGGTGCCCGCAGCATGCGGAGGGTCCGGCGCTTGGTGCATCTGGTGCTGTTCTGCCCCATCTCCAAGGGCCTGCAGGTACCGCCCGGGCCGGGGGGGCGGGATCTGGACTGGAGAGGGGAGATCCGGGCCGGGGAAGGCTCGGTGCTGCCCATCCCCGCGTCCCGGCACAAAGGGACGCCTCGTAGCGCTGTGCCGGGTGCTGGGGACAGCGATGGGATGGAGATGGGCACCGGGACGCGGGGACCGAGCACCACGGCGGTTGCATAACGCGCAGCTCGCAGCGTGCACTGCCAGCATCCCGATGTGTGCATCTGTCCGTCCGTCCGTCCATCCGCCCACCCATCCGCTCCCCACAGATATGCAGCTCTGGTGCAGCATGGCTGACTCCCACCCTTTGCTTTTTTTATTTTTTATTTTTTATTTTGCCTTTCCATCTTCAGCCCATGGGGCCGGGAAAGGCTGCATGGCCCCGGGGGGCACTGAGCGGGCGGCACTGGCTGGGAGCTGGGGTTCTGCTCTGTCACCCTCTGAGTCCAAAGGCCTGGGGGGGGGGGCGGCTGCATGGGGCTGGGGTCCTGCAGGAAGGGCCGAGCTGGTGGCAATGGGGCAAGGGCATGTGGGAGTGGTAACACTCCGTCTGTTTTGCCTTTGATGGCAGCTGTGGCCCCAGATCATTTCCATGTCTCCTGGAGTCATCCTAAAACCAAACACAGGGTAACTAATGCCCTATGGCAGCAGGCAGGGCACCCCTGTGCCTTGAGCCCAGGAGGAGAGGGACCTCAGCATCAGCCCTGAACCCAAAATGTGACCCAAACCCAAAATGTGACCCAAACCCAATGGAACCTCAATGCGGTGCATCCCAAACCTGCATGCTCCTTTCCACCGTTCTGAAGGACAATGAAAGGCCCCACGTGCCACGCTCAAGTTTTGGCCTGGACCTCGCATCTGCACAGGAACGTGATGGATCCTTGGTCTGAATGAGCCCCAAGGGACATGTCAGCCACCCAAGGCTTTGTCACCCCATGACGGGGACAGTCCATGAACAGGGGGAGGTTCAGTGGGTCACATCCCTGCCATGCAGCAGCCTGCAGGGCCTGCTGTGCGGTGAAGATCTCACAATGTATCTGCCCCCAGTGCTTTCAGCAGCCTTCGGGTTCGTAGGAGCAATGCAGCCCTATGGGAAAATCCAAACATCCTTTATTTTTACCCAGCCCTCATGGCCAGATTTTCTTGGAACAGGCATTAATTAGTGGTGTGACAGCTCGACGGGCGCAGAGGGCACCGTGGGCCCATTCATGCTTCAGTATTCCCCATTACCCACCATCACCCACAGGAGGGGCGTGGGGAGGGGTCAGGTGGGCAAGGGGGGCTATGCTGGCACTGAACTTTTGCACAGCGCTTTGCTGGGGAGTGGCTGTAATCCCTCTGCTTTTAGGGAATTTTAAGTGACCTACTTGCAGCAGGAGTTGCATAATAGACGGGTGGATACACACAAAAAAAGGCTGAAGGTTCCATCGGTGGGTTTGTTTGGAAAAGTCCAATCCTTGCCAGCACCGATGGGCTGAGCACCGCCGCCTTCACCCACCGCATTTTCCTTCCCTTGCAGAGCCGCCTCCCGGGCATCAAGGTGAAATATCTGCTGGTGGTGTGGCTGGGCATCTTCGTGGGCAGCTGGGTGGCCTACATGCACTACTCGTCCTACTCCGAGCTCTGCCGCGGCCACGTCTGCCGGATGATAATTGTGAGTGATGGGGTGGGGAAAGGGCGAGCTGTGCCACGGGGATGGGGAGAGCGGGGAGGGGTGGGAGAGGCCGCGTGGTGCTCTGCAGCCTTGGATGCAGCGCTGGGGCTGTGTCATGCTGGCTCCATCCCCAGCATCGCGCCGAGCTTGCAGGCTGGGGAGGTGACCTTATCCTGCCAGGGTAACGGCTAAACCCATGTAACGAGATGTCAGAGGGAAGCGGGCCAGGCATCAGCAGGTTAATGTCTGTGAGATGAAGCTGTGATGTCAGGAGCTGCAGGCAGGCAGGCAGAGCATTGCACCTGCCCCCCACCTAAAGCTGAGCAAAGGACAAAGGGGAGCAGCCAAACTGCAGGAGCACCTCTGTAAGCGCTGCTGTGCCCTACAGGAAGATGCAGACTGCAGGAAGGGCAGACCCTGGGCAAGAGCCCAGCTGGGGATGGTGCCCAAGCGGAGCTCCCTAGGACCGCTGTGGGGGCTGCAGGTCTGCCCAGCCTGGCAGGGAGCAGGATGGCGAGGCTCTGGCTGGAAACACCTCGTTCATCAATCCTTCCACAGAGAAGGGAGGCAGGAATTGCCATAACAACAGCAGCAATCGTTTAATTTGATTTTCTGCATGACTCCGACCGTGGGGTCTCAGGTGCTAATTCCCGCTCTGAGCTTGGTGTTTCAGACACCGTGTCCAGCCGTGGCCCATGTAAGCAGGTCCAAGGGTTAATTCCCATCTACACTGAAGAAGGAAAAAAAAAAAAGGCAATAGATGCTGTGAATTTCTGCAGTGCCTGTTTCCAGCCCGAGGCTGTCAAGCCCGCGCTGCTGACTGCAGAGCTGCAGCCTCTCCCACCCGCGGATGCTTCCAGCTCGCTGAGCGAGCCGCCCTGCTTGTGGACCAGAGCCACTGCCTGGACAGGGGCCAGCCCATCTCACAACACGGGCTGCCGCTCTGCTGAGAGCCTCCCCTGCATCCTCACCATCACCCAGCTCCTGCACCCGGGAGCAAATCCCCTCCAGCAGGACGAGGGGACATGCCTGCCCCTCGCTGGGCAGCAGCCTTGCTTCCCAACAGCTTTGCCATCAGATGTGCCTCTTTTAAAGGGTGGTTTTCTCTTGTATGAGACTCACATGAAATCAGAGGAAACAGGCTCACCAGGGATGCAATGGCATTCATGAGAAACCGCTCCTCTCTCTGCTTTCCCTCCCCAGTGCGACCAGTACAAGAAAGGAATCATTTCTGGCTCCACGTGCAAAGACCTGTGCGAGGAGCGCAGCCTCCGCTTCCAGCACTGCCTCTCCTCCTCTCCCACCCAGCAGGTAGGTCTCTGCCCCACTGGGGACGGGTGTGAGAGCTGAAAAATGGGACCCGGGATCTGTCCTTCTGCACCCAGCCACGCTGCTGCTCCTTGCTTGACACCATCGCCAATCCTGGCCTTGCTGCTGCCTTCCTCCCGTCATCGCTCCCTTCTCCTTCGCTGCAGGTTTACAGCGGGCTCTGGAAGGAGAAGGAGGTGATCATCAAATGTGGCATTGAGGAGGCCCTGAAGGCAGACAGCAACCCGGACTCCGTGCCCAGGAGGGATGTGGTTCTCTTTGACAAACCGACTCGAGGGACGTCGATGGACGAGTTCAAAGAAATGCTCCTCAACTTCCTCAAGGTGAGTGCAGAGGGCCCCTCCAGAGCCTGCTGCTCCCCCAGGCCACGTGCTCACAGCTCTTTGCTTCTCCAGATCAGCTTCATGACATTCGAGCCTGATCACAGGGAGCTGAAGGAGTCTGACGCCATTTTTCTTGTTCTGTTGCAGTCCAACCTTGGAGATCAGAGCTCTCTTGCAGCCTTGGTGAGCCAGATCATCGCCATGGCAGACGTGAACAGGGATGGGAAAGTGTCTTTAGCAGAGGCCAAATCCATCTGGGCGCTACTTCAGCTCAATGAGTTCCTCCTCATGCTCTCCTTGCACGAGAAGGAGCACACCTCCAAGCTGCTTGGGTACTGCGGGGATCTCTACGTCACGGAGAAGATCCCTCACAACTCCCTCTACGGGGCTGATGTCCCTGCCTTCCTGCAGTCCCTGCTGCCCGTCGCTGTCCAGCAGCTCATCCACCAGTGGTTCGCACCAGCCTGGCCCCGGCGGGCCAAGATCACCATCGGCCTGCTGGAGTTCGTGGAGGAGATATTCCACGGGACCTACGGGAACTTCTACATCTGCGAGACCAGCTTCAGGAACGTGGGCTACAACGACAAATACGACTTCAAAATGGTCAACCTGAGGAAGGTGGCAACGGAGATGACAATCAGAGGGTTCCTCAAGGGGCGTCACTGTGAGCAGAACGTGGACTGCACCTACGGGAAGGACTGCACGGCGACTTGCGACAAGCTCATGAAGCAGTGCAAAAGCGACGTGGTTCAGCCCAACCTGGCCAAGGTGTGCGGGCTGCTGCAGGACTACTTGCTGTACGGGGCACCGCCTGACCTCAAAGAGGAGCTGCAGAAACAGCTCC
Source organism: Numida meleagris (assembly GCF_002078875.1). Classification (NCBI taxonomy): domain Eukaryota; kingdom Metazoa; phylum Chordata; class Aves; order Galliformes; family Numididae; genus Numida; species Numida meleagris. The sequence goes on along the minus strand of NC_034424.1, from coordinate 7,550,552 downwards.
GAACTTGCATGACCCTCAGCGGCCTGGCCAGCCAGATGGAAGTGCACCACTCCCTAGTGCTGAACAACCTCAAGACCTTGCTCTGGAAGAAGATTTCCAACACCAAATATTCCTAACGGGGCCCAGGGCTTCGAATCTGAAATCCTGAAGTTCAGCCAAGGCTCAAAGGCCTGCTTCTCCATCCTCTCCCCTGCAGGAAAAAATACACCCTACCCAGGGAGATCAGCATAGCTGCAGCGCCTTTGCTTTCATGAAAAGCCAAACATCTTGCCTTCCACCACCCAGCAGGATCATCGATAGTCTGCACTGACAGCTGGGGAGCTGGGCTACCAGGAGCAGGGCTGAACAGGCTTGGGGGAAGGAGGAGGAAAGAGAGAAGGAAGCAGAGCTCAGCTGGATGCATCTGTTTCTTGATTAACAGGAAAGCAGTGCAGAAAGATGAGAATGAATCATTCATGCTGTACTTGTCACATCTTATTTTGATGAACGTCTCTGATGTAAATAAAGAGCTTTTATGTGAATCACACCAGTACATCAATAGCAAAACAGCAGCCTTTTAAGTATCAGCATTCTCGTGATCAAAAAAGGGAGAATAAGGTAGATTTTCCTATTCAGAAGTATCTCCTTAAGTATCTGAATCATCTACCATGAGAGCCAGCCACAACTTCGGAAGTGGATAAGCTGTCTTTTCCACAGCAGAGAATCCTGGCAATTGTTTCACTTTTTTAAGTGCCTGACCCATGGCAGTGATGTGATGGCTTTTATGAGAATCTCCACCCAGCTGCTTCTGCCTGTAGCATGAAATTGGCTGCCAGGAAGTACACAGGCCATTCCCCCTCATGTGCCAGGTCTGGAAGCATGTAAGGCAAGAGCTTGGATAAAACATAAGGGCTACAACCTGATCCATGTGTTACTTCCCACAATATTTCATCACCCATGCAGGGATAAGCCAACCTTTCAGTTTAATTCTCTAAGCTAGGTTACCACTGCAGAGGTTAAAGATTAATACCAGAATAATCCACTGCTTCTCCCATTATCAAAATGAATTTCCAGAGAACCTTTCAGCAGGTATCATTTCCTTGGCTGCATAAATACTGCAGGTCTCTACCTACAGTCTGTTTCCTTTTAAATGCTCAGCTGCAGCAACCTTTCAAAACTTCAGGTAGAGAGGAAGAGTTTAAGCAGATCACCTCCAGCACGCTCTGTTCCCAGGACAACATCCTCCTGGCAGAGCATAAGCTGGTGCTCTTGCCAACAGTTGCTTGGTGGAGCATATATCTGAAGTACAACCACTGAGGAAAAAAGAATACATTGAACAGTATATACAGTCTGTGAAGGAAATCTGCAATGCCATAGCTGCAAATTTATGGGCCCTTTGGAGGATAAATATCAGCATTTCCTTCTATTAGTTCTATAGGATCATTACCTCTCACTATTATTTATGAAGGATGTTTCAGTGCCAACATTGCTCTAAGTCCTGCAGACGAGTCAGCTTCACAGCTGAATTCATCTGTGGTAAGGCTGAACATTGGTAAGGTTTCTGTGTTTGAAAGGTTGCCTGTTGGAGCCAGCCACTCTTAATGCAATAGTAATACTGCAGGTAGTCAGGACTCCACCTCCAGGCAGGGTGCTGCTAAGTGCAGGTACAGATCCCTGTGCCAGCACAGAAGGGGTGTTTGGTGGAGAGGGAGGGCAAGGACTGATGTTCTGTGAGGCTTCAGTAGCTACCCCCAGCTCCTCGTCTGTTGTCCTGTATTCCCATGGCAACTAGCTCAGTGCACTGACAAGTTCGTTTTCTCCTGCTACTAGAAAAAGAAACAACCATACCAAATCTCATCATCAAGAAAGCCATTTTTCACCCTCCCATCTATCTGAAACCTTAGAGCAAGCTTCGCCCTGACAAGTGGCACTCCTACTACTTAATCCCCACTGCTCCCTTCCCCGAAGGCTATTACATAAAGCAGTGGGTAAACAGCTGGAGAGATGGACAAAAACAGACACTTTTTTTTTTGCTTACCTACATCACTCTGGATTTCATCTTTAGGCATTTACAATGAGAAGTTGTTCAGGAGAAAGACAGCCCGTGTATTGAACAGAACTAGCTAAGACACTTTATTCAAATAAAGACTTTTGACAAAACACACCATGTTACCATGTTGTTACTGCGCACACCCCACTCGCAGCGCCGGGCAGACACATGAATTTCAGATTTACCTGTGACTCACACATCCCATGAACAGAGAGTTTTGTTCGTCACTAATACAATGCACAAGTGTTTTCAAACAAGCGATTATGGTTTATGAGCTACAGTACAATACGGGAGAAAAGTGACTCAAGGCAAAGCTATTTTACACTCAACGCCTCCTCCCAACTTTCCATGTTAGTTGGAGAAGTAACAAGAGGCAAAACACTGAAAAACTCACAACTCAATCTGAACAGATGCTGCTGCTTTAGCGGCGTAAAAGATTCAAGTGCAAGAAGGGGAGTGAGGTAGGAAGCAAGCTTCCACATCTCATTGTTTACTGTTAAAAAAACACAGTTCTCATACCCACAGACAAAAACATTCTAGATCCTAGGATGTTTAGAAAGCATTATTATTTCAGACTTGCGGGGAGTCTGTTTAGTGTTGTTCTTTTTAAACCTTCTTAGCCACATGGTAAATACATGATCAAAACAAGTGCTTCAGAACATGGGGGTGAAAATAGCACGAGCTGAGATTACTTGTAGAAAGGAAAGATTACATGCACTCTCAATGGCTGCAGCTTGCTTGGATCCATGTATGAGTAAGACAGAAGTTTTCGGCATCTTGAAATGCAGTAATGCTAAACCATTTCCCTTCCTGTAGCCAGGCTTGCTAGAAATTCTAGAACTCAAGCACGACCTGGAAAAAGAAAAACACACCCAGGATGTTAGACAAGAATTTCAAGCAAATACAGCCAGTAAAAGTCAGCAATCAATATCAACACCACGAAGAGAATTAGCCCATAGCATGGAGACTCCTGCTGTTTTGCTGTCCTACAGTATCCAAGCTAAGAAACTATACTTCAGCCCAGAACAACCACGTGAACCCCACAATTTACACTCACTGAAATCACTGCAGGACAATGGAAATCTGAGTGCCTGAAAACCAGTGCTGATCAGGAACTAAAACAGTGACAGAAAGCACTCTACAAATTAAGATTACTTTAAGAGGTTCTGTGCCTCTACATAAGGATTTTTTTTTGAATAATATAAAAGTCTACTGATCAGACAGCGCTACTGTATGAATTTAGGAGAGGGATAATTTAACAGCACAGTAACTGGAGCCTGTTCTTGGTTACTCTTCTACTCTCGGGGTCTCCAAAAAGCCAAGGTGAGCTTGCCAGCCTCAGTGAAGAATCAAGCTATTAACAGTGCAAAGAGATAAAAACCCGTGCTCAAAGCCACAACAAAGCAGTTGTAAACACTGATGTGCTAAATTAATTGGCAGAAGATTTTTTTTTCAAAGCCACCTTAATACAAAACATTCATTTTTTCCACAGCTGAAAGCCAGGCTATTCTTTCAGTAAAGAAATATTCATAGCCTGCGATTGCTGCTCAGTCATAGCAATACAGTTAGCAGCAAATGGCACCAGGAAAAATTTAAGATATGCTCTGCCTTACACAGAAATGAACCTCATTAGGCACTCACCATCCCCCCCACAGGACCCTTGAGGTGAGTGCTGATGAAAAAAAAACACAACACTCATATTTCAGGGTTAAAAGAAGTCAGGAAACTTAAATGGAGGAGTTGCATCATAATGCATGCCTCTACACATACTCGTATTCCCAAGAACCTTATTAGCATTCTTTTCCACCACCACGACTGGTAGGCAGTGCCTTTTTCCAATTAAATGGCTCATTTTGCAGCCAGCAGCCACCCGCTCGGCTAATGGCACCTCTGGCCCTCGTAATGCCCATTTAACGATGACATTTTCCAACATTTAGCACTGCCAGATTTTGTAAAGCTATTAGTCACTGCAAAGCCTCGCAGTTTCACAACGCTGTGTGCTGTGAGAGCTTCTCTCTTGCTTTAAAAACAGCACCAGCACAGCAGATGCTCCCATGTACCACATCAAGAAATGACAGTGACGCACTAAACCACTGCAGCACTTTGGTACCTGAGCTGCCTAGTGGCTTCCTGCCCCAAAGGTACTGTTTCTTTGTCAGCACACTAGCATGAACACAGCAAAAACAAGTTAAAAAAATTGTGTTCAATTGCATTTTTGCTTTTTGTCTACTGCGTTGGAGCTTAACATCACATACAAGGAAACTACATCTTGTCTTGAGAAGCAGGACAAAGCACTCACTCCTTCTTCATTTACTGAAAGTGAGTTTAATCAACCTCCTTTCTTGAGTATGTCTACGACACCATCTTAGCACTCCACAAACCCCTGACATTTCTCCAGCAGCATTCTGTGTTAGACCATTTTGCTAACACACTGAGGTTTGAGTATGTTTCCAAGAGGTGATATAATACCTACCTTCAGCATCTGAAGGAAGCTGCACAACTCAAGACTTGTCCTCAAATGTAACCGCAAGAAGAAAAAGTACCTTCATTTTTTTTTCTTCTAAAAGCAAGCACAGTTTTAAAGTCATTTCAGAAGATGCTGATTGCACCTTTCTCCTCAAACTTACTCAGCACCCTTGGAAGTCAAGAAGTTGCTGACAGCATTGAACAAATATTAGCAAAAGAAAGCAATTTTCTCCATATGCTACATCACACCCATCTGCTTCCAGACCACGCCAGCATTGTCCACACTGCACAATTTAAGGTTGACATTAAAGAAAAAGGAGAAAGCCAGAAATATTTGTCAGGTTGCTAGTCATTCCTGAGTGCTCACAGGTATCAGAGCACTAGCAAAGACATAGCCTTTTGCTTTCTGCCACCTAATGACACAAACATGGCACTACAGCCACATCTGCAACACGACTGGGGCATGGACCTATGTAATGAATGATCTTGTATCCACTGCTGCTCACCTCAGGTCTCTGAGACATTTTGAGTCTGCCACAGCACATGCCTTTCTCTGAAAAAGAGCAGAAAAACATACACAGTATTGATGATTTCTATTTAGACATGCTTCAAAGCCAGTTATAAACTTTCTTTTTTAATGATACTAAGAAAAGCCCTGTAGAAGAAGGATTCTAGAGAAATAAATGCATACTGCAGGCATGTTTTTTACTTTCAGACAGGAATAGGACTGGGGCTGCCAGTATCTGCCACATCTCCCAGGACCTGCACATCCATAACAGCTTTCTATTCTACTACATGCCCATTTCAGATTTAAGAGTAAAAAAAACAACTCAACAAGCCTGTATCTAAACAATGTCAGGCTATCAATCACTCTGAGTGCTCACCAGGTTCAGAACAAACGAGCGTAGAACATAGCCTGTCCATCTCTGCCACCTAATGACACAAAGATGTCACAGCAGCCACCTTTGCAACGCCAGTGGCAGGAAGCAATTTAATAAAAAAAAGAAATAAACCCACGAAGATTGGAGAAGCTTTGTGCTAAGCACTGCTTACCCGTGGGTTTTCAAGATGGGGAATCTTCTTCATCCCGCCCTTCGTCTTCTGCCAGTAAGAACATAAATGAAAAGAGAAAGAACAATCCATTAACAATGGATGCTGAGCTCATTAAATAACTCCCCTCTGAACTGTAACACTTAACATTAGTTCAGAAATCCTAAAGATTAAAATTAAGTAGCAAAGAAAAAAATATCACTTGTTAAAACAGAATCCCTTTAGTTACTCAAATCTTTAAGCCCGACAAGGCTGCAGCCGTCAGATATCTCCCGTCTTTCCTTGGAAACAGACTCCTCTGCCTTCCCTACGCAGCGCTCTACACGTGCGCCCATGGCACACGCGGCTCAGGAGCAACGCCCGGCGCTGGCCGGCCTGTGCCCAGCCACGTGGCTGAGCGGACCACGCCTACTTCCCCCGTCGGAGGCCCAGAAACTTCGGGAAGGGGCAGCCCTGAGACCCTTGTTCTCCTGGGCTGGGCCAGCGCCGTTTCACCTCCCGCACAGGCTGCTCGCCTCCCCGCGCACAGGAGCGGCCCGCACTTCCACTCACCCTTTCCTCGTCCTCTTCCTCCGGCACAGGAGCCTGCGGCCCACGGCCATACCCTCACAACGCCGTCTTCCCTCGCTCGCCCTCGGAAAACGAACGGCAGCGGCCGCCAACGCGCAGCAGCCGCCGTCCCGGCCCATCCCGGAGCCGAGGCCCGGCTGCAGCATGGCGCCCGCGCCTGGGGGAGAGCGAACAGAGGCCAGCAAGGCACGGCTCCGCCGGAAGGCACTGCGAGGAGGCCCCTCAGCCTGAACGGAGGAGAACAGCAGCCAGGCAGGCAGCGAGACGCCCTACTCAGCTCCTCGGAACGAGCAGGCTCTGCTCGCCTCCCCCACGAGAGCTCCGCACCCGCCGAGCGCCGCGCCGAAAGACCGCTCCGCCTCCCGACTTCCGGTTATATAGCGCGGGCGGCGGAAGCGCCGCGGGGACAATCTTCACTGAGCGTTTGCTCCCTCGAGCGCCCCCTGCTGCGCGGGAGGGCCACATGGCGTAGCCACCCCTGTAGGGCCACCGAACCGAGGAGCCAGGATACGGGCCGGGGACGCTACCAGGCCCGAGCCTAGCGCTGCTGGGCTGCCCTAAAAACTCCCATAGAGCCACAGGGAGAGTTAGGTGCTGGATTGCCCTTTTCCTGGCAGTTCCCCGCAGTCCCTGAGCTCCCCGTGGTGGCCATGGCAGAAGCTCACCACCCATGGATGGCCCTGCACGGGGCCCGCGATGCCCCGAGATCCCCAGGTTGGGAACAGCCGCCACACCTTTGTCCCCTCATCCTTTGAGCACGAATTTCTGCCAGAAATTTCCCCACCGCCCCGTGTAACAGGGAAAGAAAGAGGAGGCTCAAAGACCCCTTTATTTGTGGTGTGCGATACAAGTGGCTTTGCACCATTTCACAACAGGAGGGCCGCAGGACAGAGGTGCTCCTCGCAACAACAAACCACAGCAGAGCTGGCACTGGTCCTGCTCCATCTCCCCTTGGATCAATTGCTCTGGGCAAATTATTTTTGAACTGGAGATGTCCCTTTATGGCAAACAGCCCAGCTCTGCCGAAAGCCGGGTTGTGTGATGCCATGGGTGCAGCACTGTAGAATTGGAGCAGGACACCCGCCTCCAGCGTGGAGATGAGCCCCATGGTCATGCCTGGCCTTCAGCCAGCACGGGGTGGCTCGTATTGCCCTTCTCTCGGCTCTGCAGCTCCTGAAAGACCTCGATCTGCTTCCTCTTGTTCTTGGCGCGGATGATGGTCATCTTGAAGAGCTTGCAGTAGAGCTCCATGGCGGTGGGGCTGTCGTCGTTACCAGGGATGGGGTAGGTGATGAGGCATGGGTTACAGTTTGTGTCCACCACCCCCACCGTGGGGATGTTCATCTTGGCAGCATCCCGGATGGCCACATGGGGCTCAAAGACGTTGTTGAGGCTGCTAAGGAAGATAAGGAGGTCGGGCAGGCGGACGCCGGAGCCGAACTGGATGTGGGCGTTGGTGAGCAGGCCTCCCTGCCAGTAGCGTGTGTGAGCGTACTCCCCGCACTCCCGCGCTGTGCTCTCAACCAGGTGGCAGAACTGCCGGTTGCGGCTGACAAAGAGGATGATGCCTTTGCGGTAGGCGATGTGGGCAGTGAAGTTGAGGGCCAGCTGGAGATGCTCCATCGTCTGATCCAAGTCGATGATGTCCTGGTCCAGGCGGCAGCCGAAGATGTAGGGCTCCATGAACCTGCAGGGATGGAGGGCAGGTGACACGCAGGGCTATGGGCATCGAGGAGAGATTTCCAGTCCTACAGAAACCTTCCCGCAGCCCAACTGCCTGCTGATATCAGAGGGTCATTTGAGTCGGAAGGGACCTTTGAAGGCCATCTGGTCCCACTCCCTGCAGTGAACAGCAACACCCACAGCTCCACTAGGTGCTCAGAGCCCCTCCAGCCTGACTTTGGGTGTCTGCAGGGATGGGGCATCCACCACCTCTCTGGGCAACCTGTGCCAGTGCTTCACTGCTGTTATTGTAAAAAAAAAGACGTTTTTCGTTACACCCAGTCTAAAACTCCCCTCTTTTAGTTTCAGACCATCTCTCCTTGTCCTGTCACAACAGACGCTGCTAAAGCAGTCCTAGCCCAGGTTTCGTGCTGCCACCAAGGCTTGTGTGCCCTAGAGAAACACTCCTGCTGCAAACAAGTGTGGGATCACAAAGTGGGGTCACTCACCTGTGCCGACATCCCTTCTTGTGACCCAGGTGCACTCGGGCGTCGAAAAGATCCTTCAGGGAGAAGAGCTCCTTCACGTTGAAGAAGTCGGGGTGGCGGAGCGGCTTGGCGAGCAGCTTGTCCTCCGGGTCTGGGGGAAGGGGAGAGAAAACGCTGCAGCCCAACGTGGTGGCAGGGCTGGGCCAGAGGCGAAGGGCCGGGGCTGTGCCGCACTCACCGAGGGGCCGCGCCGCTGCCGCTGTCAGCGCCGCCGGGGCGGGGAGGCCGCTGTAGAGCCGCGGGGCTGCTGCGGGGAGAGAAGCACAGCGGTCACCGGGCGGGGCGGGCACGGCTCTGCGCGGCTCGGCACGGCCCTACCCGCTCACCCGCCCGTAAGATCCGCGGCGCCGCCATCTCCGTGCCCGAGGAAGAGGAAGAGGAACGGAGCCTTCCGCTTCCCCCGCGCCCAGCGCTGCTGCCTGGCAACGCGGCCGCGCGTCCCCTCCGGCCCCGCATGGCACAGCCGCAGCCCGCGGAGGGCTCCGCGCCCCGCACCAGCACCTGGTACCGGGTGGACTCCGCGCTGCCCGGCCGCTTCCTGCAGCCCTCCTGCTTCCGCGGCTACGGGTGAGCCCCTACAGGTTCCCCCCCACCCCCCCAACCTCTCTGCCCCGGGCCCGGCTTGATGCCTTGTGTCCCCGCAGGCAGCCGGAGCCGCACCCGCTGTACCGGACCACCAACCAGGAGTACGGCCGCAGAGCGCCCACGGTGCACGAGGTGCCGGTAGGTGCGAGCCCGGAGCCTGGGCAGCGTCTGCAGAGTGCTGGGTTTGGGCTTCCCCAAGCTGGCGGGGGTCTGCCTTCCTCGCAGGGCACCACAAACCTTTCTCCTGCCCAACGGCCACCAAGGTGGGAGATTTTGGCAACCCCATCTCAGACCCAGCGGCTCTGAGCCACCACAGTTGCTTGGTTTTAGTCTTCCCCGTAACAATGGTCTCCTTGCGGCGCGTTGTGATGAAGTATCCTTAGAGTTCTGTGCAAGCTCCTGCAGGCGCTATTGGCGTTGGAGCTGAACACATCTCTCTCTCATTTCCTTCTCCCTTGCAGACCTCCTTCCACGTCATCTCGCACGCCTTCTCAGACACTCTGGGGCAGTGTGGCATGTACAGGAACGACGGGCTCAACACCTCGCTGGAGAAGAGCCGCGTCACCGGCCCCGCCAACTTCATCACCCCCTACGACACCCTCAACTTCCACCCCAGCTTCAACGCCAGCGGGCCCTCGCACTGCTAGAGCGATGAAGCCCTTTCAGTTTATTGCTGGCTGCTTAGTTAGAAAAATAACTCCCTCCCCCCCTAAAAAGTCAGGGAAACGACAGCACCGACCTTACCCCAAACCCGTTGCTAAGCCTCACTTGGAAGCACCACGCCGCTGCACTGTTGCTGGGTGAAGCTGGTGCTGCTTCAGGTTTCGGTTACAGCCATGCACCAGACTGCAGGTTACCTTTCTGTGTTGTCACAGCAGAACCCAGGCTGCGAGCAGGGAATTCGGTGCGTAGGCAAGCTGTAGCCTTGAGGGTGTCCTAAACTTACTGTTTCAGAGCTGTTGTCTTAATAAAGAAACACATGCAGGAATCCACAACGCTTAAGTGATTCTGAACGTTATCACCAAGGGGAATGAAATGGCACAGACTGTCAAGAAGGGCTCATATGGCACAACGAGCAGCAGCAGGATAACACACGTTCACGCAGTTAAACACAAGCTGGAATTTAATGAGAGCTTTTCCTCCTGAACAGGGTAAAGAATCTTTCAGCTTGGTATACAATGTGACAAAATAACTACATTAACAGGTTAAAGGTAGCAGTACATTTCTAGAAACAACACCCCCCCCCCAACTTAAAACTCTAGGATGTATTTTTTTAATAGGACTCCTAACTAGTCAAGGCCACATTTAGCTTTGGGGGAAGAACAGATGACTCTGCTTAGTTACAGTCACTAAGCATCTGAAGTCCAAAACTGAACAGCATGCCATCAGCCCTGTGTTTTGTGATGCTTTTGGTTTTTAAACATTTTAAACATACGCAGCCCAGCGTATGCTCCTGGGCCAAACACAAGAGTTCAACCAAGCCTAACAAACAGTTCAAGCCCTGCACTTCAATTCATTTAGTTATCTGAAAGGCAGAAACAGCCAGCTAAGTACACCCTCCTGAAAACACACCAACACATCTGAGCAAGTCATTATACTGGGCACAGAAATGGGCCTGAATAGTGAACTTTTAAAATATTCAACGCATTAAAATAAATAAGCAACCTTCTCTCACTCACTGCTATTCCTCCGTTAGACTCTAGATAATGCCTTGCGTTTCTCTCCTCTTTCTTCTCCTGAAATGAGAAGTAACATTAAGGGCAGAATTAACGCAAACACTTGTGACAGTTTTACAAATATTTCTATCCACGGATTGTTCTGCAGGTGGAATAATTGAGGGATGGAGCTACCTCTATGAAATATAAATTTAGTGGGTTTTGTCACCCGTTTTCCATCTCTTTCCACGCTTGATCTAAAACCACCCACGTTCTTTCTTCCATGCCTTAATGATTCCCCTTTCTGTTTCATTCCTGAGCTGAAACCAGTTTCTTTGAACAGTTTTGCACACTCTGTACCTTACACCACCCTCACGTAGCTTGCATCCCAAAATGCTTTGGGGGGATGTTACCCCATGCACTCCAGTGAGGTTGGCTGAGAAGGGAGCAACATGTGAGCTGTGGCTGAAGCCAGCCTTGAGCCATGGATCTGCACGGGGATTTCCTCTGGGCAACAAAAGTTGGCAAAGTCTCTTTCCACTTTGTATCTTGAAAGTGAGATTTCCACGTCTGCAGATAAAAATCAGGGGAGGCTGTGCTACCAAACCAAGGCAAACTTCAGTTCTTAAAGGTTTGAAAATACAAAGCCAAACACCGAGCATACACATTAATAAGGGAAATGGTGGCAGAGATGGAGCGTTTCTTCCTTTTTTAAAAAGCAGTCAAAAGTCAAAGTGAATTCCTAAAATAACAGCAAAGAACTGCTTATAAAAACTGAAGGTAGTCCTCCTGGGCCCCCGAGGATCCCTGAAGATGCCTTCCCTGAAGCATGGAAAAACACAGCTGCTGTCATAATAATAAAACAAGGTACCCAATAACTTTTTTTTTTTTTTGCATTAAAAACCAAAGGTAGTTCATAAAAAAAAAAAAAAAAAAAGGCAATTTCTTTACTTCCTTGAGTAGACCTGAGTTCATGGCTCTGTCCTTGTATATACTGCCAAAGCTGCACAATCAAATTAATTCCCCGGGAGGGCTGAAATAAGGAAAGAGGAGGCTTGCTCGGGGCACTCAACCAGGGCCTTTTTGGCCATCTCTGGGGAAGCCAAAACAGGGTCAGCTGGCTGGCTGATAGGAGATTCTTCTTCTCTTCTTGTTATTAAGAATGTTATCCTAAATGGCCACCTCACTGAAGACCTGCATTCTGTCTCAGTCACAAGGACACCACGTGCTGCTGGCCCAGGGGACGATGGCCTCAGGTTGCTGGTGGCCGAGGAGAACAGGATGAAAGGAGCAGCAGAGGAGCTGTGCTCCTGCTCCCAGGTTCAGCTAATGCAAACTGGATCGACTCTGGGATCCAGAGAGACATCCTTCACTCGCAGGTGTTACCGACATGGGTTAGTTGCATCTTCGGACTACAGACAGGAGGGAAAAGCTGTAACCCAGAACACTGCTCCCCAGTGATGGAGACACAAACCACAGGAGCGCTCTGGTTTCATGGTCCACGGTCAGAACCCCATTTATTAAACATTATAAACGTAGCAATGTACACCATTTCCTATATACAAATCAAGTTTTATCAATTTTTAAAAAAGTGCTGCTTGAAATTAGCTTGTATTTAAAGCACAAGGTCATCAGAATTGCATCTTCACTGGAAGTGAATCAGTTCACAAGTAGTACTGAGAACACAGACACACCGACAGGGGCACAAGACACCTCGTAAATCTTAAGGTTGGATTAGTGAAAAAACGTTGAGAAACATTCAGCTTATTTCATCCAAAGGGTACATAGTGCTTCCATCATCGCTAGTGAGTACAGTTTAATCCTTTTAAAGCAAGGTACTCTGAGAAATTCTATTTTAAAATACCAGCCTATTCACCTATTCCAAACAAAATGCCCAAATCCTGCAACAGAATCAAGGCAGACACAAAGACATGCCTGTGCAAACTTCCTGCAGGCATGAGCTAAGTAAAAACTCACTTTTCCAAGGTATCCTACCACAAAAATGAAGTGAGCCAGCAGGGAACTCTTCCACCAACCAGCCCAAGGAGTACAAAAAGGTGGCCAGACGGTAAGAAATGCCAAGTGACCACTATAAATATGTTTCAAATGTCACTGCACAACAGTATAAACACACAAAGGATGTCATCTATTTCTCTACATGCCACGGTTACTTTTTCTACTCCATGCTACGCTGCAGTTTGCCAATATTCTGCAAATGCAATCACATCTGGAGATACTAGGTGATACTGGATCCATTCTTGACTGCTCTCGCTCCGTTTCTGAACGTTAAGGCCAGCCTTCAGGAAGACTGCTGAAGTGATTAAGAAACGAGGTGAGCCGAACTGGTAGCTTCGGCTGAGGAGCTCAGCAGAAGTCTGAATAAAGAGATTATAAAATCGATTCACAGGACGAGATGCAAGAACAAACTACTCAAAGGACTTCATTACACACAAATGAAAACGAAAGAACCAGTCAACAGCTTCAATTCACACCTTTCGGGTTTCTCAGTGGAACTGGTGTGGGAACACTTTCATTGTGATACAAAAGCATTACTTGAATGCCATTTAAAGTCAGTTCAAATAAAAAAGACAGTAGTGAAAAATTGCTTTATTCTGAGTGCTGGAAATAGAGAGAGAACTCTCTAAGTATGAAAGAACAGTGCTGAAAATATCCTTGGCGTTTACGTTAGGGACTTCCTACAGCAAATCTAGCTTTGCTCTATTGCACAAAAATTGTAAATGAAAGTTCACAGAAATGTAACATTTTAGAAACCACTTCCGAAAAAGAAAAGTAAGGGCACTCAGTTGAAGGAAGTTCATTCAGAAAAATCCAAACGCATCGCTGGGTAACGGCAGGGCATCAGAATCAGACTCAAGAGTAACGAGGAAATTGGCTCAGCCTTGCGGGCCCAGCAATACCCAAGTCTAGTGACATCCACAGAAGTCATGCTGTCTGAACAGACACTCCTTCACTTCATTCCAGCTGCAATTGTGCTTTGAATCACCTGCTCGCAGGAGGCTTTCAGCATTCAAAAGGTGCTTTCCGTGGCTGCTGAGATCGCTGCGCAGGGGATGAGCAGAAAGACCGACCCTCTTTGCTTGCCTGGATTTGCATCTGGATCTTCACGGTCAAATCTGTGCACCCGCACCAACTCTGCTGGAGTTCTGCTCGGTGAGTTCACTCTGCAGTCCCTGGATGGGGGGAGGAGCTGAGACACGCATAGAACCACGAGACGGGATTGTCCTAAGGCAGCTCGAGTGTAAACACTTTGCAGGCAGTCTGCTTCCAAAGCCCTGCGCTGTCAGTACATCCGTGTTTGCCTGGGATCTCCTCACAGATTGCCAAATATATTCTGCCTGCAAACAGGTTTCCTTTTAACATGATTAGAGGCCTCATAATTTAAAGCACGATTAGGAGGTATCTCCTTATCTACAATAGCTACAGCATCCTGTAGTAATGTAAGCTCTAAAAATCATTATAAAAAATATTTCCTTGGAACGCTTTAAATAATTTACAAAATTCTACAAAAACTAAGTACGTTTATCCACGATATCCCTGCTATACAGAAGCATTTTTCACCTTAGTGTGTATACGATATACATTTCTCTCCTTCTCCTGCCATCTCTCATGTCTCAAGTTTTATCAAGGTAATAAGTATGAGAGTTAATTTCTAAAATGAATGTTAGAGGAAAAATAAAAAGTGTACTTACATATCTGACACCTTTAATTTCAAGGGGGAATCTGGGCTGTCCCCTGCTGGTGTGTCAGTACATTTTGCACAGTCCTTCTCTAAAGCTTCCTGCCCTTGGTCCGGTTCACAATCAGTTCCCCTATTCTGCAGGACAGGCACTTTGCCTTCCCAATTGGAGCTGGATGCCTGAATTCCTGACTGTCTGTCACTGTCCTGGCAGGTAACACTTTCCTTCTCAATGCACATGTGCACACCGTTATCTGCACATGCTTCTCCACTAGCTTCACCTGCTGTTACTGCTGTCACATTTAGCCCCTGCAGTGCACAACCTACGTGTGGCTCTGCCCTGTTGTCCTGCTGGTTATTCTCTCCATGACCACACACACGTATACTCTGCTGACATGTTTCTCTGCTAACTTTATCTGCTTCGACCACCGCCATACTGTGCTGCAGGAGTGGGGGACCTACATTTGAATCTGCCCAGCTGTCTTCGTGGCTATCTCCTTCCTCAGTCCCCATCTGTATGTTCTCAGCTTTGGACGTTCCTCTGCAAACCTTATCTACTTGTCCTGCTGCTGCATTCTGCTCCTGTGAGGGGAGATTCAGATGTGAATCCGTCTGGTCTCCTGCAGCAGCAGCCTTTTTGCAGCCCTCTGCTTCTTTGATACACAAAGGAGCAGCATCTGGTCTTTCACAGGTTTCTGCTACATGGGGACCTGACACTTCCACAGTGAGCTTCTGAGAAGGGTTGGATTCTTTTATTGCTGTCTTATTCTCCCCACAGCATTCACCTTTTGGCAGTGGGGCTCCTTTTTCCTGTGTAAGTACATCCATATCCTGGGAAGCTACCTCTGTTCCTGCTGCGCTGCTCTGGCTGAGCAAACGCTCTGATTTCTGCTTTTTGCTCAAAAGCATGGATTTCTTCCTCTCCCGAGCACGTTTCAGACCTGCAATAAATTTACTCGAAATCTTTAATTGAAAGGTGTTCTTTCTTTTAGACCTAGACTTTGCATTGCTTACTTTTTGTCCTTTACAACCTTCATTTTTGCTGGTTTTAGGTGGAAGTACCTTGTGCACAGGCTCTGTATTGGGGACATCCTTTTTACCCATTGCTTTTCCAGGTAACTCACCAGCAGCAACACCTTTAACCCCCACCGTTCCTTGTTTAGCTTTTGACTGACCAGTAGTATTCAAAGAAACATTCTCCGCAGAGGAAGCAGTTTTCCCACTGTCAAGTAACATTGCACTTTTCCCTTCAGTTCTCTGAGAGTTCTTCAATTCATCAGTTTGCTGAGATACCTTAGTCTTTTTACTCTGACCCAGCAAGAAGTCAGTCTCATTTTCAACTGACTGTTGCTTCGCTTTTCCTTTATTTGCAGTTTGTTTGGTCACCCTCAATAGGTCTAGAGTTGCCTCATTTTTTTGCATCTCTGAATTGCTTGCAGAGTCTTTAGCCTTTTCTGCCAAAAATTTCCTGATTTCTTGTTCAATGCTGTCATCGCTATCCACTGAACTGCTATCATCAGTGTCTAATGCAGCTGTGAAAGTACATTTTCTATTTTTAGCTATCTGCAGGTTATTCTGGCTTGAAATGGGTTCAGGTTTACATCCTTTTTTAAGCTGTAAGTCAAACTCCAAGTTCTTAACGGCTTCTGGTCTTTCACTTGAAAGGTTGACATTTAAGTTATCTGGATGATTTCTGACTGCATTCTCTTTCACAGCTTTTCGAGATTTTGAGAGGCAGCTTTTCAGTAGCACGGGATTTTTACATTTCCACTCACTTTGCTGAGGGTTACTAACCTCCTCCAGCAGCTGACTGTCTGTTTCGGTACATCTGACTCTCTTCTTGCACTGAGGTTTCTGGTCCTTAGACTTCTTCCTTAACTTTCTTTTAGACCGTAAAAGGTCCTTAATAGCACTATCAAGGTCCTCATCACTATCCAGGGAACTGCTGTCATCATCTGAACCATCCCTCTCTTGAGTTTGGATGGTATTTTTCACAAGCCTTCTTGTGCCACTCTGAACCTGCATAGAAGGATTTACAGAATCCAATGCCACACATTGGCCAACAGATTCGGACAACTCAGAAGACATCAGCTGCTGCTGCCCAGCCTCATTGCTACTGAGTGTCTGAACATCACAGAGTCCTTCAGGGCTGGTCAGGGTACCCTCCTGGAGCACAGGAACTTTTGAGCAGTTATCTGGCTGAAAAAATCCCATCCCCAGCTGTTCGGATGCTTTTGATGCACCTTGTTTTGCTATTCTGCCTTCCCTTTTAAGTCTCTTCTTACGATTCAGTGATAGCTTCAGCGTTTTGGGAAGAGAAGGCTCGAGGGTACCAGCAAAGCTGTTTTGATCAGACGGCAAAGGCATCTGGATCGAGTGTGACAGGCCAGGAGGCTTTGTTACAAGGCTTTCCGACTGTGCTTTCAGAGCCAAAAAAGCCTGGATTTCTTGCTCTATGCTATCATCGCTGTCCACAAGGCTGCTGTCACTTTCACAATGGGAGGATGAGAGAAGCTGGGGAGAAAAGAAGGAGTCTGCAGCGAGGGATTTGCTGTCACTTCCCATTTGGGATGGCATGATTGTTTTGGAAATATCAAGAATAGCTTCTGCGCACATGAGTTCTGCAGATGTGTCTGCTCTGCAAGAAGCCTGCAATGTGAGCTCACAAGCAGCAATCTTGTTTTCCGGAGGTACAAAATGCCTGGCTTTTTTCAGTGGTTTAAACAGCCTGTTAAAGTCATTGCTGGAGCTTTCTAATTCCGTTGACTTTGAATTAATTTCTTTCCTCTTGTTGCTTGTAGGGCTTTTACGGATTTCTGGTGAGGCACTTTTTGTTGAGCTAATTGTCAGGCTTGCAGAAATGTCTGCTATACCCTTTGTATCAAATTGTTCCCTTTGCAAAGGGACACAGTCCGTGGTGTGACCCGCCTGTTTCCTGATCTTCTCTAGCTGATAGAGCTGAATGGCTTCTTCAATACCATCATCGCTACTCGAGTCGGATGCGTGCATGCTCTCATTCATAAGTGCTCCCCTAGATTCCCAGTAGTTAGCTCCACTTTCTTTATTTTGCTGCAGTAACCAGGGCTGGCTAGCCGTGGCCATTTCTAGATATGCTCGGTCCACTTGGTTGAAATCACCAGGCATTTCCTGGATTTCAGACTTCAAACACTCAGACTGTGTGCTGGTTTTCCGTAGCTTGGGATGGTGTCTCAAGAGGAGCGCGTTACAACCTCGCTTCATAGCGCCGCAGTTTGTTTTGTTAGTTGTTTGTTTGTTGCTTTTAAGGACAGATCTCACATGGGACTCTTTTTTATCCTGCCCAATTACACACTTGCTAATTTCTTGCTGCTTCTTCTCATTCAAGAACTGCACAATTTCAGCTTGTATGCTCTGTTCAAAAGAGTCATCGCTACTGACGCTTTGAGGGGAAGCAGGCTGTAGTCTTTTACCAATTCCCAGCTGGTCAGAAAAGTACTCTTCAGAGAGCATATCTGCTTTAAATTTCACAGGGAGAAGGTTACCAGACATTTTGTTCTGGGAGAATTCTCTCTTAAGCCTTTTGTCTCTGCTTACGTTTTCGGAACACTCTGCATTCCTCTGTAATGACTGGTCACTTTTACTTTTCGCTTTCAAGTACTCTTGAATAGCTTCCTCTATACCTCGGTCAACAGAATCGTCACTATCGGAATCAAGCAAGAGAGTCCCAAACTCCACATTCTCTTCAGCGTCATCTGAATCAGCAGGACAACCCCCCTTGGTGTATTTAGGATGCTTCTGGAGCAATGTGGTGCTAGATGCAACCCTATTGCTAGTGCCTTTTTCTCCCTTTTGTTTCTTCTGCATAATACATTCACACTCATTGTTCATACCCAGGGGAGACTCTTGACTTTGCAGGCTGTTTATGATCATCTGAACTTTTGCATGCACGGAAGTTCTGGTGACGTCCCCTTCAGGCTCAGAGAAGCAAACAGGGTATCTACAATTCCTCGTCGGTCCAAAGGATTCCCATTGTGTCTGAAGAGCTACCAAAGGAGAAGCATTCATAAGGAACATTCTAGCAGACAACTGCAAAGTCCACGAAGGAGAAGGTTTTCAGACCGGCCTCTTTTCCATCCTATGATAAAAAAAAAAGGAAAGTATCTTTTATTACAAGTCTTGCTTCTAAAATTTCCATGTAATAATACTTGGTAACACAAATTGTAAATTATTAACACTCAGACTAACCGTGCCAGATAATCACAAGAGTTTCTGCTCAACATCCCTTGAAATGGTAAATCAGTCACTACTGTCATTAAGGATAAGACAAAACACTCATCATTTGTGGTTTCCAGTGCTCCTGCAACAGCCATAATCCAACTCAGGTAATCATCTTCACTTCTGAAATTCTTCCTACGCTTTCCATTGAAGGCCACACACTCTTTTGAGTATGTTCCTAAATAACCCTGTATTGCCAAGACCCACGGAATCAGCCTAGCTGATATTTCAGTGCACAGCTGCGTGAGACCTCCCTTCTGCACTAACACCATTCTGATATTTTTGCAATTAACTTTGTGGAAAAAGGGAACAAATGCCTCGCCAACTCTTTGCCAAAGAACATCCTCGCACAACACACTTTAACCCACGCCTTGAGCTCTGGACGGCCATTGCTTGCACTCTTTTCTCCTCAGCGGTAATTAGCTTCAAAATATCAGTCCTGCAGAATTCCAGTTTTAAGCGTGGGGATCAAGAACATCCTTCACCCTTCACGTGCTGGGCCATGAATGCACCTGGACACGTCTCACAGCAGCAGCTGAGCAGACTGCTACGATGCGTATCAGAACCAAAACTTCTATAAAAACATGAATACAGTTTCTAAAATACTTTCCAACACACCCACTGGGGGCAATGATAAATTAAAACCGGTCTTCCTCATAAGAAGCAGCTAAAGTTCAAACAGAAATTGGAACACCTAATTATACCGAAGAAATGCAATTAACACGCTTAAGTTCCCAGCCTCATGAAGAACCCAGCTTATTTCCTATTAACCTATTTCCACAGTTTCCAGAAATGGGGCAGATGTCTTCATCATCCCGCACTCAGATGGCTGCTGCGCTACAGCTGTGACACGGGACTGGGGTTAACTTTCACACCACTGCTTGCGGCCATGGCCAACACCCCAGTGGCAGCTGCTGTGCACCGGAACATCACAGATATGCGCACTAACAGCACCTGTATTTATCTACCACTTCTGATGCTGAAATACGACTGACTTCCTTCGGAGAAGAAGCACGGCAGTTAGAGCTACAGTAACACGCCGTGATGTGGGAAGACACGAAGGGATGCTGCAGCCCTGCCATGGCCGATGGGGCTCCCTGGCCAGAGGGGCTGCAGCAACTCACCGAACCATCACTGAATTATCGAATGTTTTGGGAGGGACGGCGCAGTGCAGGTTGGCAGGGCCGCCCCCCAACCCCGAGGCAGGCTGCCCGGGCCCCGTCCCGCCTCCAGCACCTGCAGGGACGGGGCACCCACAGCTTCTCGGACACCGCGCCGGGGCCTCACCGCCTCACGGCGCCTCCGAACCCCCGACTCCGCGCGGGGAAGCCGTCCCCCCCGGCCCAACGCGCTGCGGGGGACGCGAAGGGACAGCCCCACGGGCTCCGCGAGGGGACGTTCCCCCGGGAGCCCGCGCACAGAAGGGCCGAGGGGACGCGGCGGGACACGCAGAGGCCGCGGGGCCGCCCGCCTTCCGCCGCCCGCCCAGGCCGGGCCCCGCCGCGCCGCCATGGTTCCCTTCCCGCCTTCCGCCGCCCTCGGCCGGGCCCGGCTCGGCCTCCCGCCGCCCGGCCCTCAGCGCTCACCTGCGGCCGCCGCCTCCTCCGCCGCGGGGGAGGCCGAGCAGAAGGGGCGGTGGCGGCGGCGAAGGACGGACCCCCGGACTCGGGCTCGACGCACCGTTCCGTGCGGGAGGAGCGGGCGGCGCTTCCTCCCCTGCCCCGGGGATCGGGAGGCATGCGCCGCAGGGCCCGGCGCGGAGGCGGAGGGCGGACGGAGTGCCGCGGTCAGCGGCTGCGGGAGGAGCGGGGCGGGGAGGAGCCGGGCGCCGGGTTGGGGCGGTGTGCGGAGGGGAGCGCGGCTCGGAGCTGAGGGAAGGGGCGGGCGGCCCTCAGTGCCACGCGTGGGCATCAGGCGTGGGGAGCGGCGGTGCTCCTTGCAGCGCGGCCCCGCGGGATGGGTTCACAACGACGCTTCTTCAGGAGCTGCCCGAAAGGGAGAGAACTCAGTGCATCGGCAAAACATCGGCTTGCTGTCCCACTGCCGGGCTTTGCGATGCGAAACTAGAGCAGAGTTCAGAGAGCTGAGCGTGTGTTCTTTCGGAAGCTTGCTGCTGGGAGCTGGGCTGTCCCTGAGAAAACGGGCGCTGCTTCCTGACCCACGCAGAGGTTCCCACGCAGAGGTTCTCGCTGCGGAGCTGTGGTGCAGACCCCGAGCTCCAGAGCAGGCACTGACTATCTCAGTCACTGTGCTGCAGCATTGCTCACGGCTCTCAGTCTGTGAGACTTCACGAGCACGTCTTAGTGTCTATCAGATGACACACTGGCACCCTGACCCCAGGTGCTGCCTGTTTTCCCGTGGCTGGTTCAGCCCTGCCCCGAGCAGACGCTATTCCATCCATACTATCACTGCTGCTGGAGCTTCACCTCTTCCAGGACTTCTTGTGCTTGCTCTGCAGCAGTGCCTCACAAGATGTGGGGCTGAGTGTTGAGGGATGGATTTCCATCTGCTTTCACCCCAGGAATGCTTGCTTTGGGAAGCCTGAGGCAGAAGGAATCGTGCTTTTTCCTGGACTCCAACGTCACATTCTAATTTCTTTCCAGACCTGGCCTGGTTTTTTGGGGAAGTGGGACAGGACCACGTTTCAAACTGCCAGGCACAGTTACAGACAGACTGATTTATCTTCTGCTCTTACAATAGATAAAACAGCTGACAAGACATTTGCCTGTGTTTTGTTTTTTTTTTTTTTCCCTGGGATATGTGGTATGCTTTTATATCCCGAAATGGCTCTCTTGAACAAGGCTGCTGCAAACAGCACAGCCAGCATCTGTGTGCAGAGAACAATGAGCTGGCTTTTCCTTAGCTGCAGAGTTGCAGCCTGGAGGTGAGGAAACTTTGCTCCGTTTCACCATGTTCCTCCTAACGCCACTCCAGAGGAAAGAAAGGGCTCTTGTGCTCCTGTATCCTCTCAGGCCAAGTCAATTTGCATGCGAATGTGCTTTAAAAATAAAATTAAAGTCAAAGCTGCGGGCAGCAACCTGATAGATGCGCTTGTGCACATGCAGTTGCTCGGAGGGGAGGGAGGGATGTTGGCTGCTGGGAGCTCGGCTGTCACCAGCTGAGGTGGCATTCTGTGGCTCTGCAGAGCAGTGGTCTCCGTGTGTGTCCTTCAGCTCAAAATGAACAGGGAGCTTCTCCCCGAGGTCCCATTAGGGATGATTTGTCTTCCTGATCCGTGATCTTTGTGGAAATGAGAGCAGTGGTCCACATGTCCCTGCTGGGTGGATGACGAAGTCACAAGCACTAATTGGGCCCCTTGTTAGGGGATGGCAGGGAAACATTCGTGTTTTCAAAATGAAACATCCTCCCTGACCTCGGGATCTGCGCATCCCATTTGCAGCTTATTGCAGGGGGTAGGGACAGGCTCTCATTAGAGGTGGCTCTGCACACATTAGAGGCAAAAGCTGCTGTGGGCTATCAAGGCTGAAGCAGGAGCTCAGGCAATGGATTTTTTCTCTCTTTCTTTCTTTCTTTTTTATTTTTTAATCCAGAAAGAAAAAGGACGAGATTAAAACCGAAAGAGTAAGAATGAAGGGCCTCACCTTGCAGCTCTTCCTGTTGTCAAGAGACCTGTGGATTCAGGGCCAATTACAGCTTTCGCATGAGGCCCCGTTAACGCCGAGCACTGCTGCACTGCTGTCGGTGGGATGTGAGTCACGTCCGCTGCCAGCTGGGGGCACGGGGACAGCGACAGCCTCAGGTTCTGCAAACCTTTTCCTCCGCTGGTGGCAGTTCTGTATTCCCCAAACACGTGTTTGAGTTTCGGGGGGCAAAACCGATCCATTAAAGCGTAATCCCGTTGTGCCCATGAGGTTTTTGGTGGAAGCAGTGTGGGGGGAAGGACGTGGAGGGAGTGTGCACTGAGCCTTGAGCTCAGCAAGTGTTTAGGTTCCGCAGTCATGAGGCTCCACCAAGCTTCAGGAGCTCCAAAGCTTTTGTCAAAGAAGTTGTGCAAGCATTGGCTTTAAATAAATGGCATGGTCCGCATCTCTCTGGTTGGGAACGGGGCTCTGGGGGCTCCAGCACTTGCTTCCCTCTTGCATGGGTTTGCTTGTGCTGCGAGCTGCAGCAGCATGCGGCTGGATCATGTAGTAACATGGTAAATCAGAGAGTTTAGTTGTTATTTAATAAATGCCAAGGAGACTCATGAGGCCTTGAAGTTATAATAGAAAGATCTAATTTAGGGAGGAAGGAATAGAGATGCCTGTGAAAACTGCCAGCAAGCAGCGCTGGGTATTGAACATTTCTATTTGCCCCGTGAGCAGAGCTGTGCTGTGCGAGCAGCACTGCCAGCGGGGGCAATGGCACCGGGACTGTGTGGAGTCACATCTGGAGAACTCCCCATTCCTTCCTGACCACAACACTGCACGGAGCTGAAGCTGTCCGGGGGCACAGCTGCCTCGTTTGGAGGAAGAATCTTTTTGGCCTCTGGGCTGTGCAGAGGGGAGCGGAGAGCGTGGCAAGCCCCAGGTTGGGAACATTGAGGGACACACAGAGACAAAACCCTTCTCTCTCTCTCTCTCTCTCTCCCCCTTTTTTTTTTTTTTAATGAGCCATTTGCAGACTTTCCCCCAGCAACACTTTGATTTCAGCCACAATATCTTATATACACACAAGCATTAGGTGCCAGCAGCCGTGGTGGATGGTGATGAAAAGGGTCTGTGCGCTTCAGGATGGACTGGTTAAAGGGCAGAATCAAAGGTGGGACAGATGCTTTCCCCACTACCCAAAGAAAAGCCATAATGAAACGGAGGTGCTGCGGTTGCTGTTTATTTCAAAAGGAAACTTATGCTTTGACTGCATGCCAAAATTGCTGGGAGCTTTAAGGGGCGAGGGGAGGAAAAAGAAATCACTGTGTGCTCTCCAGCTCCCCTCATTACTCCCTTCATTTCAGGTAGGATATTAGGAAAAATTTCTTCTCTGAAGGAGTGGTAATGCATTGGCACAGGCTGCACAGGGAGTGGTGGAGTCCTCGTCCCTGGAAGTGTTCCAGAACCACAGAGATGTGGCACTGAGGGATGTGGTCAGTGGGCATGGTGGGGTAGGTTGGGATCGGGCTTAGGGATCTTAGAGGTCTTTTCCAGCCTTAATGATTCTATGATTATTGCTCTGCTGACTTCTGCCAAGAGACAGCAATTGCTGAAATCTGTCTGCAGGTCTGCACCTGGGTCAGTGGAGCAGAACTGCTTCTGCCGTGAGTGCACAGCAAGAAAGCATCCTGCATGGATACAAACTGCGGCTTAGGAGGCCAGCTCCATTGAAAGCCTTCACGTGTTTTCATGTGAATTCAGGGCTTATGTGCCCCTGGGCTCAGGAAAGTCTCAAACTTGCATTGGATGTGGGAGCTCCATCAGCTCCGCCTGCGATATGCTGCTGTGACTCATGCCCATGCAGAGCCCCCACCCAGCCCACCAACCCTAAGCATCTTTGCACGTAGGGGAGATTTTCAGATCACCTCCACGGAGCGCTGTCTATTTTTAGCACTCACGGTCTCTCTTGGCACCAAAGAACTGAAACCTCTGGCGGTGAATGCACCGCGGGGCTGCTGGCAGCTGCTCAAAGGCTCTCACCGGAGCACGGCACAAAGAAAGTGGCTTTTCTCCAGGTCCCCATGTAGCAGGAAGAGTCCAAAGTGCCACTGTGTGATGCCACCAGCCTGGGGATGCCGCGGTGGTCGGGGATGGTGCAGAGGCTGTGGTGTGCAGTGGGGTTTGCTCACCCACATCTTGCAAATACAAAACCTGTTTTGCACGAGCAGGCTTTGATTAAGGCTTTGCATACAACTGCCTTCCTTAACGCTTCCTTACGCAAGTTCTGGATCAAACTAAAAATCACCCCTGCTTGCGCTCCGTGTTTGCACCCCCGTGTGTTCCTCCTGCTTTTCCTTGGGGCTCTTAAGGCCATGGCATCCCTCCAGTGGTGATAGCTTCAGACGGAGTGTGGGCTCAGATTCACGCTGCCATTCCGCAGAGCTGTCAGGGACGGAGAAACACTGAGTGAGCACTGAAAACGGCAACAGAGGGCAACAGAGCCAAAACAGCTTTGGAAATGCTGGAAGAGATCAAATCCTGTCCTTTGGTAAATGCTAAAATCACAGTGGGCAGGGAAGCTCTTGCTTCTGACTGGGATTTGTGATTTGAGCCCTTTGGGAAACAACCTCCGCCCTCTGATCCATGCTACACCCCAGGAGCAGCCACCAGCAGCGTGGGAGCTGCCCTAAACTTAGCTCCTGCAGTGCTGCACACTGACCTGGGAAGCTCTTAGCAGTGTCCATCCCCATCACCTGAATCGCTTTGCATTTTGCTGCTCCTCAGTGCCTCCTACACTGCACCCTATGCAGGGGACACCCTCTGCTTGTCCCCCGGCTTGGCCAAGGCTCAGCAAAGCCACAAGTGTGGGTGTGAAGGAGCAGAGGCAGATCTGTGGGCTGGGAGCCGGAGCTGCCTGCAGCCATACGGGAAGGAACTGGAGCTGGTGGGAGGAGGAGGAGAAATCTGGGTGTCAGCAAATGAGAAGGACTGGGAGCTGAGATGTGCTCATGGTTGCACTTGGGATGTGATCAGTGTTTCCTTGTGACTTATGCAATCTGCTGGGGCCTGAGTGGTAAGGAAAAACAAAATTAAAACCAGTGGGAATGGAGCTGCTGCCTCTCCTCATGCTGCAGGGGGCTGCCTCTCCCTGGATCCCTGCGGGCATGGCCCTGGGGGTTTGCTGCCCAGATCTTGGAGGCAAAGCTGTCCGCAGCACCTGCTTGTGCTGGGGGCTCAGCGGGCAGCAGGAAGGGCAGCAGGAGAAGCAGGGCACCAGGGCACTGCCAGGCACATGGTTACATCCCTCTGCAGTGATCCCTGAGTGCCACTGGTACATCTGCTTGGAGGAGGAGAGGCAGCACGGGTCCAGCTGAGCCATGAAATTGCTTTCACGCTGTTGTTTCCAGGCTCAGAGATGTTTGGTCAGCCCTGCTGCAGGCTGAGAATTTTAATTTGCTTTTTCCTTCCAGCCAGAAGAGATCAGTCACACGCACAGATGGTGATGACCGACGCAGGCAGTGCCATCACCTCTGACTCCTCTTTCTCCTATTCCCATTCTCTGCAGAAGATGGCCCACCTGGGCCCCTCTTCTACCACCCATTTCTCCTCTGTGACCCATTTCTCCTCTAGATGGTGCAGCTACCACAAAACACCGCTGATGCACTGGGATGCAGCCCGGACCTCGGCCCTGCAGCAGGCTGTGGGACTGCCCCTAGCTCCCTGCCACTGCTCCAAGGTCCCCTCTGTTCCGCAATGAGTGCTGTGGGGCACAGCCCCGCTCACATTAGGGTCTGTGCTGGGTACCTGTGAGGCACCATCACTCTGCTGTGGAGGCAAAGTGATGGGAGAAGTGTGTCTGCTGCTGTTCCTTGTATGTCTGTCCCATCGGAGATCCAACCTGATGGCAGCGGAGGGATGCACACAGATGCTCTGCTCCTCCATGGCCACCACTGTGGGACAGACCCCACAGCTCAGGGCACTGAGGGCTGAGCAGGGCAGAGGGAGAGGCCCCAGCTGCAGAGCTGCTTGGTTGTTTGACTCCCAGGACTAAGGAGCAGATTGGGTCCCTTTCTCACTGCAACACCCTTATTTGTTTAGACTGAAACCAAATAAATACAAGCTTAACAATTTGGGAGAAACAATAGGAGAATTTCCAGTGTAAAGACAGCTTTTCTCCTATTGAGTTTTGCTGGCAAAGCCTTATAGCCTGTATTTTAAATAAATGTTATGGGTGCATTTGAAAACACACCATATGTTCTCCCGCAGATCTTTCTGGAGCTGCTATCACACAGCTCTCGGCTGAGTGCATCTCCCCCCATCAGTGGTGTGGTGCTGTGTGCCCACAGGACTGGGTCCCCGCACAGTGGAGCTGCATGCAGGAGCATCCCAGCTCCTATCTCACCGGTGCTGGAGTCTCTGCTGTGATTTTGGTTCAGCACAGGGGACAAATTAGACTCTTACTGAAGGTGAGGAGAGCTGATCAGTTCACAATGGGGGATGTGCCCCACATCCCTGGCATTCTTCCCTTACCAGGAGCATCCCCTGTATTTCTTTGTTTGGAAAACACCCCAAAACCCGACCAGAAGGAGAGGTGGGGAGGACGAAAAGCCCCAGGACAGCATCTTAATTCTTAATTCTCCCAGATCTCTGTAGATGGCAGTCCAGCCCCGCGCCGCACAGCACCCAGCCCAGCCCCGCTCGCTAATGAACCTTAATGCATGCTGGCAAGGAGTCAAGGGATGAGCTCTGACTAAGTTTACAGCAGATTTTCCCTTCTGACAGATTACTGCTTCATTTGTAAGAGGAGAACTTCTCATTAAGTACATTTTTGACATTTTGTTGAGATGGGGAAAAAAATCCGTGCATTGCCAAGCACGCTGGAGCGTGAGAGAGGCTGAATCTCCGCAGGTCTGGGTGCTGGTTTCAATTTTTTACCTTAGTACCAAAGTTCCTTGTCATAATTATTCTGCTCCGAGCACAATTGCTGCAGGGGGGAGGCACGTTTAAAACCAGCGGGATTTCGTGGTGGAGAAGCGGCAGCTCTGCGTTCCAGCAGTGCTCAGATTTCAACACTAATCCAATAAGTGTTGATTAAAGCACATTTTCAAGACAGAACAGAGTCTACCCGCTGTTACCGCTGCTCTCAGCGCTGTGCCAGGCTCTGGGCTGGCTCTGTGGGACTGGAGCTCGGTGCTGGGGACCCAGACACGTCTCAAAGCTGTGGATCTGGAAGTCTGGATGGCATTGCTAAACTCTCAGCTGTCCTAATCATTATGGCAGAGCAAAGACTAATTTGGGGTGTTCATTGTGCAAATCGGTTGAAGGGATTCTTCAGAGCGAGGCTGTTCCCTCCCAACCTGCTTTGTAAAAAGTGACAATTTTCCATGGCCGGCAGAGGGTGGGGAGCAGCCCTTTTGGAAAACACTTCTACAAGTGCAAACCTTCCTGTCCCCTGAGCTTCTTTCAAGATGCTGAGCGAGGCTGTTATCAGAAGCTCCTCGGACATTTTCATTGATCCACATCTTACTCTTAGAGAGAGAAAGTATGAAAAGCATCACATGATGCTATAGCTGTATTTTAATTGCAAAAAATGTTGCAAGCACCTCGCAGCAAGAAAGGGCTTCTCAACAAACAGAGCGTTTTACTTATTTTCCCTCAGAAAACACCTTTCTTTCTCATCACCCAAAGCAATGAAATTGTGAGTTCCTCAGGGGATGGGATATGTGATGTGGGCTGGGAAAGGTGACATGGGATATGTGACTGGGATGGGATATGTGGCACGGGATGGAAAAGGGGACACAGGATATATGAATGGAATGGAATACAGAATGGGATGGGATATGTGGCAAGGAGTGGAACAGGTGACACGACTGTCAGAGCCGATCCCATTGGCCACAGGGAATGGGCACCCTGCCATAGGGTTTCTCCCATGGGTCTGTTCCGTCTTAGCAAAGCTGATAAAATCCTTCCCCCTCCCTTAGTAAGTGACATGCTCCTGCCCGAGAAAATCAAATTGTCATGTCTTTTATCCATGACGGCTTGAAGTGCTGCTGCTGACTTGTTTCAGGGAAGGAATCTTGCAGACAGAGACAATCCTATTGACATTTCACCCTGAAAGATGATGCGAAGGCTGAGTGCCAAAGGCACATGCAAGGATCTGCTGTAAGCCATGGATTTCCCGGACCCGGTCGCCTCCTCACCTGCCAACACAGTGTTGTCATGACACAGATAAAGGTGTCTGTGGGGAATACAGAGTGTTTGGGGGTTTTTGCAGTGAGGGAGGGGTGCAGCTCCGCACAGCCTGGCTCCCGACAGATGGTCCCCCTGTTCCATTGCACTTGCTGGGATGGTGGGAGAAGTTATTCTGAAAGACTGCCGTGACATTCACAGCACAGATCTGCCAAATGGTGTCTCGAGTACAGAGAGGGAGCACGCTGTGATGCTGCATACATTGCTGCAGAGATGCATCTGATGTCGCATTTCGTAGCAGGGAGAGAGGCAGCCTTGTGCCAGGACCCCACTGTGGGGCTGGGTGCCCACATTCCCATTGATGCCCTGTGTCATCAGGATGCTCCCTTTCATGGCAGTGCCCGTTCCCTAAAGAATTCAGCTGGTGTGTGGAAACAGCTCCTAGAAGAGTCACCATTTCTGCTGTTTGGACAGAAAGCAAAACAAAATCATAAAATAAATTCCACCCCCAGCCAGAGCATAGCTCAGGTCAGATTTATGCAAGTGTTATTTTCTTACTTTTTCCACTGCTTTTATTCCAGGGTCAGTTACCCTCTGCAGCGTGCCCATACTAGGCACTGGAGCAGAAGCACCACAATGCTCCTTTCTCAATTTTGCTCCCTATTAACTCTTCCATTTGCTTCAGCAGCTACATCCATGAGACCCCCTCAACCAGGCAGGCTCTGAAGGATGCTGGCATTCCCCAGATCTGCAAAACCCCAAAGGGGGAGATGGGGACAGGGGGTC
This sequence comes from Numida meleagris, assembly GCF_002078875.1. Lineage (NCBI taxonomy): Eukaryota > Metazoa > Chordata > Aves > Galliformes > Numididae > Numida > Numida meleagris. Next base: position 7,521,471 of record NC_034424.1, on the reverse strand, counting down.
TCAGCAGAACACTGGGCAGCAAGAGGCTGCAGGAAAGCAGGAGACCCCCGGGGCCCTTCAGACTCCCTTGGGCTGCCTGGTGCCAAATCACCAAAATACATCAAGGGTGCCTTTACTGAGAGATTTAGGGGTGATTTAGATTGGGTATGAGGAAGAAGTTTTTTATGATAAAGTTGGTGGATGCCCCATCCTTGGAGACACCCAAGGTCCGAGCGCCCTGATTGAGATGTAGGTGTCCTTGTTCATTGCAGGGAGTTGGACCACATGACCTCCAAAGGTCCCTTCCAACTCAAAGTGTTCTATGATTCTGTGATAAGAAGCATCAGCAGCCCTGAGGACAATGTGTCTCAGCCCTGTGGCACGCTCCCCGGGGCATTGAGGACATTGGGGAACTTGGTCCAAACTCCAGCAACATCGCAATAGTTTTATGGAGAAAGAATTAGCTGCTTTTCTCCCTGCCCTCTTGTGCCAGGATGATGTGTCATCACGAGACGCTGCAGGATCATTTCCATAAGATTAAAAAAAAAACAGCTTCTGTTCATCACTGTGCTTTGTGCTAATAGCCTGTGCTCTTTAAAGAGAGAGCGTGGCCAGGGCTGTTCCCGCTTCCATCTCGCAGAATAAAGCATCTCTTTGCACTCTGGTAATAACCTCTTTCATCCGACGCCCTCAAAGTGCTTTTGGACATAAATTAATTAAGCCTCACAACACCCCGTTGAGTTCAAACTCACACGAGGGTTTTCATTGTGTGTTCAAACAATCCATCGCATCATCGCGTTGGCAGCCTATGGCAGCCCAAGGGTCACATCCAGCTCTGCTATTGGTCCCGTGTCCCTGCTCCTTCCAGGGCTCGTGCTGCCCTCGGGGTTAATGGTCCTTCTATGGAGCCTCATCACAAAGCATCTCAAAGCCTTGAGAGCACCCACGCACGGCTGCGCAGCCTCACTCCAACCGGTCAGCAAGGACTGAGATACCCCTGGATATGGGATTTTTTTTTCTGTATTTAATCACTTTGGGATTCATGACCCTCCCCTGCTCCTTTGGCATCACCGAGGCTGCCTCCAGCACAGCCCTGTCCCGTGCAGAGAGATTCCTTCTGATCTCAGTTATCCCACTGCAGTTTCCCAACTAGAGATGCTTCCAAAGGGCAGCTCAGGGGCTGAACCCAGACTGTGAGGATCTGCCCTTTGCAGGTGCCCCGTGGCTACATTTCTCTTCTTTTTCTCTCCGTATCCTATATATTTTAGAGTCAACAGTTAGACTCTATGATCTTAGTGGTCTTTTCTGACCTTAATGATTGTATGATTCCATATGGGGAAAAAAGAGCAGATCGGCTCAGCTAAAGCACGTAGGAAAACCCCATTGGAGAGGCTGCAGGGCACAGGACTGAGGGGCTGCCCTGCAGGATCCCTCCCCTTCTCCTCTGATGCTTTCACTAGGTTTTCTTTTTCCCCCATGACTGAAGCAAAATGCTTTTCAAAAGGGGAATGCGTAACGACAAATAATTGAAGGTGGTAATTAATGGCACAGCCAAGCACTGTGTAAAATAAAAGGAATACTAAAGGAAAAGTGCCACTTGCAGTTTTGTGATTTAATTAGGTTTGCTTTTTTCCATAGGCAGGCAGAGCCCAGGGGCACGGGACTTTCTGGTGCTGCTAAAAATACGAGGGAGGTGGCAGAAAGCTCTGCAGTCGTTTCCCAAGGAAAACTGCACAATTGCCAAACATTCAAAGGCAAAAATTAGCAAAAGGCCCTTCTAAATATTTTTTCCCCCTGAGAATAGAAGAGCTTCTTGAAGCAGAAACCTTCAATAATTAAAAAAAGAGAAAAAATAATGACTGTCGGTACGGAAAGTATATGACAACAGATCATTGCTCTGAGCTGCCACCTGCACCCATCGCGCTGCTGGTTGGAAACCCCCCAAAGTGGCCACAAACTCAGGGCAGAGCCCAGCCAGGGTGAGAGGGGTCTTTTGGTGACCACAGCTCCAAAGGGAGCGTCATGAATGCTATAAATTATATAAGTCATTCCCCTCCCCAAAGGAGGGAGCGCGCACATAAATATGTAGATTCAGGCTCCAGCCCTCATGACTTATTCACCAGCAGCATCATATTGTTTCTAACTTCGGAGCAGTTCCTGGAAACTGTACATTCTTCAAATTAAAAAAAAAAAAAGATAGATGGCTGTGCTGGAGGAGCCCTAATGCTCTCAAGAAAATGCTCAGTTTGCTGAGCTCGGGGTGCTTGGTGCCATCAGCACCGCCCTCCCCAGCACAGCCCTGCCCCAAAGCCCCACTGCAAGCAAAGAGTAGAAATCTGCTCCCAGAGGGTGGGAGTGGACGGGATGGGAGGGGATGAGATGCTATGGGATGGGACTGAAAGAGGTAGACAGGGTAGATTAAATGGATGGGGCGGATGGGATGATGGGTGAGTGCTGCCTGCCGGCTCTGTGGCCATTTCCCGGTAAATGAGCAGCCCCAAGAAAGCTTAACTACAGCAATTGTTGTACATCCAAAAATATCACACTTAATAGACTCCATCAAATAAGTATTGTCCTAAATGGTTCAGAGTGAGGAGGGGTGGAGGCAGTACCGATGCGGACACGCCGTTTGCAGAGAAATTATGCCTTGCCGGGATTTGCTGGAGTGCTCAAATTGCTGTTAATAAAAGCTGCTTTTGCTGGTGCAAGGGAAATTGGTTTTCTCCAAGACTGGAGGGATCCAAGTAGAATATCCTGGGTATCATTTCCTGCACAGCAGGGATGGGAGCGCTCCTCTATTCTCACATCACTCCCGTTAGCAGCACTAGACTGGTCCTCTGCCACCGAGGGCAGCAGAAGGAAAAGGCCATGGCTTAACCCCTTGGACAAGGCTTTAACACACACTTCCAACGTAGTGTAAACTTTGCTCCATTCCTAGAAACTCCCTTAGAAAATCCCTCCATGCACAGCCCCCACTGAGCCCATTCTGCCCTACTCCTCTCCCCGCTGTCTGCCTGCTCTGTGGCCGTGCTGCTTTCACCTGCCACCATCAGAACACAAATAAAGAAGCCAGCCCGTAATTCCTTTGCTGTGCTTGTCTTATTTTCCTTGCCTAACTGCGTGCCTCGTGCATTCAGAGGAGCGGGTGCTATGGGAAATGCTGCAATCTGATTTGGGAGTCATCCTGCTCCGAGGAGGAGACAGAGATCGCTGGCATCAATAAATTACAACACATTGGGAATTTCACAGCTCTGCATAGAGCATTGCGTGGTGTGGGGTGGGCACCACTTGCCCCCGGCCTGTCTGCAGCAGGCACAGAGATGCCCAAGGTGGGGAATTAATATTTATTTTGTTTGTTCGCTTAAGAGGCAAACATTTGCCTGATGTATTCTTGGCAAATGGAGGACATTAATTACTGGGTAGCAGCGCACTGGAGTGCCTGTAATCCACTCCACACCTCGGCAAGTCCCTGCTCTCATATCTGCTAATCCAGTGTTTGGAAGACAGCCTGCACCAGGAGCATGGTGCAGCCGGAGGTTGTGATTCTGGATGATACTCTGGCATGGGATGCTCTGTGCTGGCAACACGAACCCACCTCCCCAGCTCGTACTAGGGGCTCCCAACACCCACTGCATCACTCTCCAGCAGTGACAGGCATCAGGAGGCAGCTGGAAAATTTCAGAGCAGAGAAATATTCCCCCTCCCATCCCCTCCTCGCACAGATTGAAACAGAGATTGAAGTCGCTCTGCAGAGCTGAGCCGCCCTCACCACCGCTGCCAGCATAGCAATGTCTGGGAGAGATAATTAGCTGAGCATCTCCAACCTTGAGAATTAATTGAACCCCTCCAACCTGATAATTAACCCAGCCCCTCCAGTCCCGATAATTACTTGAACCCCTCCAACCCCGATAATTAACCCAGCCCTTCCAACCCCATGCTTAAGGCCAGCATGCCCCAACGCAATGTCCTTGCATGGAGGGCACAGGGGGGCTTTTGGCTCTCCCCCGTAAGAAACTCCCTGCACCAGCTCCTGACAACCCCCAAATGCCTCTGTATTTGGGGTGGGACAGGACAGGAGCATCCCTCCTGCAACTAGAGCAATCTCAGCCAGGTGCTCAGGGGCATTTCGCTCCGTGCCTATTCCTGCCTAACTAGAGCTGGCAGCCTCTTCATTTCCTGCTCTCCCAGGCTTTGCTGGGGCTGCCGTCCCCCCTCGCCCTGCAAGGGCTTTCAGCAGTTTGCTTCACTTTTATGGCTTTGATCCCATAATGTGCTGTTATGCAACAAGACAAGCTCTTTCCCGTCACTTCCCCAGCTTCAGCCAGGCCTTTTGCTGTAATAGGCACAGCCCTGCCTTGAAATATTAACGAGTTTTACCTTAATTACCTTTTGGGATTCTCAAGGCTCTCTTTATTTCCCTTCTCACGCTCTAATTCCAGCAAGAAGCAGAGGGGCTAACCTGCTCCCGTCCCACCATGGACCATCCTCAGAGGGGTGGCACCATGTTATTTTTGGGTATTTTTTCTCTTATGATAAAACATTTTCCATCAGAAGTTCAGACATGACAAAGAATATTTTCCTGGTGCCCCAAGTTATTGCTCCTGGTCTAAAAGGTTCTTCTCCCTGTGATGCTGCACACAATGCGGGGACAGGGCTGGGTTCCCAACCTTGTGGGGCTGTGTTCGGGGTCCTGCTCTTCTTGCTGGTGTTGCAGGCACTGGGAGCAGCAGCCTCAGCCTGTTTTGACTCAGAAAAATGCTCAGATCAATATTTTCAGCATTAGATTTTCCTTTGCTCTGTTCCTTACATGACTTCCTTGGTAAGAGCTTCTGTCGGGGCAATGTAAACCTGCTCAAGAACAACAGCACTGAGAACAACAAAAGACCATGCTCGGAGGTACCCAGGCTGCAGAGGGAGAGGACAAAGAAGGAGAAACCTTTTGGGGTTTGTGGGGGAATTTGGGATTGCCCCCAGATCACTACAGGAACAACAGCATCACCGTGGCGCAACACCCTGCAATCAGACCACCAGGATGCGTCTGCGAATTAAACACTCCCCTGCAGCTCCTGAGGAATTGTGCCCAAAGCCCCAGATCCATTGGACGGGAAATCAGGAAGGATTCCTCTTGGACCAAGGTGAATTTCATTGGAGGAAAGGACATCAGGGCCACAGGATGTGCTGGGGACATGTGCAGGGCGCACCAGTCCCAGTGCTCTCCGATGGCCCCAGTAGGCAAAGGATCTCCATCACAACTCAAGCATCATCTTTCAGGTCTGGGGAGAGGTGACATCCATCACTGCTGCATCTCTTCCACACCTCCTCATGTTCAAAGCTTCTTTTTCCCTGGCAAGTTTTGCAGCTGAACAAATGGGCAGCATCTGAGAGCACGCCGCCTGCGTGCTTCATTAATTACTCAAGTTATAGGGCTATTACAGCCAAGAAATTTCATTATTAAAAAGAAATCTCTGCAGACACTTCAAATGCGTCAACCTATTCAATAGCTGACACTGGGTCATAATTAAACGTAAAAAGTATGGGCCAGAAGGCGACAAAAAATGGCAGATTTCCTGAATATGGCTAATGGAAACATTATTAACATTAGGAAATTGCATACGAGAAATCACTGGCTCCTGGCCCAGTTTAAATATGCATAAGGTTCCTGACGTGTGCCTGTGGTGATTAATAGCATTAACAACAACAAAAAATTAAATTAAACTCATCAGGCCACCTTTAACAGCCACGTCTGCATGGGTGTCATAGAACCATAGGGTCCTTTGTCCCCAACATTGTGCTGGGTCCCCCCGCTGCCCCCCAGCCCTGGTGATGCCGTCACTGTGCTGCCCTTGGCCCCAGGCTGGTGGGTTTGTCACCGCTTTGCTCCTCTTCCCTTCCACCTTCTGCATTTTTATGTTCTTTCTCTATGAACGTCGCCGTGCATCCATCTGGCGTCAGGCCTATTCTCCACCTAATATTTCTCAATAATTTATTATCAGCGGTTTAATCCTCGCGGGAGCTCCCTCCACGTTAGCAGCCTGTTGTTCAGTCCAGTCATGTCCTGGGCTGGAAGCACTTCCAGCCCTTTGATTTGTTTGTGTTTTATGCTTTTGTTGGGAGAGCAGTCAAAGATATGAATTTTCCCCCCCCCCTCTTGAAATTGATTTATCTCAGTTGTTTCCTCTATTCTCTCCAATTGAACCATAACTTCCTGGCTCCTCTCGTCTCCCTCAGTAGCAGCCTTGTTGCATATGGATGCAGTGGGATGCTGACAGAGAGCAGAGCATGGCCACATGTGCTGGATGTGCCTCTGGGGACGGTGCTCAGGTGTCACCAGCTGTCACCTGGCCCCCTGCTTCCCCCATCTCTGATGTTTTCCAGCCCTTGCTACACCTCCCTGCCTGGCTTGCAGATGGCTTCAGCCTCCCTCACTCCTTTCAACCCAAATTAGCCTTCAAAAACTTCAAAAAGGAAGCTTAGAAACAGAACTCCCGATGGTTAGGGTGGGCTTGTACGTGCTTTTGTAAAGAGACTTTTTGTTGTTTTGTTTTTTTTTCTCCTTTCTTTCCCCAAACTTATCACTACCATTTCTGCGATTGGGCTGAGGTAGGACCTCAGTGCCCACCTCACTTCTCCCAGGTCTGCATGGAGTTAGGGCAATCCATGATGAGGATCTTAGAAGTTTCTTCCACATTTAGTGATTCTATGATTAGCAATATAGAACTATGCAGTGATGCTGCCAAGGGTTTCTGCAAGATCTAATTAGAGCCAGTCATAGGGAATGCTATTAATCAGCACTATCACCCTAGGAGGAATTAACGGGGGTATGTTCTCTATCTCGTTCCCCTTACAATTCTGAATCTTATGTGCTTTGGGCAGGGCAACACCAGGGGTGCATCCCCACTGTGAATGCAGAGATCCAAGATATGGCCACTGCCCAACCCCTCAATGCACTGATTTACATGTCCTCCAACACAACAGAAATCCTAGGCATGGTTTTCCATACACAAAGCATGCCTCAAAGCAGACAAGAACCCAGTCTACCTGTAATGCTACAATGCAAAGCAAAGCACAGCAATAACAGCAGGGTGAAGTCTGCAGCTAGAGCAAAGGAGGACAAGCCCAAATACAGCAGCCATAGATACAGAAACAAAGAAGGAAAACTCACTTACTTTAAGAAGGCCAAAAGTAGACAGGGAACTCCAGCAAGACAAGCTTGCTTCTACTGCCAACCCTTAAATGAGGGCTGGGCAGGGGTGGATCCTAGCTCCACCCCTTCTGGTCACCCAAGTGCATTGCATGCACCTGAGCTCCCCTGGGTTGGCCCTGCCTTCCCACCAGGTGCTCCATCACTGCTTCAAGCCCTGATTTAGCGTTTCCACTACACTACCTCATCACCTGTCCTTCATCCCCTGTGGCTGCCCACCCCAAAAAGTGCCATTTCCAGGCTCCGAGAGGGAGAATTCTTTACCCCCATAAAAAAGCAGAGCCAAAACAGCAGGGTGGTCACTGCCAGGTCAGACTCAGCTGTCTCCAGGCTGCTGACACGCTGCGGTTGTCATCTGGAGAAGCAGCACAGGCACAGAATAGGGACAGTGGCACCAGCAGGGGACGCGGTGCCACCCTGGGTTTGTCAGATGCTCTGTCACAGTGGTGATGGTGCAGAGACCACGGGGAGGGTGAGATGAAAAAGCAGCCAAAAAAACTCAGAAAAACTCCTCTTGCGGGGCAGCAACGTGCCCCTTGTGCCTCTGCACCCCTGGGATGCGTGCACCGACCGAGCAGCTCAAACCAGAAACAGGGGCAGCTGGCTGGAGATTTCCATATGAAATATTGAGATCCTGAGACCTTCCAAGTGGAAGGCAGAGCCGATGCGGCTCCTGAATAAATCATTGGAGCTGACACATGTACTTCCTCACAGTGACGTCTTCGAGGGGAGAGTGCATGTGTGCGTGGGGACTGGGAAAGAGGAAAAATAAAGCGCAATAAAACAAAATAGAGGGCACTTGTTCCCCTAAGAGCTTTTGTTAGGGAAATAATTAGCTCATCTCAGCCTCCTATAATGTGTCAGCCTAAATCTGTTGGCTCGTTTGTCTCTCATCAGCTCCCCATCCATCGTTCTTCTTTGCAGCATGGAGGAGCGTGCCTTGGCAGGGAGCAGTACTGGGGTAACGCTTCATGGCTCTGTGGAAGTGGGTTCAGTGTGGGAAGGTCCTGGGTCCATGGTGCTGCCCAGAACTGGGGGAGACCCAGAGAGATGCCACAGCGTTCAAAGGATGCTCTGAGGTTCGCTCAGCTGACAGTGAACCTTAAAACCCACTCCCATCCTGGTAGCTGTGGCAGAAGCAAATATTTCATTGCAGAATGGAGAAGGCTGCTTGGCTGCTGACACGCATCAGCATTTTGCTGAGGAGTGAGAATGGGAAACAAAGCTCTGCAGGATCCAGGCTTCTCCCCTTCTGCCTGCAGAGCCCAGTGGCTCTTCCCAGGGCTCAGAGGAGCAACGGGAGCACTTCAGAGCCCTCTGGGCAGGAGTGGGGAGGAGAAAAGCAGATCCGAGCTCCAGAGGGTCGTATGGAGCCTGAGGAGGGCGGGTGGAAGGAATCAGGCATTTCCCAGGGAGTTATTTCTTGTCTAATTAACAGCCTGTGAGATCTGCAGAGGACTGATTTCAGCTGGTGCTCAGCCCTCCCTGGAAACGATGTTTTCCAAATTTTCTAGCATCTTCCTCAGAACTGTCTCTAGAGTTAAACCCTCCAGACAGCCTCTGGTTCCTAAAAAAGGCATCGCAAGCACAGCATCCTCTGCACCATCACATGAGCAGGAAAGTAGGCCAGGCACGGCGTATCCCACACCCTCCCACCCGCAGGAGCATGGCTGTTGGTTTAGGAATCCCTGGGTCCCGTTCATCTCAGATCCACCCGGATCACGTTTTTGAGTCCCCACACCTTGCTGCCAGCACTCTCACCGAGGGATCTCTGTAAGCTGGTGGGGTTAGGGCTGGGGAGAAGGTCCAAAGCTCTGCTCCACATGCATGGAGCTTGAGTATCCCTGAGCCATTAAAAGCCATTGAAGGGAAGAGCCCAACACTGATGTCAGGCTGTCAACTGTGTTTCTTGCTTCCTGGTGATGCCCAAGAATCTGAGAGGCTGCCGAGGACTGGGCATGGGCTGTGCAATGTGGCCACAGAGCCTCCCTTTGGCAGGAGATGCAGGATTGCTCCTCGCATCCCATCCTAAGCTGTTGGTCAAACATTTGTCTCTCTGGTAACTGGGGACGTGTGTTAGTAATACTGCAATTTAGACTGAGGAAATCACGGAGAAAAAAAATGTTGGGCCCCAATCCGGCCATTTGTTACACATCCCGCTCCTGACAGCCAAAAAAAGCTCCGGCCTTGAAATTTTTCTAGTGTGAAGATAAATGAAGGAGATTCATGTCTCTGTTGGTGCTACATTGTTTTGCTCAGCTGGCTGCAGAGCAAATAAGATACCGTGCTGCATTGATTTGTAGTCTGAGAGCTGTCCTCGCAAATGGATGGGCTCAGGAAAACTTCATTTGTGACTTAAAACAGAGGAGGCAGCGGGTGGGGGGGTGCAGAACTGGGACCCCCCCCCGTGCTCACCCCATCCCTAGGGCATGCAGCAAAGGGGCTGTGCCCTCTGGTGATGGAGAGGTGCTGGTTCAGGGGATGCCTGGCCTTATTTCTACAAGGGAAATGAGGAGGATGCTCCAGGGCTCTCCCTCCCACCCCAGCAGCCCCAGTGGATCCAGTGCTCCCAAACGAAGTCACCGTGCCCTAGCAGAGTGGCAGCCTGCTTCATAGCACAATGCAAATGGAAAAGTATAAATAAACAAGCGCTCGCAAATAAGTGCGTGCCTTTAATGAATATTTCATCTACAAAAGAAGTCATTGACATTTTGCTGGATTGCTTCAATTAGCTCTTAAGCCTCGTGTTCGCGCAAATAATAAGCTTGCTTATCATAATGCTTTGTTAATCTGTTTCATAGTGTGAATTTATGCAGTAATGTATCACACAGACCTCCTGCTGCATCCTTTATTGGATATAAATGACTTAGTAATTGCTATTGATCATTAAAGAAGTGTGATGTTATTTTGGAATTAGAACGTGGGGGAGCTCTGGCAGGCTGCTGGGGCCGGGTCGTTTGTGCAGACCCGGTTTATATTCATAGGGCTGATGGATGGGTCCTAGGGAGGAAAAGCCAAAACGCACCAAGATTGAGTCTGGGGAAAAACACGACTAAAGTCACTGCTGGCTTCACATCATGAAGCGCTCCAGGCTATATATCCCAAATATACATCAATACCCTCCTTTTCACATGTCGATCCCCATTCTGAGTCAGACTTCGCCAAGATTAGCCAGAAAAACACCGGGGCTGGCCGGGGACAAAGGCACAACCCGAGGGCTGGGCCAGCAGCCATCACAGCACATGGATGGGTACCCCGGGGTCACCCGATCACAGCCCCTGACCCCAAAGCAGGGGAGCAGGAAGGTCTCTGCTTCCCCCAGGGCTGCCCAGGGGGAGCTTCCTCCCTGCTGCTTGCAGGCTGCCTCCCAGCTTCAGACATTTCAGCCTCACCACGCCGAAATGAAAAAAACAGTAAAGCCAAGTGTTCAAGGGTTCACTTCAAATTTTTATTTTTTAATTCGAGAAAAACTCTTTCCATCATCAGAGTTTTTGCTTTTCTTCTGAAGCGTTTCCTCTGCCGTCCCATTATTTTTTCACTGGAGAGCCCCTCACCGGTGCCGGCACTGCTCCCTGCTCCCACCCAAAGCCCCCGTCCACCCCACATCGCTGCCCCACATCGCTGCCCCATGGCCTGGGGGGACACCCCGCACTGAGGGTAGGGCACTGCAGCAGGGTTTGAGGGACACATCCATCTGGAAAATAGGTGGGGGCATTACCTCTTTGCTGCCTCAAAGGAGTGCCCTGGGACTCAGTTAATTAACTTCTTGAAAGGGTTTTGAGATTCCTCCATGACACTGACTTTATTAAAAGCCTATATGCGCATTTTTCCCCTTCCAATTTACACCATTTCCCCCCGGAATGTGCTTTGATTTTTAAGCAATTTATAAGTCCTCAGGCTTTGCCTGGAAGGTAATTTATACCCGTTGCTGTTTTTATGTGTGTATACATGTGCTGCAGCTCATCGGGAAGAAACAGAAAAAGCAATCAGCTCTGCAGAGGCTGGTATTGACGGGAGCGTGGCGGAGGAGTGATTTGCAGGGGCTGGGAGCTCGCTGTGTCCCAAAGGGCTTCAAGCAAAGGAAACCCCAGGTGAGTTATGGGGACATGGATGGCCTTCCCCGGGCTCAGCATCATGGGTTGTCCCCAGCCATAGTCCCCGTGGGATGCAAATGGAGCTGAAGGCACGGAGAAACATTCCCAGAGTCACCGCGCTGCCCCCTGGGCACGCCGATGTGATCTTTAACACCGCAAACGTGATTGGTTTCCAGTTTTATTTATGCAAATGCTTGGCGATATTTCATGACATTCACATCTCCTGAGGCAGGGCTTTAATAAAGGCTGGGAGGCAATAGGGTCATTCTGCCGGGAGGAAAAACACTGCGTTGGATGTAACAGCCCTGCACTGATCTGTGCTGTGACCCCAGTCCCCGCCACCGGAGCTGTTTGCATTTCCAAGGCTTCTCTTCAGATGCATAACCTTTCTCTTTTTATTTGTATTTCGGATCAAACTGCTGCAGACCGCTGCCAGACCCCTGCCTGTTGCAGTCTCCATCCCCCGGGTGCCACGCTCATTTCCTCCCCACGCAGCCAACTTTCTCCTCGCCTACTGCAAATCTCTGGCTGCATTACAGGGGGCGAAGATGACGGGAGCTCAGGGGCCTCAGCAGCCCTTTTTCCACAGGAAGCGGCAGCGTTCGTGCTGTGCTGATAACACGATCTCCTTTTTGTGTTTATGGATAAATACGGAAGGTTTGCCACTAGTTCCTTGGGGCTTGAGTGCCCAAAGGAAGCTCACAGCCCAGCCCCAAAGTCCAGGTGCTCTGCATCAGCACCCAGCTGATGGCAGCACACCACGATGGGCGCAGCAGCCAACATGTTGGGTCACTCACCGCCACACTTTGAGTAAAGCTGGGGTTTGCCTCTCCAGGATGGACCAGAAGGGAAGAGCTGATCCTACCCAAAGCCCCAGCAGACACAGAGGGTTTCATGCAGGATGGTGCCCAGCTGATGCTTCGCACCCAAAGTGCCCTTTGTCCTCCTCCAAGAACTGCCGTCCCGCTCCCACACCCTCTGTGCTCCAGATATCAGCATTTCTCAGCTCTCTCCTTGCCATTCGTGTGCACCAAGTCCGACCCTGTGATGCATGGTGGGAAAAGGAAGGATGCAAAGAGGACACCAGTATCCCCCAGTAACAGACAGCCACCACCTCCCAGCAATGGGAGAGGGAGCAAAGGAGGAGCTCCAGGGCTGATCTGCATTTAAAAGAGGAGGCATCAGCAGAAGGGAGGAGGAGAGAGGAGCAGGGAGGGGAGCAGAGGGGGGAGATGAAAGGGAGAGAGGCCTGAATTTGCATGTTGTTTTTCCTTATGGCAAAAATCATTTGAAAGCTGATGTACTGCCAATAGGAACAAAAAGAGCCCCGTTGGCAGTGCCCCAGGCTCCTCATTTACTCTTTTACAGTAAGGAATACTTATAAAAACTGAATAAAACATCTAATAAGGCTGTTTAGGATTCCTTGAAAGATGTCTCCATCAAAGCAGCCGAGGTCAGTGTGGCTCTCCTGGTACCCACACACCTTCCCAAGATGGTGGTGGCTGCATAGGGCGACGTGTGCTCCCAGTTGGACATTCTGGGGGCAGTGAGCTCTTCCTGGCCACCTGGTTGCATGAGGTTTGCCAGCCAGGAGGCTTTGGGTCTGGGGCTTTAGCAAGAAGCCTTGGCAGTGGTTTGGGGAGGATGTGCCATGGGTAGGGTTGGTTTCCATGCGGTGCAGGCACCAAACTGGGCATTGTGTCCCTCTGAGCCTCTCACATGTGCCTGCCAAAGGGAAACCTCTCTCCCATCATTGTCTCTGCTGAATTAGCCAGAGGGGTTCATTAATCAGGTTAAATTAAGCAGGCATCAGCTGTATCTGCTGCTTGCCAGCTGTGACAGCATCCGAGCACCCCACATAGGTATACACGTGGTCCCCAGCTGTTATTTTTGCCTCTTTGGTGGGTCCAGGAGCTATTCCTGGCCATGCAGATCACCCACTTTAAGAAAACGCCATTTCCACACTGGTTTCTCCCAGCACCATGCAAAACTCCTCTGCATAACACCCATGATGCTCTGCACTGCATTAAACTTGGGAGCTGCCACCGTGGTTGCAACGATGGAAATGTCCAGCAGCAAAAATACCCCGGCCATAAGCTCCCATTGAGCACTTTGCTGTTTGCAAAGGATCCTGCACAAACGTGCTCCTGACTCCCTCATTCTCAGGGCTGGAGAGGGGCTGGGGAGAGAGAAAACGCACTGCTGTTAATAGGAGTAAATAATCTGGAGTTTTTAATTAAATATGAGAGCCATGTTGGGGATGGGAGCCGAGCCATTCTGGAATATGAATTATTGAGAATCCGCCTTCCCAGATGTTCGCTCTTTCCACCCCCAGCCTCCAGACAAATAACATGGAAAATAAATCCAGATTTAAAACAAAAAGGACAACGAGAAAACAACGGACACAACGGCCCCGTGCGGCAGCGAGCTGCCTTCAGGAATTTCCTTCTGCCCCCATATGAAGAAGGAAAACACAAACCTGCAGGGGAAGCAGGCACCCAAGCAGGGGTGCTGCCCCGTGGCTCTGCTGGGTGGGGGCAGCTGGCTCAGTTTGCAGTGACCCCGCCTGGTCCCCCGTTGCTGCTGGGCTCTGGCAGAGAGACATCATGGTGCTTCTGCTCCAGGGGTTTGGGAAGAGGCTCTAAGGACAATGCAGCTCCAGTCAGCTCTGCTCAGCCATTATATGATGCCTCCTGAGAGGGGATTAAGTGGGTTCAATTGGCCAGGATTGACCTTGATGGATCTCTCTTGATTCACACCAGCTGGGGAGCTGATGCAGGATGTGTTTGGGCACCCGTTATGCAATGCTTGTCCTCAGAAACTGGGGCATGGCTCCGATGGCTGCTTCTGTCCGAAGGGGAACGGCACGTGGTGCAAACACAGATCGTGGCAAGGCAAAAATTCAGCCCAGAAATCACTTATACCACTTACCCTCCCCCCTGAGGACAGATGTGTGTGTGTCTGACCATCAGAGCGCTCTCTGCAACCGGCTCAGAAAGAAAGGGAAACAGCAAAACCCAACCACAGGTTGAGAATTGAGAAGGAAGAAACTTGGTTGCACAAGCAGCAAAGATCCATTATTCCTCCATGCCCTGGAAATTAATGTCTGGGTGATTAACAACACTCAGCACGAGCTCCGTGCTGGAGCTGGGGGCACTGCAGTGCAAAACAGGCACAGCTGGAGCCGTGGATGCTGCAGGAACAGCTGCATCTTCCCCAAGGAAATGCCTCACCTCCTGCATGGAGCTGGTGCCTGGAGCACATGAAGGTCCTAATGGGGCCATTCGGCAGCCCAACATACATGATTAGCCTGCTTACTAATGGACTTCTCTAATTAGACTGCCCTTAAGTGACCTCGGTGAGCGTTCATCTACTTCTAACTAGATTCATGATCGTGACCGAACTGAAGTTGCTGGAGCTCTGCTCGGTTTGTTCCGCATCTCTGCACGGTTGCAGGTAGCTGGATTCTGGGGCTGGCGTTTCCTTTAACAGCTCACAGTGATGGGGCTCCGCTCAGGGCCACGTGTCACACTGTGAGACCCCTTGATCCTGGAGCAAATGAAAATTCCCTGTGTGGGTGCCGGCCATGGTGCCCTACTTTGGCAAACAATGGTGGCATCCTCCTGGAACGCCAACCAGCCCCATATGGATGAGTCCCGAAAAGGCTTCAGGCACTGATTTGACCCCATCTTTTCTGTGCTACGTGGAGTTGGCCTCCCCAGATCCCCCCCATGCTCAGGGGATGCCAAATCTCACCCTCACATTGCTCCTGTTCTGCAGGTCACAACTTGTGCACCACCCCACAGCCTGGCAGACCACCTACGAAATGATGGGGATAAGTCAGACCCCTTTCGTCCTACTCCTGTACAAGCCATAAAGAACAACTGAGCATCATCACAAATATCTCTTTACCTCCTGCACAGCTCCTGAAGGAGTTGGTGCTACCCTGGGGATGCTCTGGAGGAGGATGAAGGCAGTGCCCCAGCTGCTGTTTCCCCTCTGTTCTTCCTGTGCTGGAGCTGCACAGAGCAGGGGGAGGAGGACGGCTTTATTCCCAAATCACCTGCTTGGAGTCCTCCTTTGCTGGGGATGCTGATGAAGCACAGACCTTCAGGGACCTTTTGTTCCTCCCCAGCTAATGGATTGCCATTTGCCATGGGTGATCTCTCTCTGATTTTGTGGCAGAAGGCTCAATGCAAGGCAGCACTTTCAGTGAGCAGCCGACTCTGGCTGCTCCCCTGCCAGCACAGGCCTGATTCCCTTCCTCTGTAATTGTGTGGTTAAAAGGGCTGGGAGATTTAATTGCTGAAACCAGCCTGGGGAAGTATTCTTATTTTTGGAGCATCAGTTGTTTGGTCAATACCCTTCTCACCTGAGAAAGTCAGTGCAGCCTGGCTTCTCAGTGGTAGTGATTTTCCATTAGCCTTTGAAACTGAACCGGCTCCGGAGCTGCGTGGGGATTCGTTACAGACTGTGTTCTTGATGAATCTGCATCCTCGAGCAATGAGCTGAGCTCTCCACGAGAGGTCGGCTTTGTGGGGTTGCCACGCTCAATAGTTCCCCTCTGCGGGAGGAAGAGGAGGGAGGATGAAGGCATTGGCAAAATAACGTGGAGCTCTCAAAACTCTCCTTTGGAGCCATTTTGTAAGTTGAAAGGTTTGGTTTGCACCGAATCAGCCTTGTTTCAAAGCACCCGTACATGCACCTGCCCTAAGGTGCCGCAGCCAAGCAGTGTCCTAAAGGCGAGGTTCACATCCACAGCAGAAGATATTGCAGAATCTCTGGGTCCTGAGTTCCTCCTGGGCTGCCCCACTGTGCAGCACAGCCCTTATGCAGGATGGGGCTTCTTTGCCATGAAATCCTGAGCTGGCAGCTGCAGAGCTGCCAGCCGGAGCAGACACGCTGAGCACATTGCTATTAGCCCAAATGCTTTGGCTCGCTTCCTTGCCTTCTATTTTTTTATTCATGCTGTCGGCAAGCAAAATCAACCAGCTCCATTATGTATAATTTATTCTGAATTAGATCAAAGGAACAGTTTACGAGGTAGGTTTGGGCATTATTATTATTATTTTTTTTTTACCTTCTTCTATTTTTTAGTAATATATATTTATTCTCCCCCCTCCAACACGCACACTCCCTATTGCGTTTTTCCATGAGCACGCTATAAATTATTCACCAGCCCATACCAGACAAGTGCTCTTCAGGACTTGAAACCAAACCAGCACCACCCCCAGCAGGGGGGCAGTTCTGGGGGTGTGCAGGGGATGCTGGGGGCTCCGAGGGCTCCGTGTTGTGTGTGGAGGGAAGCTGAGGGGCTCAGTTCCTTCCAGGATATCTGAAGACAAGTCTTTACACCAGGAAATCAGGGACTTGTTGGCAGCAGAGCCATGGGGAAGTACTTAGCTCTCCTTGCCTCCCACCTCAGGGTTGCAGGGTTGTTGCAGCCTGAACCATTCGTTCCTGTAGCTGGTGCGGGCCGTTTATTGCACTGCAAAGGCGGTTGTAAAGCCCTGCAGAACGGTGTGTTCTGGGAACGGGGCTCTGGTACAGCAGCCAGCTTGCTGGTGCTGTAAAACCTAATGCTAATTGAGCAGGAAACTGATCTGCGGAGGCATCTGCTCACGTCCACCATCATCATATCCCAGGATGCGTAGGAGCTGCTCACTCGGATGAGGCATCAGCTGGAATGGGGCAGCCGGGGGGGGAATATTACCTCTGGACCCACAGTGGCCCTCTTCCTGGTACCAGGCCTGGGGGCTGCTGGTGGAGCGCAATCATGACTTGTCTGCTCACTTTGGGGTCTTCTCTGATGCTGTCGCTGTTGTTGGGGGAAATGGAGCTTAAGCACATCTACAAAGCAAAGGGCATTGTGGTGCAATTGTGCAATTCCACAAACGCTCCCAAATGACAGCTCAAGGGCACGGAGAGCTTGATCTGCTCACGTGAACCTCTGCCTTCCCGGCTGGTGGAATGGTGTAAAGCCCATGCTCACGTCAAGTGAACGATGCCAGCGAGTGCCCTGAGAGCACGCAGGGTCTGCAGGAGAGCCCTCAGCCCCGCTGCCTTCCTCCTTCTCTCTTGGGGGGAAAGAAAAGTTGCCCCTTTCCAGAAGTTCAGCTAACTGACCGTCAAGGTGCAGGGCTGGCAGGCAAGCGGGGCAAATGGGGAGAGGAGATTCTGCATCCATTGGGAGATGCTCCTCTATCACACGAGCATTCCCGGACAGAGCAGCTCCCCTGCTACGGCTGCAATGAGGGAGATAAAGCCAGCCAGAGCCCCTTGGTTAAGGGCTGATCCACCATGAAGCCAGGAAGGATTTCTCTGTATGGATGGGAAACAGGCCTGGATTAGCTCTGATCAGGAAGGTGAGCTGCTGCATTCCCTCTCCGCTAGGTCAGGGCTCGGAGCGTGCCCCAAAGTATCCCTCTGGCCACAAGGGAATGAGCCAACCCACCAGGATCAGTGCCACCACTGTCCCCAAGAGTGGCTCCCGTTCCTTCCAGGCTGCAAATAAAAGCAGAGAGGGATGCTTCCAGGACTGCTTTCACACTGTATGGGCCAGGCAGGCAGACTGAACCCACGCTTGTTTTCAGGATCAAAAATGGGTCAGAATATGGCAGAAACATCTGCCATTGATCAGTGCATCATGGCAGTGCCAGCACATAATTGTCTCTTTGAAAATCCATTATCACCTCCACCCTCTTTTTAGCTAGAAGCTTTCAGAGCTGACAAGGGCTGCGCTTTGAGTGCGGGTGGTAAATATAGCACCATATGGCCGAGGTATTATTATTGGGCTCCTAATGAAATGCCATTATTCTACTTCTGCATTAATATCTCCAGCATCTTCAGTTGGTGTGTGTGTGCATGCACGGTGCTTTCTTATTTGGAACCCTGTTCTTCCATGACACCTTGCTGGCAGATGCCAGCAGAAGGAGGCTGCTCCCTGCAAACAGGGCACCACCAACACCTCTGCTGAGCCCACCTGGGCATGCAGAAGGAATGCTGAGCTGTCACAATCTCTGCTCACCTGGGTTTACAGCACCATGGAGTCGTTTGAGTTGGAAGGGACCCTTAAAGGCCATCTGGTCCCACTCCCTGCAATGCACAGGGACACCCACAGCTCAGAGCCCCATCTCCTGGCCTTGGGTGTCTGCAGGGATTGGGCATCCACCACCTCTCTGGGCAACCTACTCCGCTATTCTTATCTGAAAAAGACTTCTACCTTATATCCAATCTGAATCTACCCTCTCTTATTTTGAAGAGGAGCATCAGCAGACCCTGAAGCCCGCACAGGACCACGGCAAGACCTTTCCCCCCCAGCTCCCTGCTTCAGCAACGCCATTTGTTTGTGCTAAAACCGCTTTCTCCTCTGAATGACAAGAGCAGCCCTTCCAGAGGCAGGAAGGCTGCTCTGGGGCAGACAGGGCGCATCCATCACCGCCGGGGCTGAGCCCATCACTCACCCGACGCATTGCTCTGGGCTCATCACACCTCTCTGCCTTCTCCTCGTTCTCCCTCCCCCTTTCCTCCAGACAATCCCATCGAGTGAAACATCCCCAAACCTCTCTGAAATGTGACAGTCGTCTCACTGACAGTTGCTGTGCAAATTACCCCGAGATTCATTGTCGCGGCTGGGGAACGGCTTTAGGAAGATGCTTGAACATCTCTGAAGCGCAGGGTTTAATGTGATTGGATTTACAACGGCTTTTGGATCGCTTTCTCTATACCTGTTTGCAGACATGGGGTCATCTCTCTTCCTCCCAAAGATGGAAATGTTCCCTACACATTCAGTGCTCGGATGAAGCCATCGGCTGTGGCTGTCAGCAGCTCGGTGGCGGTCTCCTGGTGGGGGCCCATAGTATCACATAGGTTGGAAAAGACCTCTAAGGTCACCAAATGCCCTCATGTCCATTGCACTTCAGTGTAGTCCCTAGACCAGGGCCCTGCTGTGCTGCACAGCACGGAGCTGCTCATTGAGTGGTGGCATCTCGGTGGCATTTGGTGCCTTGGCCACCTGCTGCCCAGCAGTAACGAGTGGGGCTCCTTCCCCCCGTGCCCTGCATTAATGGGCTGTCAATTACTGAAGCCAAGCTGCACTTTTCTGAGATGGTGGATAACCAAAACCACTGCTGAAAGTCTGGAAGAGGCCATCAGATGCTCATTAGGTATTTATTAAATGTCATTAACAGCTGTGCCGCGTGTTAACAGAACAGCAGCAGCACCGCCACATGGAGCCTGAGGGTTTCACGAGACCAACAACTGAGGGTGCATACCATAAACTTTCGGAACTTTGGGCAAATTTAAGCTGTGAGAGCAGCTGAGCTGGGAGGTGGCTGCAGCCTGGGAGCGCCTGCACTGAGCACCCCTCAT
The DNA here is from genome assembly GCF_002078875.1 of Numida meleagris. Taxonomy (NCBI): domain Eukaryota; kingdom Metazoa; phylum Chordata; class Aves; order Galliformes; family Numididae; genus Numida; species Numida meleagris. The sequence continues at coordinate 7,501,827 of NC_034424.1, read as the reverse complement.
CCCTTCCACCTGCATGGCAGCTGGGGGGGGGAACATGCCGAGGGGCTGCAGGTTGAGCAGAAGAAGGATTAAAACAAATAAAAAGATCTTCTCTCGGATTTTTTTTTTTCAGGGGTTCCCAATTCCATAAAAAGAAGGGAAAAAGAAGAAAAAGAAAGGATTTCTTTCTTTCATCTGAGAAGAAGCAGCAGATTTTCTGTTTCTTCTCCCTGCTGAAATCGATTGCCAAAACGGGATGTTTGCAGTTGGGGCTTTGAGCAAAATCCAACTAATTCTTTTACAACAAGCAAAGAAAGGCCTTTTTTCTTTTTTTTTTTGTAGAAACATGTCTGGGGGCTGGGGGAGAGCAGAGGTTGCGGGGGGGCTGCGCTGCTCCTGTTGCACACGATGTGGCCTTCATCTGTGGCTGCCCAATGGGGTTTGATCACAGCTGGGAGCCCTTAAGCCGCCTGTAATCCCACAATATTCATAAAGGAATGTGCGTGTCCCAAAGCTTTTGTCCAATCCCTTTTTATCCGATGCCCGGGGGGATGCTGGCACCCTGGGGGCCGTCAGCCTTCACCACGGTGCTGGCTGCTCTGAAGACAGCAGCGTTTGTTGGGGTTGCAGAGCCCTTGTCCCCGCATCCCACCTGTGTCAGAGCTTTGCCCAGGACCCCTGGGCTGTGAGTGGGCACGCAGGGAATCCCAGCAAAGCCGCAGCCACGCTGCAACCGCAAATCACTCTGACAGCGCTCTCCGTGTAAACGCTGCTTAAGCTGTCACCGGTGATGGATCTGTTTGCTAATTGAGACTTTCGCTCGGAATGATCGCTGTGGAGTTTTATTTCTTTTATTATTTTACGTTATCTTAAGACAGACGTGTTTGCTGCGGCGCTTCTTTTAGGCTGTGACAGGGAGTGCCGTGGAGAGGTGGCATGCAGTGCTCAGCGTGGAGATGAGCTGCTTTGGTGCCTCAATGCAAGCACCTGTGCCTCAGTTTCCCTCCTGGTAGAGAACAGCTCAACTATCTAATGAGATGATGCAGCAACAGCTGATGGTGTGCTGCAGTGCTGCAGAAGAGCAAAGCCCTGCTGAAGGGCAGCACTGGGATGGAGAGCAATATTTGGTTATTTTTTACCTGGGGGGTGGTTGTTTGATCAAACAGCTCATGCAGCAAATTAACGCCTCAGAAATCCTCAAGCAGAGTGTGTGGGGAAGCTTCTGCCCCCTTCGGATCTCGGCACAAATTAGATTTGGCTCCAGCATCCCAGGTCCAGCTGCCCAATGCCATGCCTGTGGGCCAGCACCCAGCACTGGTGCTGCCTTGGAGGACGATGGGCACCAAACTCAGCTCTGCTCAGAGCAGCACTTCGCTTTTTCCAACACCATTGCTCAAAAACACATGCTAGCACTGGGAGGTAACAAGGCTCTGCACTCACTTAAACCAACAATTAAATAACTACAATCCCTTGTATGCCATCCAGACCCAAACCCTCCTCCATCCTGCTTCTCTCCTTGCTGCCCTTCACAGAGGGGCACTGGGATGCTGCAGGATCTGCACTCTCTTCCCAGGAGAGCTTATCAAGAAGCAGCACCAGCCTTGCCGTGCTGGTGGGGCTGCCTGCATGGCTTGCATCTCATCAGCCTAAATGAGAGCAGGGCCCCGGGTGAATGCTCCAGAGCTCTGCATTACAGCCGCAATGGGCAGCAGCATGCCAGGGCCCAGTCAGTGCCCATCTGCTGACCAAAGTGACGGCGTCCATCTGCCTTTCTGCCATGCAGAAATGGATCTGTGTGGATAGGGGAGAAAATCAGTAAATAAAACGTGGCTGCCTGAGCCGGGATGCAAAAGCAATTTTCTTTCATCATGAGCCCATCTGCCACGCTTTCAGAGCACAACCCTTTAAGAAAAGGGAGGCACGAGGGTGGTAGTGCCCAAGTGGTGTCCCAGGACCATGCTATGTGGGTGGTTGGCTCACCCAGCAGCTCCCCATCCCGCTCCCCTTTGCACCTCGGGATGCTTAGCAGCAATCCAGCTCGCTGCCATGCTGCCAGCACAGCCCTTCCCCACTGATGGCTTTTCTCTGCACAGTAAGGCCAATAATAAGCTATAAATGAAGCATAATGAGGCTTGGCGTGCCCTTGACAGTGTAGTGGAGCCAGACCTTGTGCACCAGCTGCAGGGCTGGGCAGGGAGCAGCCCATGACATGCTCACAGGGCTTTCCCATGAGCAAGCAATGGGTTGGCAGCAAGAAAGAGGAGGAAGAGGAGGCAGCAAGTCTCTCCAGCAGGGCAGCAAGCATGCTCTCCCGAGCATCCAACACCCTGACACTTAGTGGTACTGACTGCCACCGCTGCCTAATCAAGTGCAGCTGATAAATGGGGAGTGGGAACTTGAAGGCTGTGTAGCTCTGGGAAAGAGCAGGTTGCCATGGCGATGCCAGTTTTTTTTCTTTTCCCTCCTTTTCCCACTCTTTGGGGTTGGACAGGAGGAGGCTGGCAGGCTGCTGGGGGGATTTATTAGCTCCAAAACGGGTTCAGGAATGGGGGAGAAATAGTGCTGCTGTGAGCAGCGTGAGCATGGCCCTGATGTACGAGCTGTGCTCAGCAAGGAGGGCATAAATCAGCGCTGGGCAAACACTGGGGCAGCGCAGAAGCAGCTCACTTAGCTCGACTCCTCCTCAGAGGGGCTCGGTGCAAAACTCCTCAGAGATTGAGTGCAGCTGCTGATGGACAAGGAGTAAGAAAAGAGGGGAAGAGGAGGGCAGACAGTGTAAAAGCAGTGGGCAGCAGGGAACAGCCCTGGTCTGGTTTTGGCTCCTCACTGCTGGGTTCCAGCCCAGAGCTACTTGAGGGTCATTTCTGCATGAGATCTGCTGGGGCTTGGCCAAGCCTTGCTGGTGCCATCCTGCATGGACTTCCCCTTGGGGCCAGGACTCTGCTGAGCTGAGCAGGCTCCAGGAGCTGTGCTGGGCACTGGTGGGGGCTGTGCAGGGCAGTGGGGCACTGTGAGCAGGGACCCAGGAGGTCGGGATGCTGAATGGCTGCAGTGCAGCTGAAATGCTCACAGTAGGCACCAGACATTGGGAAACCACAGAAACAGCATCAAATACCCTAAAGCAATCGAGCAACTGAGCAGAGCAGCCTGGATACCCGCAGCAGCGCCATGGATAGAAGAAGTGTGCCTCGAGTGGGTGGCAATGCCAGGAGCTCAGCAGGTGGGATCTCCTGGCAGCTAAATCCAGGGGAGCTGCAGCAGGTTACAGATGGTTCTTCCTGCCGAGAAGCCCCCCTTGTTTCTCCTTGGCATATTTCCCATCCCTGATGCTGAGGCTCAGCCCCAGGAGGGTTGGGGGAGGCTGCTCCTCACTGCTCCCTGCCCAGGCCGTGTCTCCATCTCTGTGCCTCCCTCCCCCAGACCTGTTCAGGCTGTGCAGCACCATCTCCTCAGCGACTTGTTTTTCAGCTTGTAACAGTGCTCTCGAAATAATTAGCCTGAGTAGACTAATGAAAGGAAACAAGAAATCCCTCACGGACAGCTTGCACGAGGGCGGTGGGGAGATGGCACTTCCCGCTGCCTTGCTGGCAATGAACCCAGCTCGGGGTGTCCATGCCATCCCTGCTAATCCCAGTGGCACAGGGTCTCAGCACAGAGCATGGGGTTGCACTGGGACCTGGTGTTCTTCCAGCCCCCCATCCCTGTGTTCCCTGACAGCTCTCAGCACGGCTCCAGCTCTGCTGCTGCCCTCATCCCAGGAGGCAGGAGCAGACATAAAGGAGCTTTTTCTGCATGAAGGAGAAGGTAACGGGTAGATAAATGGGTTTATCAGAATGCCATGAAGTTTTTATTCTCTTTTTTTCAAGTGCCGGGAAGAGAAAATGCTGATCAGTCTTGAAAGAACACCATGGAGAAGAAGGGAAGATTACTGGGGAGGATGCTTGAGGATTCACAGCCACGAGCTGGTGTAGATACGCGTAATGCCTTACAACTAATCTGAACCTCTTCCTAATCACCAGCTGCTGGAATGCATTTGTTTCGGGTTCCCAGGTTGGCTCCTCTCTTGCAGCTCAGTCACAGCTGCCATGAGTTCACAGTGATGGGGCTGTTTGTACCCGCTGGAGTGCAGTCACTCAGCTGCAGTTTGGGACAGTGGCACCCATTGGGGCTGCAGCAGGGAGGGGTGGTGGTTCTGGGCACCTGCGTGATGTGTGCTGCGCTTGGTGCAGCCCCACAGAGGGGTGCTGGTGCTGGCATGGTGTTGTGCTGTTTCTGAACCACATTCTTCTTTACATCACCACTCCTCTTACTTTTTCCAGCATTATTCTACTCGTTTTCAGCTCTTGGAGTGCCCCAGGGCTGGGTTATTACACACAGTGAGCTGTGGAGTGGGGCTGCAGGGCTGCAGGGGTGCAGTGCTGAGCCCAGCTGCTGAGCCAGTCCAGCTCCTGGTGTGAGCTGCATCCACGGCCCAGAAATTAGTGGAGCTGTGTTGATTTGCATCAAGCTCGGAGCATAAGGAGGACCAGGCCAGATGGTAAACTGTGTGTGCTGCTGAAAGCAACAGTAATGGATGTTGGGCTTGTGTGGGGCTTTGGTGACGTTAATACATCTCTGAAATGACCCAGCTTGCAAGAGCTCAGACACCAGCCCCAGCCAGGTTTAACCCTAATAACACCTGGGGAGTGTGAAGGAGGAGCTGGCAGAGTGGGATGTGCCCTTTCTGAAGCTACTTGCTGCCCTCTCATTGAAGGGCTTCATTCTGAGCTGTGGCTGCAAGGCACCTTTGGGTGCTGGTGTCCAGGATGTGTCTGTGTGGGTTCAATGTGTGTGCAGTGGTCCAAAGGAGATGGCTGGGGGCCATCCCTGATGTCTGCTGCCCTGAAATGCGGATGGAACCGATAAAGAGATGGGCTCCCATGGGCGTTAAGTAACGTTTGTCCAGTGCCTTCAGGCAGTTAAAATGAGGCTATTCCACAGGGACACATGAGAGCACATGGAGACAAGGAGAAGTGCTGGTGCTCTGCACAGCGATGCTCAACACCGTGCTCCTGCACAGCACAGCCAGCCCCAGAGTGGGAAACACAACGGCTCACCCCGCATCCTCAAGGCCAGGAGCTTATCAAAGCATCACCCCGATGTAGGAGTCCGCCCGTTGTAGGAGCATCACCAGCATTCCCGATGCATCCCAATCCATATTAACCTGTGACATCCTAGGGACAGTCTCCCTGCAGAGATGACCCCGTGTCTCACAGCACAGATCACCCCACTGCCGCAGGACTGCCGCCTGGCGATGCCTTCTGAAGATGCAGAACGCAGCCTTTTGCCCCTGCATTTCCCCCCTGCTGTGCAGCATCCACAGGTGGGCACTGGGAGCTCCTGGCTTCTCCTCCCTTTGCTTAACCCAAGGCCCACGTGCCGCGTCCCAGCCCCCGGCTTTGGAGGAGATCTAGGTGGGCCAGCTGGTAAACACGCACACATAAACAAACAGCCGGGCTGGGTTACTCATTATTGCCCTTCTTCTCCCTTTGATGCAAGCAGACAAAGTCACCTCTCTTTTGCGCCACGTATGTGTTGTTTTTGCTTTATTTTTTATTTGTTTCTTTCCTTACAAAACTCATGTGAATAGGCCAGATGCGGTTTCCATAGCAACCCTCACTCTTCCAGCAGCAGATGCTGGGAAAGGGGTTTTCAGTTTAATCCTCCTGGAAATCTCCCCAGCAGAGGTTGCTGGTATAAGATGATACCAAGAGGTGCACGGCAGCGGTGGTTGGCATCTTTTAAATCCCGCGTGCTTCTTTTTGCATGAAGAGCCTGCCCTTTCGCCCTTTGGAAATGGCACACATCACGGGAAGAGCAGCAAATGGATCCTAATGCCTTGTCTTATGTTTAACTGGAGCATTTCCCTGCACGGCTTCCAGGGCCCTTCACGGCTTTTGGGCCAGGAGAAGCCCACCCCGCAGCCCTGTGATGGGCATGGAGCAGGGCAGCTGCTATGGCCACACCTCCCCAAACCACTGCTGGCTCTCAGCACACAGCTGGAGCTGTATGAATGAACCTGCTTCATTGAAGAAGAAACAAAACAAAAATGAAAATCCTTAGTGCTCGCAAGGAGTGGCTTCCCGTTGTACATCCGTGGATCCATCACTGCCTCCAACACGGTCCTATTGCAGGAGAGGAGTTCAGTGATACTTGCCATCAAATTGGACCCGTTCTGGTCCCATGTGCCGTTCTCTGCTGCCCTAAATGCAGACACCTGCACTGTCCCCATCACTCTGTTGCGCTCCTGGGGTTGTGCTGCTGCGGCTGCATCAATCACGCTCCTTAAGAGGATGGATGGAGGAGGCAGGGATGCAGCTCAGCTTGTTTAACAAAGATATATCCATTGGAAATAAAAAGCTCAGGAGCAGAAGCTGGGATGTAACTAGTGCAGAACAAGCTGTTCAGCCTCTCTCTTCAGGAAATAATCCTGTAGAATGTGACAGAAAGTAATAGCCGTTGTATTTTCTGCTCTTCATTTATTTATTTTTATATAACTGTTTGGGTTTAGGCATAGCAGGAGGATTTGTTCTGATGGATGTTAACTCGGTTTAATTAAAGGAGTTGAAATGGAGTAAATTCCCCACTCCCTAGTGCAGAAACACAACGTGCTGCTTTGAGGCAATCTGCTCCAGTAACGCATCTTCTAAAGGAAGATTTTGCTTGTGTCGTGCAATCTTGCCCTCCTTCACCTCAGATCTAACTGGGGGCAGCAGGAAACACATGTGGTGATTCAAGTCTCCTTCCAGCAGGGCTACGTGGGCACCCCCGTGGGGTCTGTGGGCTCCAGAGCCCCCCCAGCACATGGAACGCAGGCACAGAGCGTGGATGCTCCCACAGCCGTGGGCTGCACGATCCCTTTGCAGGCTGAGAAGCAGCAATGGTTTAAGGATGGTAACCGGGAGATAATGGGATTGAGGACTCCAATTTGTGCAGGAGTCAGAATGTTTGCAGTTCAGTGCAAATCTCCCTTTCGCTTCTTATCTGCTTGCTTTCCATCAAGAGTAACCACCTCCTTGTGATTAAGCTGAGGAGGTAGGGATCAGCACTCCTGGGCTCTGTTCTTAACTCTGCCATTAATTTCATGCATTTCTTTCCATTTCCTCTCCAGTCCACATACCATGAAACATCCAGAGCTGGTGCCAGCTCAAAATTCCCTCTGATATCAGGGGAACAACAGATTTTCAGCATGAGTGGAAAAATCCAGCCCTCAATGCTTGCTTTGCCTCGGCTTCCCAGGCACAGCACAGTTCCACCCCATGCTGTGGATTTAGATTCATGGAACCAGCAGTGCCCGACCCCTGGCTGTAGCCCACGGGCTTCCCCTGACTGAAATCCCTCGTGGAGAAATTGCATCCACTTTAAGTTCTGCCCTCTCCTTTCCTCTGTGCTGTTCTTGACTTGGCTGCCTGACAGAGGTGCAGTGAGATCCCCTTGTCCAAGTGATGAGCACAGAACAAATCCTCATCCAGAAACACTGTATCTGCATGCCTGGCTTTCAGAAATGGCAGTGGGCTGCTAAGAAAACATTGCCCTCTCCTTAGGGAAGTGATTTCCCTTGTTGCCCTTTCCAGTAGAAAGAGAAAGACCCAGCATCTGTATCTGCAGGGACAGGGCTGTCACAGCCCCCAGTAGAACAACTCCTGCCTTTGGGGAGAGTGGGACTGAGGCACTGTGGAGCATCGTGCATGGGGAGCATCCTTAGTGCAGAGCATCCCGTGCTCTGAGCATCCCAGGTGCTGAGCATCCCTCACGCAGCGAGGGACGGAGAATTAGGGGAAGCAGCAGAAAGGATCAGCGCACTTTTCCAATTAAAATCACATGAAATTGATTTGTTTGAGCACTGTGGAAGTCCCAGGGAGCTCCCCGCTCCGGATGACATTTGTGTCTGAGCTCTCTGGGGTGCATTTCGACCCACAGCTCTGAGCACCGTTTGAAGGATGCAAGCCCATGGCGTAACTGAAGAACAGCCCAGAGGAACCTTGCGAAGGAAGGCAAATCTTCCTGCTTAAAAGAAAAACAATGGCAAAGAGCTACTTTTTTTCCACATCAAACTGCACTCCAAAATCCACAGCTCTCTTCCAAAAAGGGGAAGAAAAAAAGAAGAAGGCGTCAGCACAGGGGCAGCTGCAGCTGAAGCATGCCGCCAGCTCCCACTTAGCATTATTTATCATCAATGATCTCCGGGCTCGGCCACGATGCATAATTCATTTTCTGTATCTCGGATGGAGCTGAGTCTTGCGCCTCTCTGCCGCAGCCGAGCTGCGTTCCGCCTCCTCCGAAACCACACTGTGGGCACCTTGGTGCGCAGAGCCCTCGGCCTCTTGGTGCCCATGTGGATGCGACAGCCTGGCGAGCCTGCTGCTAAGTTTATCCCTGCGTGTGTCACCCGGTGCCTGTCCTCCCCGCTGCACCGCTCGCAATTTGGGCACCCGCTCCCACTGCTACGGGGAGGATGGGAGAGCCACGCTGAGTTCCATGGGCTGAGAGATGTAAAAAGGAAGGAGTAGGGCTGTGTCCGTGTGCATGTGGGCTGGTGTGGGGCTCAGCAGCTGCCCCTGGGGCACAGCATCCCTGGGAGTGCAGGGCAGAAGGAGGAGGCGGGCGGACGGAGCTGGCAGCCTTTTATTGTGGGGCCCACTACAAACGTTCTCTAAAAGACCGATAAATAATTAATAGCTGCTATCAGCATATTGCAGACACGAGGAGTTTTTGCTGCAGATGGTCATAAGGACGTTGTCAGCAAGCTATTGACTGGAGGGCTGCGTGATCCATAGCCATCAACTGGCTGCTTATTAAGACATCTATTCATTAACTCTTCGTGGGCAACGAGCAGAATATTCATCGAAAACAGAATGGTCACCAACCCCGAGGATGGCTGTGCTTTGTACTGGGGAGGAAAAGTTTCATCTTCCATAGCAGGGAAATGGGAACCAAGCATGGAGGACGGGGTTGATGGGCAAAGTGCTCCAAGCACCGGGTCAGGGACAGCAGCCAGAGGCTCCGTCTCCCTCCGGCGCCGTCGGGGACAGGTGTCAGTGTACCCTTCCACAATCAATTTGCCTTCGCTTAGCTTTGTCTCCTTGGAGCAGACGTCTCGTTCCATTAGTGGTGATAAATATATCCCGCTGAGTAGCACCCAGGAGATTTCAGAGGTGTTTCCAGAGCTCTGCTCTGGCACTGGGCATACTGGTTTGTATGTAACTGGTTGTTACTGGTTTCTCTGCCATGCTGCCAATACTGCTGGGCAGGTTTGCATGGTGCCTGGGGTGCTCACGGCCAAGGAAGGGCTCTGGCCAGTTCCTTCCCATGGCACAGGAAGACACTGATGATTTATTTCACTCTGGCTCTACGGTAATTATGTATCTTTGCAGTTTTAAGATGTGTATTTCTTTCCCCCTTCTGACCAGAACAGCCTATTTGGTTCCAGCCTAGCAAATAAATTTGTATTTACACATCATATTAAGATGGGTATCACTTTCCCTGAAGACTGACATAACTCTTCTGCTCTGTATTTTATGTAGAAGTGCATTGGCACATTAATTTGCAGTGGATGTGGTGGGTGAGATGGCCACCCCCGAGCTCAGGGGACGTGGCCATACCGGGACACACAGCTCCGTGTCGGGAGGACGAGGTCTCCTCAATGCGCCCTCATCAACATAACGCCTAAAAGCTGTTTAACTGCAAAACTAGGTGCACTTAACTCACCTTAATAGGTAATAACAATTAGTTTTGGAAGTAAATGCGGTTCTGACACAGGCAGGCCAGCCGCTGGGGGGGCAGGCAGCTGTGCACGTGCACACACACAGCTGAGGGTCACCCATCTCTGCACAGCCCTGAGCGCATCCCATCTCCATCACATAACATGGAAAGCTTGGAGAGTCCCAAACCTAACCGAGCATAAAAACCCAGGATCTGAGGTGTCCCCAGGGGGTGTTTAATAAGGAGAAATCACCTGCTGAACAGACCTGGAAAGAAATAAAAGGAGGACAGGGAGGGGCGGGCTGGGTGCTGGTAGGGACAAGGGCTGCTCTTCGCCCTCCTGTGCCAAAGGGGCTGGGGGCTGCAGGTGGCAATGCCCAATTTATGTTCTCTTCCCACATCAGCTCGTTGCCCTGAGCCACCTTGAACAGGGCGCTGCGTTCCCAAGCCCCATTGAGTTTCCTGTCCGTGCTGCTGGCAGCTCTTGGCCCTTGGGTTCCAGCGTGGCTTTGGTGGATCAGAGGCTGCCCAGAGCCTTCCTGGTGGAGCACCTCCCTCCATCCCTCGTCCCAGCAAAACTCCTCCGTGTGTGCCTGGCGTTAAGCAGTGCTCCCGCGGGCTTTAAGGGAACTATCTAATCTCCTTTAAATTAAGCATATGATTGGGTTTTGGCTAGACTGGGGCCTTGGGCCTTAATCTCTTTATGCCCCACTTTTTCAATCTGCAAAATAGTAATTACCTACTTCATGGGGCTAAATTAATTTCCCATATTTCACCGGCGCTCATTTTGGCAATGCGCAGGTTGCCATTCTCCTAGAGATTGCAATTTGCATGCTGCTCAGCACAGTACGTCTTGTAGACCCAGATACACAAATGTGAGCCTTGGGGGAAAACACCTGAATGCTGCGATGGGACGTGAGCAATAACAGCAAGGATAACAAAAATGCAATTTGAGGATTCGAAGGATTTAGTGGCTGGAGAATGGGCTGAGATGCATAAAAAGAAGGTAAGAAACTCAGCGGAGTTAAGAAGTAATGAAAGGACTAATGAATATCAAACAGGACGGGAGAGCTTAATTAAGAATTAACTTTTTTTCAAGTCTAGCTGGGAAGAGCTGGCTGCTGTCAGTGCAGAGAGTGAGGAGGGAACCAGAAGTGTTACTTTCAGCCCAGCTGTGAATACTGGGGGAAAAGGAAGGGCAAAAAGCTGGTGCAGATAATCTGCTGCGGTCTCTGCTTTGTGGGACATGGGGCGGTGTGGGTCTGGGAAGATGTTACTTGGGGGAAACGTGAAAAGGAGAAGGCTTTGCCATTGCCAGGATGCGAGGGAATGGCCCAGGGTGCCATTCTGGGCTTCTGCAGTGTCAGAGCTGAGCTGGGGGCAAAGCAGCTGGCAGTGTGCTTTGGGGGCAGGGGACACTGGGTTCTATGGCACAGTTTGCAGAGGTCTGACATCTGGCTGCAATGTACACAAGAAGGAAATCCTTCCTAGGACACCTCCTTCACGCCTCCCTTTGCTCTGCAGCCCCCTGCCCCGGCTCCTCAGAGCTGGAGCTTGCAGCCCAGCGGGGCCTGGCTGCGGTTCGGGTTCTGCGCTTGCCGCAGGGATAGTCCTCCTTGTGCTGGGCTGCAAACAAGCACACATTGCATCAGGGACGATGCACCGGTGCAGAAGTGTTGGACAGATTCAATCTTGTTCCAGCGTGGCTCTCTATCACATCTCGGCACCACTTTGTTGAATAATGAGGTTTGAAAGGCTGCGAGCTGGCACTCACCGGAGCAGTGATGTTCATTAAGATAAAATCAAAGGCAGTCTCCTGCTTTCTGTTTTCCAGAAGGACTCCTTCCATAGGAAGGTAAGTAATAACCAGAAAACCCCTTACACAGCAATCCTCGTGGGAAGCCGCCGGCTTTGCCATCCCGCTTCTCATTTCATTTTTCCTACTGCAGTCTGTAGAGAAAAAGAGCAGAAAGGGAAAGGGAGAAGTCAGGAAGTTGCTCAGCAGCACCAGGCAGTCGGTTCCAGCGCCTTGGCCCCATGGGGAGTAACGGGATGAAAGGAAAAGGGGAAGCGAAGCAAAATAATTGAAAGGAGCAATTCAATTTGGGAAGAATTATTCTCCTAATGATTTATGGCTTCATTAATGACTGATTGAATGAGTCATTTTTTCCTCTTTTTTTTTTTTTTTTTTTTACTTATTAGGAATTAAGGCTGCTGGCTGAAAGGTTATTGGATGTCACAGCAACAGAGACTCATTTGTCTCCATTTAAATACTTAATGATCTCTCTCTTTCTCCCCCTCGGTCGATGAGATCTAGGAGTGCTCTGATGCAAACTTTCCCAGCTTCATACAGACGTGACCTGGTGCTGTAAGGAATGGGCGGACACCGCTGCAGCCCCACGGTGCTACAGAGGGGTGGGCCCACAGACACCGATCCCCACAGACACATGCATGCATGCATTCACATACATGGTATTTCGCTGCCGTGCGTGTTTGATGCGCTGCTGTTGGATGGAGATGCAATAAGTGCGGAACGGGACCAGCTCGCAGAGCACACATCAACACAAACGTCCCCTGATTGCAAAACCCCTGTGGGTAGGAGGCTACTGGGTCAGCAAAGCGATTTTAAATTCATTATCTCTCATGCAGCACCCTTCTGCCTCCAGGCTCGGCAGCGCCCGCCCGAGCCATTGCGCATCCTCCAGCTCTCTTCAATTAAGAAACCTCCAAAAATTCAGGCTCTATTAATTGGTCTCCAAACTGCATAGCTCCGGGATTGGAATTGCTCCCCTGGCTGTGGGGAGCAGGGTGGGGGGGATGAACTTCTCCCTTCAGAGATGCCCTTTTTAAACCCCAACCGCAGCCCTCCATTGCTGACCACACTGAGGAGCATCCCACAGCCAGCTGCATCCCTTATGCAGTAGGAGCATGAGGGACAAGGTCAGCGGGCACGGTGGGATGGGTTGGGGTTGGACTTGGTGGTCTTAAAGAGCTTTTCCAACCTTAATGCTTCCATGATTCTATGCAGGCTCCAGAGCCACAGTGTGATCCCATTGCTGTAGGATATGGGCTCCACACAGACGCTCTACAAAAGAATTTAAGACAGTTTTGGTCTGTTGGCAAGATCAGTATCTCTTTTCAAGAATAAGTCCAATTAACAGAACTCATTGCTCTCCCACTCGTAACTTATTTATGTCAAATAAGATCCTTTGAATGGACTATTGGGGGGAAACTGGGCTGTGCATGTGGGGCTGCTGCTGTGATACAACAGTGCAGCTGTTATCTTTCCTCCTATAAAATGGGAAAACTCCTGCTAAGCAGAGAGGGAGCTTGCATGGAGGCTGAATAAAAGGTCTTTGGTAACTTTATTTTCCATAAATGCAGCTTTGGGGACATCACTACTCATCCATGGCACATTCATGGCAAACAGACTTCTTTCTCACGGGAAGAAATGAAGAAGAAATTTCCCCTGATGAAAAAGAGTTGAAACTATTTTGGAGATATCCAACTCGAGCTTTCCTTTCCTTTCAGGGTACCCCCTTTTTGTTTTACAATAGCAGACTATTAACTCATGTCGTTGATAATACCAATGACCAAGGTCAACAGATCAAAGAGAACCCGGGCACATCCCAGCACCGGGCTCCTGCAGTGGCTGCTGCTCCTCATCCTCAGTGACCCCCAGGGCTGAAGTCCCCACCAGAGCAGAGGGAACAGTGGTGAGTGCCTCCCAGAGCCAATTTCCTTTGAGTGGTTTTTATTAGTGCTCCAAAAATATTTGTCCTAGTGATTACTTCTCTCCCCAGGGAAACGCGAGAGAAGGAAAAATGTCACCGGTGTGTGTTTATGCTACTCGAGGAATGAAGACAGCATGGGCAGACAGAAGGGGGTTTGTGAGACCCAGTGTGTTCAGGGGCTTCTTCTTCTACTCTAACTTCTCTTTTCCTTGCTGCTTTTTGGCCATCAGATGGGATCGTCACCCCGAAGGCTGCAAGGATGAGCATCGCCTCCTGGTACCTGAGGCAGCACTTGCAAGGCAGGGCTTACCCAAGCGGTGTGGGAGCCACGCAGCATGCTTGGATTTTACCCCTGGTTGGCTGGAGCGCTCCTGGGGTGATGGGGACATCACTGAGCCTGTGAGCCAACCACAAACAGGCTGAGCTGAACGGTGCTGCCAAGGGCAGCCCGAAGATGTGCTGGCGGATGGGACCTTTGGGGATGAAGTTTTGATTTTTTGATCCTTGAGCCAAATTAAAAGATTATTTTTCCCCTCAATGAGCAAATCCCCTCTTCCCCTTCCTGCTCGTCCAGACACCTGCTCCTCTGCAAAGAACGTGCACCACAGAGGAATGCCTCCTACCACGTGTCCCACTGTCCTTTCTGTGCACTTTGATCGGGATCCTTTATACTTTCTTTAGATGGTGCAAGTCAGACTCCGTGCTTAGATGTGGTAATAATGCTGAGGGTTCTCACATGACTAAATGCTGTTAACCTTTTGCTATTATTTGTCTTAAATGTCCCCATGTGCTGCGGATGCCTCTGTTGCTATCAGAGCGTGAATCCTAAAGGAATGCTATCAAACATGATGGGGAGTGCACGGCCTTCTGTAGTGGTAATGAGCAGCTCTGTGTGTCTGCAGTCCTGGGGGTTAATGCCTGGAGCTTTGCAAACAGGAAGGATCAGAAATATGATGAGAGATGAGTTTGGTAGCAGCCCAAGTGTGTGGCCATGAATGCAGGGCGTGCGCTTGGAAGAAGACCAATGGATTGCATTGGTTTTGCATTGTGGGATGTGGGATGCTCACAGACCTCAGTGCTGCAATGTGAGAAGAGGATGGGGCTCCCCCAGCCTGGAAGGTTGCCTAGGAGGGAGTTAATCATGCATTTATCCTCCAGAGGTGAAATTTTGATTTTACTATGAGCTGGATACCCAACTGCCCACCCTGGGCACAGGGGACAACTTCTGTTAATTTGGCTTTAATTTCAGCATCACTTTCCCAGCTTCTCCCTCGAGGCCAATAACAATTCCCAAAGGATTCACTCTCCCCTTCCCAGTGTCTCTTTGCTCTTCCAGAGAAGAACAACAAGAGCAAGAGAAACATGCAGACCCACATCATGTGCTGTGGGAGCAGCACCCACACAGAATCCCCAGCGAGGTGGCATGGGGTACATCCATATTCATGGGGACCTGCCACTGGTCAGATTCCTTTCTGACCCCCTGAAAACAGCATGGAGCACAGCCTGTGCCCCCTGCCCTGCCCAGGCAGACGGAAGGCAGCAGCTTTTTAATTATTAAAATTAGTGCATCCTTGAAAACAAGCGGCGCGCTTTTGGCTTTGCAAAATCATTGCTTTCATGAGAGAAGCAGTAATAAAATTAACTGACAGAGAGGAACAAACAAGTGGCACAGATGTAAATATTATATAATCTGCATTTCCTAAAATATCCCCGGCTTGGCATCAGGCGTTGGATGCAGAAGACGAGCAGAGCAAAGGATGCTGATAGAAAACAAATAATAAGAGCAGGCAAACAGCAATTAATCACTCTGCCCGTGTTTGCAGCCACGCTTTGTGCCAGGTGCTGGTGGTGCTCCACGTCCCCTTAGTGCACGTCCCGGGGTCCCCCAGGGCAGGGTGCTGGGGGCTGTGGTCCCCTGCATGTTCCTGTGTCTGAAGCCATGCTGGGGAGCGGTGTCCCACCCCTGAGTCACTGCCTGCTGCTGTCACCTGCGGGGCTCAGCGGGAGGAGCGGTGACTAATGCACCGGGGTGACACATGGCAGGGAAACGTAAATATTGTCCTTCAGCATTGTGCCTGCTGCACCTCCAGAAGGAAACCGGGTTTCTTTCCATTTGCAAACACGAGCTGGCACGGCTTGGCCCTGCCTGGGTCAAAGCTCCCTGTGCTGGAGGCGATGGGGCCGTGTTGCTGCATCCTATGGCTGCGGCAGGGTCTGCCCAGCCCTGTGCTTGCAAACCCCTTCGCAACGTCCCAGCTCCGTGCTGTGCAGTGAACCTCTGCTCTCCACCACAGGGCTGCTGGCCTGTCCCAGGATCGATACCCCAGAAATTAACCGCAGCCCTTCTGCACGGCGGCCGTGCCCGACATCGCTGATCAAAACTCTTTCCTTAAGCTGGGAGACAAGCCGGGGAACTCGCTGACGGCGATCGATGGGAAATTAACTGCGCCTTTGGCCTGATGTCTCCAGCTTGACGGGGATGCTGCGGGGGATGAACTCCTCCCTGATGCCAAAGGGGCCGGTCCCGGCTGGCTCTGCCTTCCTTTTCTTCCTTTTTCCTTTTCCATCAGACTTCAAACAGCTCCTGAGGCTGAAGGAGAGCTGGGGCAGGGGCGTGCACGCCCTGGTACCCCACTATCATCCACAGAGAGGCGGTCAGGATGCAGGAATTGCGCTCCATCCTTTCTTGGTGCTTCACCCCCCTCCATAACCTCACCTGCACCACAGAGGAGTCATTGCTGGGACCATTCTGAGGGCAGTGGGGACAAGTTTCCCGGCCTCATGAGCATCCCTCAATCCCAGGGTTATTCAGAAACAGGGCTGCAGGCAGGCACGCGTGCTGACGCTTTGAATACTCTTCCAATCCCATGTCAGACACACAATCACCGCACATGAAATAGGTGAGGGCCGTGTTCCCCCAAGGCACGGCCTTTATCATGAGCAGCCTACGAGCATTTAGCATCAGAGGGAAAGCGAAATCAAAGGAATAAAAATAAGTAAATGATTATAGGGAGCAGAAAATCTTTTGCAAAATTGTTCCAATTGCCTTTGAAGCGCCAGCCAGAGATACGATTTCTTTCAGTATTATTACGGTTTTGAAGAGAAATCTGTATTCCCCACAAAGCGGGTCGCTGCTGTACTTTTTCTAAATGCCTGCAATCTCATCAGCGCCATATTAGAGCAACGTTTGGAATTCAAACCAACTACAGGAGCGGATGAACACGGTGGTAATGGCATGAATTAGGCAGCAGGGCACAGGACTGAGGCAGCGCTGATTTACGACACCCAGGCAGGAGCAATCAAAGGCATCGCACCATTCCTCGCCGCCCTGCATGCGCCTCTTTGCATTTTATTTATTCCTGGTGGCCGGATTTTAGGGCTCAGTTCTTACCCTACCCCACTCTGCTGCCCTCCTTGCCACAGCCCAGCAACTCACTGGAAATCTCACAGCAGCATTCCTGAGAATCTAATGGCAACATGCAGCTGTGCATAGAACTTGATCAACGGACTGCAGATACTAAAAGGGGCATGTGACCCCAGTGGCCTTGCACTGTTGGCACTGAGGGCTCCTGCATGTGGCTGCAGGGACAGGTTTGCTCGCAAAATGCAGCCTCTGGACTTCAGAAATACACTGCATGTCTAATCCTGGGACCAAATCTCTTTCACCTTGCGAGGTGCATTGCTGGATAAAAAGAACACAAAGTACGGGTTTGTTTTGCATCCCCCCCCCCCCCCCCCCATCCTGGGGCTTTCTTTTCATGCAGGGGCAGAAGCCAATATTTGCTCTCTGGGCTTTCTCGTGCTCCTGCATGCATTTCAGGCTGCTCTGCCCTTTGCCTGCAAACAAGAGGGAGGCTATGGCTATGCAGTCCCTCAACTCCATCTCCCACCTCAGCCTCCTTCCAGCAGCTTAGAACTCAGTATCTGAACAGCAAACAGGTGTCATTCCGTGCTTGGTCCTCCTACTGCTCCAGGGCAGAAGCGATGCTATGGCAATCAGCTTTGTTTGGAACCCTAGAATCTTTAATGTTGGAAAAGACCTCTCAGATCCCCATCCCACTTACCCCCCTGTGCCCACTGACACGTCCCTTGGTGCCACATCTCCGTGGTTGTGGAACACCTCCAGGACAGCGATCCCACCACTTCTGGGGCAGCCTGTGCCAATGCATCACCGCTCTTGCTGAGGAGAAACAGCCATCCTGAACCTCCCCTGGTACAACTAGAGGCCGTCACCTCTCATTCTAAAAAGGGTTGTCAGTCACCGCTCTGCCTGCCCTGTGCCTCTTTTCCCTTCATTTCCACCTTCCAAACCTGTCCCACCTCCTCACTCACGCACACAGACCATCTCGCGGCGTTAGAAACTTCAGAGGGCCCTTAGATTTTAAAGGATCAGTGGGAAAAGATGCGAGGCGCCTGGTGCGTATTCAGGCTTTGACTTCCAGGCTCCGTGGCGAAGGGCACGAACCCAGCCCAGGGCTCTGCCACCCGCTGCCTTTGAGAAGCGGGAGTGAGAGAAGCGTTCGACTGCGTTACGTCTGAACATCAGACAGCCCTTGATGTGACTTACAGGCTGGGCTGTGTCGGTTCGGAGACACTCGTCTGCCCACTCCTGCTGCCGTGCATATGTGAAAAGCGATGGCACACGGATTTCTCCTCCAAAACTCCCCTGAACGAACGCTCTCGTTGTCCAGCAGTGCCTCCCCCAGCGAAAGTGGGAGGACATCAGCATTCAGAACGAGCAGACAACTAAAAAGACGCCCTTATTTCACTGAAAGGAGAAATACATTCGTTCGCTTAACGCGCTCATCAGTGGGATGCAGGCTCATTTGCAGGCGCAAGGAGATCCGTCACGCAGGGCAATGTGCGGTGCTCAGCAGTTCCACGGGAGATGGGGACAGCAGGGGACACTGGAGGTTGCTGTATTGGCTGCCGGAGGAGGAACGCGCTTCCCTCTGGCTTTCCTACACATGAGTAGGTGCACAAGACCTTGAATACCAAAGCAGGGCTCAGGATGGGTTTGGAGGTTCTTGGCCGGGCATAATGAGGGAGAAGACACAGGAATGGGAGCCTTTGTGACTAATAAAGGGAAGTGTATGCGGAAGGCTCCCAGAACGTCACACTGTGACAAGATCAACCTCAGCTGGCAGCTTCCTGATCCGAATTGCTAAGTGGCAGGAAATACTGCATCCCCCATCCTGCCATGGAAACAAATGCACCTGGTGACAGCAGCAATACAACAACCGTGCCCCATGCGGGTCTCACGTCATGGCAGCTGAGATTTGCAAGGATGGAAGAACCCAAGGAATGGAGTTTGGGGACTTTGAGGGGTGCCACATCCCTGGGTGCTGTTTGTGCTGAACCAAAGCCAGGGAGAGGTGGTGCCTGCAGCCTTGCAAGCAGCTCTCAAACAAGGGTGTGTTGCTTTGTGCTTGAAGCATGACCCAGCACACTGTGCCTTTCCTGCAGGTATTTTAATGCAACTTTGCTGCCGAGCTCCTAAATCTGCTTTTATTGCTGCTGAAGTCCCTTTGTCCCTTTGGCTGTGGGTGGAGGTGGCTCGGTGCTGCCCACCCTCGCTGTCCTGCTGCCAAGCAATGGGGATCACTGCAGTGGAGGTGACACTTTGGCCAATGTCTGAGTGAATAAAACCCACCCAAAAGGGACAGCCTGCATGGGGACACTCCATCACCAGGCAGAAGGAAATCCAGGGCAGGAGGCCCTCTCAGAAGCATAAACGTTTAATCAATTCTTGCTTAACTAGGCAAACCTTTCTCAGATAGAAGTTTGCGATTATTACCTGGATCAAGACAGCTTAATTAAGCAATTAGGATGTAAAGTTAACGGCCCTTACAGAATAAACTGCAGTGCCTTTATTTCAGAATTGCTCATGCACGTCTGAGGGTCACAGCTTGGGAAAGGCCCACCTATTTCTTTTCCTCCTCTCCCCAAAATATTAACAACAAATTACAAGCCCGGGTCACATCCCCGGTCACTCGGAGGGCTTTGGCCTGGATCGGGATGCAGCACATCATGGCACGAGGCGCAGCGATGGATCGCAGCGAGGCGATGGCTCCTCGGGGAGCGGCTGCAGCCAGGACGGCTCAGCACACGGCAGCAAACAAGGCAGAAAGATGACTCCAGGGAGCAATGCGCTGCTCCACAGTGAGCACCTACTGAGATCAGCCAGCAGCTTGCTAACGATTTTCAAGCCCGGGCAGAAGGGCCCGAGGAGCATCCCTGGTCAGGTTTCTGTACGCAGGACGCATGGGCTGACTCTGCCTCGTTTGCACGCTCTCTCCATCTGCTTAGGGACGCTGTGCCCATTGCAGGTCTCCAGTTTTGGCAGCACAAATGCCCCTCAATCACAGCATCATGAAATAGCAATGGGAAAGCAGTGGCACATGCAAGCTCCCCCTACCCCGTGATGGATCTGCCTGGGCATGCTATGAATGAGCCGTCTTGATGTTGCGGCCAGCAGTGCTACATGACACAGCTCCTATCATTGCCGGGCTGAGCAAAGCCAGCATTTCACAGAATAAGCCTACCGGGTTCATAAGCTCCTTAACCTCCATCTCTGGTGACCTAGAAACACCATCGCTGCTTTAGTGTCCCATGTGTCACATCCTCCCCTGCCCACGGATGGATCTGACAGCTCCTGATGCTCGGAAGACAGGCTGAGCCCGAGGCTGAGCCGAAGGAGTGGAGCATGACTGAGGGGAGTATAAAGCTGAGTGATTTGGGACTTGGGTCATAAAATCTTCATGGTAAGTAAGAAGAACCCCCTGAGGCTTGAAATTGTAAAAATTCTGGTTCCAGGCTGTTGGTCCTGGAAATTAAATTCCCATTCTGCAGTCTCAGATGTGCCTTACGCAATGCACACTGGTGCTCTGGGAGCAAGAGGGGATGCTGCCAGCCTGCATCCAACCACAACCCCAAAAACAAAGCACCTCGCTTGGTCCAGCACCCTGAGGAGACGATGAGTTTGGAGCTCACAGGAAAAATGATCACAAAAGTGCTACGCTCTGAGAATAGGAATATTTCTCTGCTATTTCCACTCCTGCAGTCAACAGCATGAGTCCGACACATCCATCGATGTGCGTCTCGCTCCAATGCTAGCAGTGCTTTGGCTGCTTGGGTGGGTGTTCGGCCACGCTCTGCCTTTTGGGGTCTGAGTCAGTAGTAGCTGAAGTCAATGGGAATCTTACTAAGAGCAATTACAACAGATGAAGAGAAGGGTGAGAAGGAAATAGGTTTCCCTTTCAGAATATGAATCTGAACGGCTCCCTAGGGGCTGTCCCTTTAAGGAAGTCTAAAATCATATTTAAGACTGCAGGCACAAAACACGGCTTTCTTTCTTAATATCTTTGGGTAATTAAAATCTGACAGTCGGGGAGGATTAGCGCAGGTTATATATAGTATTTCAATTTAAACTTTTTCTGATCCCTTGAAGTTTCTACTTATTATTTTTTAAAGAAACTTTAATCTCGCAACCGCGGATTTGCAAATGAGACCTGCAGCAACGAGGTGCGCGTCGTGTGATGCTGACATGTTTGATTTGGAAGATAATGGGCTGACGGAAGCTGTGAGGGCTGAGGATGTGGTCAGAAAAACACAGGAGTGGGAAAACCGATCTCGACCGGAATTAATGCTTTGAAAGCAGAGGTGCCAAGGCTGAATGAGCTGAAACTCCAAACCAGAGATGCCCAGATGTGGCCCTGCCTCCATCACGTGCTCAAGAGCTGCCTCCAAAACAATGCAAGCCAAGCTGAGACCCAAAGCAGAGATGTGTTTTCCCACTGGGGAAAGGGAGAGAGAGGCTGGTCCCAAAGCCATCAGACAACTAGAGCTTTGGGTGGGAGGAGGACAGAAATTTTAAGCAGGAAAGTCAGGACTTCAGTAAGCTGCAAAGCAGTTTGGAAGCACAATCAAGAGCTTGCAAAAATATCTCGCAAACCTACCGTCCAGAGGTGTAAAAATAGGAATGAATGCCAATTTATTGCTCGAATAAACTCCTTCCCAAGGGATGCCCAGAGGCTGGCGTGCTCCAGGATGGAGCAAGGAGCTCCATTCCCTCTGGTCTCAGTCACATGGGAAACAACGGCCCTACATTCAGCAGATAATGATGAATCCTCTTTAGGCTCCCCTGATAGAAAGTCACTTGAATAATCTATAAGGCATGCTTGATTGAATAGGGGAAAAACCAACAACGGCGCAGCAAACCGAATCAGCGCTCAACAGCAGCACAGTGTTTGCTTCCTGCCAGGTCCTCCAGGACCATGCCCTCCTCCCAGCTCACCTCAGAAACGTCACAGACCTCAAACACAGTGAAATTTGAAATAAAGCACTCAATGCCCATTGGCTACCTTGGGGGGATAGCAACAAACACAGTTATTTATCATTGGGCATTCCAGCTAGAAATAAAATATCAATTGTAATTTGTCACGCTGAAAACACGGCATCATTTTTCATTCCCCGTTCCCCCCCCTTCCACCCATCAACAAAAGTGGGTGGAAGTCAAAACTGCTGAGCAAAAATATAATGTATGTACATAAGGAAAGGAAGCCAACGAGCGGGATTACAATTTATTGCAGAGACCGTAGGCGGCGTATATGATTGCACACTAGAAAATCGCCAGAGATGCAGATATTTTGCTTCTTATTTACTTTCTTTTTTTTCTTCGCAAGTAAATAAGATATTCAATAAGAGATGGCAATTTTCTCTCTGTATCCTACAAGCAGCTCACTATTTCTGATGATGAGTCGTAATTCCAACATTTCGCCTTCAAAAACAGCACGCACACAAACACCCCATCTTCCTCACCTTCTGTTTTCCTAATGGAAAAGGTCTGTTCTTGTAAGAAATTACCCTTCATTTATGAAAACCTTTTGATTACTGAAAAAAAAAATCACTACTGAGCCATGCTGATGTATGGTATTGTATTTCTCCTCTAAGCTCCTTCTAAGAAGTCGTTGGGATTGATACAAGAGTCAGACGACATCAGCGGGACCTGCAGGATCTCCATCCCATTGGTTTTTGTGCTCCTTAGCTGCATGGACTGGGAACATCTGATGCCATTTCTGGGAGGAGAAGTGCAGGGACGCATCTGTCACGCCAGAGGGGTTAATCCCAACCAGCTGCTAGAGGGGCCATTTGCAAAGCAGTATTTCCAGCTGGTGCAGGAGCAGGACAGCACCAGGCCAACCCAACGCTCTGCCAGCACTGAATATCAATGGTGCTGAGCCACTGCCAAGAGGAGCATTTACCCTCACTCCTTCTCAAAGGAGACCTTCGGGGAAGCCACTGAACCACTGCCACATCTGCAGCAGCCCTTGTAAGGCCACAGTTCTGGGGCTATGGGGCCAGTTGCCAAGCATACATTCCATGCCTTTATCTGTTTTTGGGGAACCAGCTTCCACTGGGAAGCAGCATCCATCAGACCATCTCTGTTGGCTCCTAGCAGGACCCAGAGGGTGCTCAGAGCAAAGCTGTAAGAGCCAAGCAACAGCGTGATGGGTGGGAAGAGAGGAAGGAGGCAGAAGGAAGAGAGCCCATAGAGCAAACGTATAAGATGAATGAGCTGCTCAACTCCATCACTTTCATGTTTTTAGCCTAGCAAAACGATGCTCACATGGGCACAGAGGTGCTCACACACCTTTCCTTCTCCTTTCCCAACTCTTGTGCCTATGGCTGACCTCAGCTGATGCTGGCATGAAAGCTCACACAGCACCTGCGCCCAGGAAGATGAGCCCACGGCTCTAACAGCACTGCAGGAGCAGAAGCCAACTGTGCTGAGCCACACACCCAGGCTGTGCCCTGCAGCACAGAGAGCTCCTGGGAAGATACCCCCCAGACACAGCATTAGCTCCCCGCAGCTCAAAAAAGGCAGCAAATAACACCGACATCAAAACGAGCACAGGACAATCTGGCTGTCATCCAGTTTATCCAAATATTGCTATTTTTGGCTTTGTTTGACTTTCTTTGCAGCTCAGAGGCACATCCCAAGATCCTGGTGCTTTTGATCTGGAAAGTACTGAATAATTCCCTTTAAACAGCAATAAAAGAGGAATTTTTGACACCGCAGCCATAGCAACAACTGATGTCATAAGTGCAGGAGCGTGACTTCATGCAGGACTGGGGAGCAGAAGGAACTTTTGCTCATGAGCAAACACCACCCGTGGAAGAGCTGGGAACAGAGAAAACTGAGCAAACGCTCGCTACTTTGCATAAACGTCATGTAGCTCAGTGCTGTGAGGAGGGATGCCCCTTCCTGCAGCACCAGACCTGATGTTAAAGCGAGGGTCCTGCACGAAGACACAACTTGGAGTCACAGATTTCTTGGAGACGTCATATAACAGGACAAGTGCTGCAGGCGTTAACCCATTCCCAGCCCTCACAGGGCCTCTAACATTGGGCTGCCCACATTGTGAGGCATTTCCATTGAGACCAAAGGTGCTCTGGTTCCTCTTGGCACTTGCAGTGAACTTTAGCAGTGCTGAGCCTCAACCTGGGTGGGAACTGAGGGTCAGTAACCCTTCCTGGGGCCAGCTGGCTGTGGCTGCAGCAGAAATTGTCCCTTTGTAAAGGGGATATTTGCACTGGGTTGTACACAAGCCATGTGGGTGTGTAAGGCTGATGGCTGCTGCAGTGAAAGACTCAGCTCCATTTGCTCCTCATGCATCCCAGGGACAGCTTGCAGGATGGCTCTCTGCCGCCGCTCCTAAAAGGCATCCTGGCCAAAAATAAAATGTACCGAGGCATTTTAAATTCAGCCTGGAGGCAATCTCTGTCTGCAGCCCTTGGTTCACATCACCATCTGGCAGGAGGAGCTGAAATCCATTTCCATCAGCGGGGCTGCCAGCAAGCAGAGCGGAGCGAAGGTGGGAGCTGGTTCCTCCAAGAGCCATGGCTCCTCCCGAGCTCCTCCTGCCTGGCAGCCTCCCTGTGCAGCACCAGGGGAGCAGGAGGGGTTTATGCGAGACAGTGCTGTCACTGCCTAAATCCGCCACAAAAAGCAAACTCAGAGAGGGCTCTGTCTCTCCAAGTTTGTGATGTGCGTTCTGGGGCCCCAGCCAAGGCTGGGGAAATTGAGCTGCTCGCAGGCTCATTAGTTAAAGGTTTCTATCTGCTGCTCCATAACTGCTATGCAGCAAACCCAAATTTCTTCCTCATGAGCAACCTGAAAACTAATGGGGGCAGGGGCCAAAGCCCCACATCCCATCACAGCATCCCCACACACAGCACCTGCACCAGAGAGAAACCGGAGGGCACCTCTGGGTGCCCATGGTGTGCTTAACCCCAAGCCCAAAATGAGGCAGAGCAGAACATGAGAGACAATCCTCTAAAGATATCGTGCACCCACACGCACGTATCAGGCAATGTTGTGTCAGGGAACATGGTACAACAGAGAGCTTTGTCTAAAGGGAATCCAATTTCCCTCCATGGCAGAGCCTGACTGCCTGCCAATAACAAATAGATTCATTTATAAAATCTCTGTCATTGTCACCAGGCAGGTTTCTGCAGGGCTGCTGAGAAGCAGGCCCATGGCCAGGCTGCATCATTTGCTGCTCCATCCCAAATATTCCAAAGCTATTATTCGCATCCACCTGGGGAAACAGATTTCCAGTAGTTTGCAAATACCATCTTTGGAACAAAAGCCATCTCCCTTCTGCAGACAAACAGCATTTCCTTCACCAAATGGAAACAAATGGCAGGACAGTGACTTCACGTTTGGTTGTTATCCCTGAGATTAGATATCCTGAAATAACAACAACAAGAAGGCTGAAGGCAACAGAGGAAATTCGTCTGAGCTCACAGCCCTTCAGCACAGGGAAAGGGCAGGAGATTACAGTGCCCACAGCGTGGGACAGGATCAAATCTTTCCAAAACAACAGGTTGTGAACCAGCACACACAGCCCCACGGAGGAGCTGGAAGTCAGAGCAACTCTCATCTGCTTACACAGCCCACGCTTTTACAAAGCCTGCAGTAATTAAGGTACAGCTAATAACTCTGTGAACGCAGGATGGTTTCATAGGGAAGTCTGCACGAGAGGAATTTTTGGTTAGGGGAAAGCTGAGCAACCCATGGGTTACCAGTGAAATCTTCCCTATGTGAAATCCCAACCTGTTGTGAACAACGATGGATGGAAGCACGGGGGTTCCCATACTGCACAAGGTGAAGCTTGCAGCAAAAGACGTGTGCGTAAGGAAGCTCCCATCGCTGGGCAGAGGGGGAATGGGAAACTTGTTGAATTAACCCAGAGATTGAGCACCCAGCTGTTGTGGAGTTGACAGGCATAAAAGAATATTGCGCTTGGAGGTCCTCTGCCACAGAGACCAACAACTTCTGCTGCAATGGGGCTATCAAGAATGGGGATTGTGCTTCATGGGGCTGATTTGTGGCCCTATAAAGAAGAGACAAGATCTCTCTATTTTCTCTTTGAGGAGAGAAGGCTGTGCCCAACAGGGCTGCACAAAACTCCATTTGAGCATTCAGGTGTTCCAACATGGCAAAACTAAAGGCGTCATATTATTACTATTAATTATTGCTATTATTGCCTTAATTTCTAAGGCATCAATCTCCATGCTATCTGGGACCCGAGACATAAATTTAGCACAAAATTAGCATACATTAGCTAAATTAATGTAACGTACCATATGTGGCAAAAAATAACGTAACAACGTGGAATAAATTACAATAATTTAACATCGACTCTCAGGACTTGATGAGAACGTAAATCTTCTTTAAGAACCAGGATTAAAGCAAGAAACATGAAAAAGTGGATTCCTTTTACAAAGGAGCAGCCTTTGCAAACACAGTGTTTTGAAACACAGTTCATTTAGTAAAAGGTTTCATCCAATTTGCCACTTAATGGCACTGCCTTGCAATTACAACATTCCCTTTCACCCAAAGCGCCTGCAGCACTCTGCAAATAATAATTCCCTTTGTGCTGCGTCTTGCAAAGCCACAAAGCACCAACACCCGCAGTTCTGAGGTGCCCCCCGTTTCCTCACCCGCTCTGCATTTTGCTCCGATGATCAGAGGAGCACACGGGCACACAGAGCTTTATTGCAACCTCTGCTCTCCTGTCTGCTGGGAAGCAGCAATCGCAATTTCCCCCCCCCCCCCACGAGGAGCATTTTGCTGCCGTTAGCGCTGCAGAGCCGCGACCCCCGGTGCCCCCAGGAGAGGGGCAGAGTCGCAGCGCTGCCCTTGAAGCAGGCAGCGGGAGTATATTACTCATAGGAAATCCATTACTCAGGATGATGAATGCCTTTCCCTGCCGTGGTGCTGGTAGTTTTCTGAATTAAAACTCGGACACGTGCCGCAGCTCTGTAAGGATGCTCGTTTGCACGGCACGTCACGTTGGCCCATGGAGGGAATGTCGGTTCTGAATACCAATCCTGCACCCACCAGCAGCTGCTGGGAGGGGGGCTGTGCAATCAACTGCTCCAAAAGCTCTCACCTTCAGAATGACAAAGTGTTTCGGCGCAAACTTAAATGCTCCAAACCTTCAGGAATCCAGGCTGTTTTAGACAATCACTCGAGTTATGACGCAACGAGAGAATGCGGCAACGCTGGAATTTCCTGAGGAACAGAAACTTTGAGTTTTGCTCGGAGCGCGTTCAATATTATGACAGATTCTAAAGCTGCAAAGAAGGTGATGAAGGAATATTAATGATATTCTCAGATCAGCAGTAAAACACACAGGCGTTGCTAATAAATTGTGGCTGCTGCTTCCACCATTAGGATGGCAGGTGGATAGGAGCTCCGCTGCAGACGTTTTCTGTTGTACTTTGCTGGAAGAAGTGGAAGAGAGGCTAAAGGCAGAGACACTGCGCTGGAAAGAGCCTGTGAAACTCAGTAGTGATTCATCAACTTAAAACAATGCAGACAGCAACTGAGGGAACTATTATAAACCCAGGAAGGGTAGCGTAAAACCTCAGAATTATTCATCAGTCCCCAGCCCAGGCCTCTGCTTGAGCTTTTCATCTTGCAAATAAGATGTCAGATCTCAGGAGGCTTAATTCAGTCTCCGCTTCCCCAATTTGGAGGGCCATATATAACGACGTGCCATTAAATACCCCACGTTCGCAAATTTCTACATTTATGGGCTTCGTTTTAAAACGCCACGGCTATCTTTTCATGTCAGTAGGAGATATGACAGAGCTCTTCGACGAAGAGAACCGACTATAAAAGGTGCTAATAAAGAAATCAATCTAACATTACAGCGCGTATTTAGAATTAATTCTACTTGGTGCCCCCCCCCCCCCCCCCATCAGCAGTAGACAGTAAACCTAATAACGGCAGGATCATCTGAAAAGGTGCAGCCTTTGATTTAAAAACTGATGTGCGTCAGGGTAATGGGATTAAAAATGAATTGCTGCTCCTAATAGCTTCCCACCAGCATCTATCTCGCTGTCAGGGCTTCCCAAACAACCCAACACAAAAGCTCAGCCTGAAATTAGCTCATTTCATTTTAAGACTCTCCTTAACAGTCTTCAGAATGAATTCTTGTTACTTTGCAACATAATCTTAGAATTAAATATCGGCTAATTTTTTTTTTTTTTAATATACTGATAGCACACAATGGGTTCCTCACTTAGCAACGGTGCCTTGCAGATGAAAACAGAGTGAATCCTTGCAGGGAAATTGGGCTCTAGGCACTTTCCTTGCTGCATTAGGAGAGCACAGCAGCAGCAAGCCCCTCTCCGTGCACCAAGGCAGAGCCCAATGTGGGACATGGGAAGCTCAATGAAAACTGCACCTCCCATATGTGGGATGCTGATTCTTCCCCCCTCATCTGAAGGCTGGGGATATGCTGGAGCACAGAGAAACACAAGGCAAATGAGGCTGTTGACTCCGTTCTTCAATTTATATTCTCATGTATTCCAGGGTGCGCTCTCAATTGACGACCGCGTCCCGTTTTTAACTGCAGCCTTGACACCACTCTGTTTCTTCAGTGTACAAACCTGTCAGGGTTACTGGCTGAGAGTGAACATAAAAGCATTTCCCCCCCCCACCCCCCCCATTTCCTCCAGTCTTAGAGTTTTCACGTATCCGAAGAGAAACAAAAAGATGATGAGTCTTTGATACTCCACGGCACACGTTGTGCAGAGATCACTTGGTTCCTTCGTGGTGTCAGCACCCAGCTCCCATACCCTGCCTGCCACTCGAGCAGGGGAGGTGGCTTTGCTCCCGGTGCAGACATCTCAGAACAAGCACAGATGGAGACAGATCCAAAACAGACGCAGGGCTTTGCCTCCTGCCTGGCACCTCCTGTATTAAAGGAGCTAATTTCAATACCCGTCTTCTAAGGGATTTTTTTTTTTTTTTTTTATAAACAGCGCTGGAAAATATCCTCCTTCCAATTATGACAAATATCTTGAAGGTAGAGCATCCTTTTAAACATTAGAAACCTTATTAAATCTAAATTAAATGCTCGCTAATGGGCATTCATTGACAAAAGATGTTTCCAGAAGTAATGAGCAGGTCACCTCGCTGGTGTATTACTGCTCGACCTTGGCTTCCCCCAGAGACAGCCTCAGATAATGCACCAAGTGCTTGGCTGATGAATGACTGACGAAATGCTCTTGACCTTAGGAGGCACTCCAAAGAGATGAGCAGTTAATGATGAAAGGCTCCGGAAAGAAATTGTTTTAATTTCAGGCCATAACATGCAATTTTCTAGCCATCGCTTGGGGGAGGGGAAGGAGAGAGGAGGTTATATTTCAATATTTAACAAAACAGTTCAACTGCGTCACGGAAAGGCTCTGCTTTCAGCTCATGTATGCCGTGAGGGATGCACAACACTTCCTCCTCTAAATACATTAGACATAGCAAGTCTTCCCCCCTCATCTTCAGTGGGTGTTGCTCCTCCCAGCACGTGCTCACCATCCTCCAAGCCATCCTTGGAGAACCCCAATTTGTCCAAGGGGACACCAGGTGCTCAAACAGCTTGTCCTATCCCTTCATGCTGTGCCACTGTGGGTCTCTTCTCCCCAACCTACAGCATCAGCCAAGGTGCCTGAGAGAGTCCAACACCTGTTTGTCAGCCTGCAATTGCCTCAGCCCCTTAAGCATTTGTTTTTTCTCACATTCTGAAGGCAATAAAAGTAATGAGAAGACTGATTGTGCCATCTGCTCCCAAGGATTTTCACCTGCTCTGGCAAGGCAATTTGTTTCCTTGACTCTATCACACACCATCCCCTGGGCAGCAGCAGGCAAGCTCACCAGTCTGCGTGCCTTTTCCATCCTACATGGGATTTCCCAGCAGAGATGCTTGCTGGAGATTTGCACCATTTTGTAAACCATGACAAAAAAAAAAGAACCATCAAGGTGTATCCCTTCACCTAGAAGCAGATGGAGAAAGGGTGGAGAAGTTGTTTATGAGTTGGACATGAGACAGAGTCTGGCTCAAAACTGCTTCATGTCTTGGGGTCAAGTGGAGATCAATTAGGGGTGACACAACCCAGTAGTCAGGGCTGTGCCAGCGTTGATATTGCAGGAGCATCCAGAGAGGGATGTGGAGATTTGATTGCCCAAGAGAAAGGATGAACAAGAGGTACAGAGAGAAAGGATTGAGGGTGACTGCAAGGAATTTGTTCTCTCAATGAGGTTGTCTGGAAAATGAGTAGGAGAGGAGGAAAGAAAAAGGAAAAAAAAAAAAGAGATCTGGTCTCAATAATCAAAAGATTAACTTGGAAAGAGTAGCTGCAAGCACAGTGAAGCCTCTAAGAAGCCAGCATGGGGCAAAGCTTGCCAGAGCTGCAGGTCCCCCCATGGAGCTGGGCTTGGTGACAATGGCAATTTGCATTCATCTGGGGCACTTCATGCTTGGGACCCAAGAGCTCTTTGACAGACACTACTGAAACATCGCAGCTTGCCTTGTGAATATCAAGGCTGCACGCTTGACGCTCTGCTAACTTCAGATACTGAGAGCTGGGAAGCTCACTCATAGACCCAGAGAGAGACAGTGGTAGTTGGTAGTGAGACCCTTCACATCTTCCACATCAGCTACCGGCTCCCATTTCATCCTTCTCCTCAAAGAAATGAGAGAGAGCTTTTTTTCTTCCCTTGTAGTTGAATGCAGCAAAGATGTATTGGTTCAATCTAAAGGCGCAGCAAATAGTCACAGGGCCTTGGCTCCAGAGGGATTTTCTGTTCTTTTTTATACCAACTAATTACATTAAAACAAATTCTCACTGTTGAGAACGTTGGAAAGCGTCAGCTCCTGTTTTTGTCATCCGGCCTCACAATGCCCATTCTGGCTGGGTTTGCTTAACACTTCCATCAACCTTTCAGGGCATTTTGCTTATGAAACCGCAGGGGGGAAAAGGAATTTGTGACTTGGAAGCTTCTGTTCAGCTGCACTTTCAGTTGGCCAATGTCCTGAGTTCTGAAGTGGTCCAAGCTTCTTTCTGCATGTTCATCCACATCTACCCATCACAAAGCTGAACCCTCAGAATGGGATGCAAAATGCTGATGCCTCTCTCTCCAGAAAAATTAAAAATGTTCTCCCATGCTTTGACAGAAACAGGGTACTTGATCCTATTCTTAAGGCATACAGCCTTTAATGAAGGGAAGATAAAGTTGTAGAGTCCTTTGGACGCTGCTCATAGTGCACAACTGTAGGCACCTAACTACAAACCAGAATTGTCCTGAGATAGAGAGCAATAGTGAAAGAGAAGCAAATGCTTCCAGAAGGCCGTTCTGAGTCACAGGAGACAGGATGGAAGGACCTTGAGAAAACCAATGAGCCCATTTCCCTTCCTCCAGGCAAGAACAGCTCCACCAAAACCACTCCTGACAGATGTTGGTCTGATCTCCTCCAGAATTTCTTCTGCTGCTATTTTAAGCCCATCACTTTTTGCGAACACAATGAACTTGTTAAAGGAAATAACAATAAAAAAAAAAAGGAAGCCTCTGCTTCTCTGTGGAAAATTTGAACATACCTGGTGAACTGTCTTTCCCCTTCAGCCTTTTCTTCTGCAGAAGAAACAACCCCTGTCCTTGTCGCTTCCCTCTGCTGGGGTGATGCCTGGACCATTCCAACCTTGCTTGATTCCTTCTTCCACTCATTCCCACTGCCTGCCCTGGTGCTCCTGACTTTTCACTGGGTATCCCCCCGGTCTCTCTTTTTCAAGGATGAGGAAAAAAAGACAAATATCCCCTCTTCTAAATTCCTGCATGTGAAGGTACGGAAAGGAGAAAATGGAATGGATGCCCTTGAGAAGGAGAGGTTTTGTCTTAAGTAGAGCCTGGATGGGCAGAGGGCTGACTGTTGCTGTGAACAAACAACAGGAGCAGCCTCAGCTCGTGCAGCCCCTTCCACGTGTACTCCTCTCACCCCATAACCAGACTAAAGGCAATACAGCTGCTCAGAATATGCAAGAGTTGAATCTCTCCTGAACTGTTTTCCTCTTCAAAGAGAAAAATCCTCCTGCTAATGGCTTGTAATCTCTCTGCCATTCCTCGTGGCAAGTAGCTGGTGAGTCTCAAAGGGCAGAGGAGCCGACTTCTGCTACTTTTGTTCCCACAGATGGGAAACATTGGCACTGACAGCTTGAGCTGTGCAATGTGTTTTACTCTGGGAGGAGAGAAGATGATGCTGCAGGAACAATACAAATGAAGCTGCAAAGCTGTGCAAGCCACCAACTCTGACGTTGTCCTCACCAGTCCCCAAAAAAACAACCTCACCATCCTTGTGCCTTCCACCCAAGCCATCCCTTATGCCTTCTCCCCTCTGCAACAGTAGGAGGGCTCTGGGCATCTGGAGGTGGTGCTGGACCTCTGCCACGAGAAGGACAAGCCACAAGAGATCCACTCCAGCAAGACATGGAGGCAGGCTTTTGGCCACTGTTCAGCTTTTTATTAATATCCCAGGCTGGGGGAAGGGAAAGCTGCTCTTCCTTTCATGGAGAAAGTGCTGAGAGGAGGGAGAGAGATATTTGTTTGAGCTTTCCACAGCCTTCAGGCTCTTGCTGCCCTGGGGGGTGTCTTGCAGGGATGTTTGCAGGTCAGCAGGAGGGCTCAGAGCTGTTCAGGTGGTCGGACATGTGTGTAAAACTCCTTTTTCATTATGTCTCCTGGTAGGTGGAACTGAGAGGAGGAAGAAATTTGTTTGCTTATTTATTTTTAATCCCAGCTTGCAGAGATAACCGATGCTCCAGCTGAAAGAGAGAAGCTGCAGAACTCAGACTGTTCTGGGCAGTTTTAGGGTGAAAAGTGTTTCTCTCTGCTCTTTCCACAGGACACAGCACATGGCCAACAAGGGAGGTGTCATCCCACCATTCCCCACAGGGACAGATTTGTGCTTTAATTGGAGCACCTGAGCTTCAAAACATCACCTCCTTGGCAATTACTTGCTTGAAGGCAGCCTAGATACCCCAAAGCTTCCCTAAGAAATGTGAAGTTACTAGTGGGAACAGAAAGATTTGGGGATTACCAGAAACAGTACCTGCGGGAGAGAGCTGGAGCAAGGACACATGCAATGCAACTTCCAAAGGTCATAGTTATTTCCAGGCCTTTTTTAACCTTTTCTTTTTCACCGAGGTTGGAGGTAAGGCTCTCACAGATGACACCATTAATTTGGAAATCAGGAAGCCCTCCAGGAAGATCTTTGGTGACAGCTCTGCTTTTCATTTAGCTACTGGAAAAGCCAAGGAGAGAGCAGAGAGCCCCGAGGGCACAGCAGGATGGACCCACAGCCCTGGACAGCCCACGTGCATTTCACAGAAGGAGCACTCAGACCTGGTTTGTCTCCACAGAGCAGAAATCAGCACGACACCAGGGAGGAGGCATCTACCTTTGCAAAAATGTCACCCTCGTTCCAGGAGTTCTACGCCTGCTGCACCAGGCAGGCACAGAGCGTGCTCCTCTTCACAAGGCTTTTGTGGACCCAGATTTAATTTGCCTTTGTGGGGGATCAACTCTTTCTTCCCTTTCAGCAGCTTTGTATGGTTAACCAGTTGGAATTTTCAAAACGCTCTAACTCATTCCCCGGGTCCATAATGGACTCTTGCTGAAATGAGGCTTTCGCGTCCAAATGGCATTTAATCCAGGCTTAATACCTTTTTCCCCTGCAACTAAATGCCTCACCTTTATTCTGTCACCACCAGCAGCACTGAGCATTTTCCTGCCAAAGCACACTAAAGCCACCAAATACCACAAACTCAGGATCTCACTGAGCAAATAACTGGAGCCCAGCCAGCCAAAGCCCCGGAGTACCCAGGCAGTGAGAACACGGTTGTTCTTGTAAACAACTTGCAGGGAACACATGGAACGGCCCTTTCTGAACAGTCTGCAGGGACAGGACCAGATTTTCTGCACCTGCATGTCCATCCCTGTGGCAGGGAAGGGACGCATCCAAGACCAAGTCATTGACCACATTTCAGAGCTTAATTTTAACCAGCCAGCATCTGCATTTAGAGCCAGTCCCCATTCAAACACAATGAAGATGCTCGGCTGACGGAGCTGTTAAGTAACAAAGCCAAACAGTTCAGACTGTACAGTCTTTGTGACCATGTTTCGCAGGGACTCTCCTTCAATCACTATTAGTGGCTTTAATAACTGTGATTCCTAACCCACTCCCTGCATTTTACGTGATGCCATATACACGCACACACTTTCTCTTTCTGACAAAGCCTTGAGTTTCTGGGAAGCCAGAGATCCCAGGGGCTGCCTAGAGCATCGCTGCTGTCAGAATACCTTATCAAGTAGGGTTTGTATCGCGCTTTTGCCCAGCACTGAGACCCAGAAGCAGTCAGACAGACAGGAGTGCAGCCCACCCTGCAGCCAGGCAGGAGGCTGCAGCTACTCCTGTTCGTGGGGAGACGCAAACCTGCTTGGCAGCAGCCAATACTAAAAGCAGAAGTTCACTCTGCCCATAACAGCCCATCGTACTGGCAGAAAGCTTGTATCCAGCAGGGCATGAAAATTATTTCTTGCAGCAGATTTTCTGTGCCAAGCTATAAAAATTGCCTGGTTTTCCGAACACTTGAGACACATCCCTTTCACAAACAAGAGCTTCATCCCCCAAGAGCACTCCTGCTCCCACTCTGCCCACTTTTTCTCTCCAGAAGGTTCACACATGCCCACCACTTCCTCGTGCCCATCCCCTGCCATCCCACACCTCCCAGCCCTTCCTTCACTGAGAACATGAAATCCACCACCGTTAGCATGTCCTCACCCACCCAGCTCTAACATTAGCAATTTAACTCTTGGACCTTCCACCTGAGCCCTCTGCCTGCACATCTCATCCTTCAGTGCTGCAGTGACCATGGTATGTATTCGCCTTGCACATAAAACTCCAGCTCTGCTGCCCACTCTGACAGGGCTATAGGCTTTCCTTACATGAAATCAAGGAGCGTGCTTTCCTGCCCTGATAAAATCACACTGACTGCATGAGGGAAAGATGTCACTAGAGCAGACCAATCCATCATAATTAGCAGTATGTACCATGAGCCACAGTTCAAGTTAGAGAAAGCAAACCCAGGAGTCAGATAGAAAAGGAAAACAAGCCAGGGAGTGTGCTCAAGTCTACTAGCTGAACAGCTAAATTTCCAGATCTGGCAACAGCAAGAGGTGGAGATGCATGAGACAACAGGGTGCTGGGTCCATGGGGTCCCAGGAAAATCTTAACAACCCCAAACAATCCCATGTGAAGCAGTGCTCGCTGCTCTGCCCATAGTGCTCCAGTCCCAACCCACGCTGAAGCACAAATGCAATGAGTAAAAACCAACTGTTATTACTGCCATGGTCATACAGTGGAACTGTTCCATAGGTTCCTTCCAAGCATCGCCTTCTGCAGCAGGAGGGGTGGGACCGAGGAGGACCACAATTGCCCAGTTCAGCAAAGTCAATGCCTTTGCTCTGGAATACTCCCACAGCTGGAGGAGCAAGGTGCCCATTGAGTGCCCTCGAGAGCAGTGTGACTGGAAGAGGGAATTGCACAAGCCAGGAGAGAGCGCCTGGGAGAAGCATGCAGGAGCAAGCTATTAATACCTGCCTGCACTGTCACTGGCTTTAATCAGCACTAACAATCCCTCACTGTCAAGAGCATTTCCACTCAGCCTCTAATTTAAAATAATTATTATAATAAAGATCCTACTAGAAAACATTAGAAACAGCTTCCTTGTCACTAAAACTATGCCTAGTAATTGAAAAACAAACCGGCAAAGAATTTATCAACCACACATGCAAGAGAAAAAGAACATTAACTACCATGCTGCAAAACCCTTTACTTGTCATAATGTATTAGGTGTTTCATTACACATCCTGCTGAAGCTGCAAACGCGTGGAAACCCAGCTCGTGTGTGGGAAGGAAGGGCCTAAAGAGGAAAGATCTTCCCAGGCAAATAAGATTTGTTAGTGTTGTCCTGCTCAGATGAAACAGCTGTCAGAAGGACAGGCCTCCTGCTCAGGAACACGAGGGTTTCTGGGTGTCTGGAAGCCACCCACTCAGCTGCGTGCAGCTCACGAGGGTGCAAAATCCTTGACGCACATCAGCATCATCCGTGGCTGAGTTAATTTTGTGCATTGACTCCCTCTCATTACATTAATTCCAGTTTGGGGGAGAAACTAGGACATTCTTGCCTTTGAAGCTATCACCACTAGCACAGCTTTGAGACTCATGGTGCTGGAAAATTCTGCGCCAGTGTAGAAGTGCAAGCCTCGTTAAGACAAAGGAAGAAATGTGGTGGTCTCCCTGATCAATCAACCTTTTAATTAGGTAGCAAACTGGTGGGTGCTGCCCACAGAGCTGGGCACTCGGGCTGTCCAGGGAAGTGCAGCAGGAGCTCAGAACCAGTTCCATACCCAAAGAGATTGTGTGACCACCACACGAGCCAAAGCCAGGCCACCCAACAAAACCAAAGCACAGGGCAACGAGAGCAGGAGCACGGCATTTCTGGACTGAAGGAGGAGGGAAGGAAATGCTGGGGAGCTGTCCTAGCACCCTGTGCCCACTCTGTCAGCCCACCTCCACTGTTCAACACCACGAGGATGCTCGTTTTAGGAAATGATTACTCAACTCTTCCTGTTCTACAGCCACGGAAGTGGAAGAGCTTCTTAGTCTCTATTCCTTCCCTCACCCCGGGAAGGAAGGGTGGAAAACGAAGCCAATTAATTCCATAAAAACAGAACTGCAGCATAAATTTAATTAATTATTAACTGTAAGAAAAAAAGAATCAGTGGGAAAAAAAAAAGACGGCGGCTGTTAACGCTGCTCACTGCAGAGCAACAGAATTCTGTCACCAGGAATAACCACAACATACGATTTTCTACCATCCCTACCCAGCTTCTTTAAGTACTCCCCCCACGCAGCACAGCAGCAATATAGAGAAAGATCACCCTTCCCCTTTCATTAAGCACGGATGCGAAGTTCAGAGAGGACAAGGATTGGCTTAAAAAACAGGAAGAATTGGGAAAAAGACCCATAAATCTCAACTCTGCTTCTTTTTCTCCTTTGCACGGGCTCAGCTCTGCTCCTAAAGAGCTGCTCTTTATGTGCCGCCAGATTCTCCTCTGCTTTTTACTGTCCTTGAAAACGGAGACGCCGAGCTTTGGCTTAAATTTATTATTGATAATAAAATAAATAAGCAATCATTGCAAAAAGCCCTAAAACGCTTTCGTGCTTAATTTAAATGCACCAATGCCACGTTCGGAATAATCTCATGAGCAGATGCAGGAACAAAGATCACGTAAAATAACACCAGCAAATTATCTAGTTGCCAACACAACTTTCTGATAATAAAAGGCAGCTCAGGACAATTTACCATTGTTTAAGCTAATTTATTTATCCGCATATAACAGCGGCACAACCCTAGGGGAACGACGGAGGGGGACATAATTGGAGTTGATTTATTTGTATTTATTTGTTCTGAATTGGAACGAAAGCAAGAAAAGGTGGAATATTTTATAGAAAATCATCTCAGGAAGAACGTTCTCTTTGGAATAAGCTGTGGTTTGGTTGTGGGCTGTGCACCAGGCTGAAAGCAAATTGGGCAGCAGCGGTCCCACAGGTGCTGGGGAGTGGCTGTTTCCACCCCCTCCAATGGGGAGATCCATTCTCCCCTTCGATAAATCCATTTCTTCCTGCTGAAAATGGTGATTTTTGTGAAAAGGCCATTTTCCCGTTAAAATGCCAAGCCAATCTGGAAATAACAGAGGCCCCCAACAGTGGAAAGCCTGAAAAGGTTAAAGGAAGTCTGAAAGCTATTTGGGAACATGTGGCTGCCTCTGTGGGGAAGGCGCATTGTTTCAGAGGTGGAGCAGCAGCACCTGGTCTCTGTGTGACATGTTTTCTGAAGCACGCAGAGGAGATGTGTGCCTTCACCCACTGCAGGCTTGACAGGAGCAGATGATTTGGGGAGAAGAATGGAAAAGCTCATTTCATACCCATGATTTGATGCGTTAAAGACATCTGCTTGCAGGGAGGATATCCTGATGCTTAGCGAGTCACCAAGGGACACTGCCCCACCCTCGTGCTCCCCAAATCCTAGAAGGCTGCCAGCACGCATCGTGATATTGGAACTGATTTCTGATCTGATTTTCTCCAGCAAGAAAGCAACCAAACCAATTTCTTTTAGCTAGTCCTGCTTCTAAACTCCGATCACATTTAGACTGAGAAAAATGTGTGTGCACGAATTTCAGCAAAGCAGAAGGCAATGCTCTTAATTGCCAAGATGGGAATGTGGTGACACAACCGAAAAAAGAGTAAAATCTGACAGGCCAGTCTGGATTGAAGCTTAGCAAAAAGACTCCTAGGGAGCTCCCTGCTGCAGAAGCTTGCTGTATGAGAGTATTTCGTGGCAGGTAAGCTGCAAGAGATGCTATCAGAATGATCACCAGACCCAACGGGAAGACCCGTGTGGGATGGAAGGCTGCTGGGGTGGCTGGGATCACCCAAGCCCTCT
Organism: Numida meleagris; assembly: GCF_002078875.1. Classification (NCBI taxonomy): domain Eukaryota; kingdom Metazoa; phylum Chordata; class Aves; order Galliformes; family Numididae; genus Numida; species Numida meleagris. The sequence goes on along the minus strand of NC_034424.1, from coordinate 7,463,458 downwards.
TGGCTTCTGGTTATCCACACAAGCTTAATTATTTCATAGCTCATAGAATATCCCAAGTTGGAAGGGACCCATAAGGATCCAGCTCCTATTTCACTGAAGTCTTGCTTTTGCATCGACATCTTCATGCAAGCAGTAAGACACATTTCTTCTAATTCCCATGCCATTGCTGTTATCTCTGCCTTCCCCCCCCC